>NW_027488633.1:0-600000 GCF_050948215.1 Halictus rubicundus
ATCCTATCCTCTATCCTATCCTATCATCTATCCTATCCTATCCTCTATCCTATCAAATCCCCTATCCTATCCTCTATCCTATCCTATCCTGTATCCTATCCTATCCTCTATCCTATCCTCTATTCGATCCTATCCTCTATCCTATCCTATCCTCCATCCTATCCTATCCTCTATCCTATCCTATCCTGTATCCTACCCAATCCTCTATCCTACCCTATCATCTATCCGCAAGTCTATCCTTTCCTGTATCCTATCCAATCCTCTATCCTATCCTATCCACTATCCTATCGTATCCTCTATCCTATCCTATCTTCTATCCTATCCTATCCTCTATCCTATCAAATTCCCTATCCTATCCTCTATCCTATCCTATCCTCTATCCTATCCTCTATTCGATCCTATCCTCTATCCTATTCCATCCTCTATCCTATCCTATCCTCTATCCTATCCTATCCTCTATCCTATTCTATCTTCTATCCTATCCTATCCTCTATCCTATCAAATCCCCTATCCTATCCTCTATCCTATCCTATCCTGTATCCTATCCTATCCTGTATCCTATCCAATCCTCAATCCTATCCTATCATCTATCCTCTATCCTATCCAATCCTCTATCCTACCCTATCCTCTATCCTATCCTATCCTCTATCCTATACTATCCTCTATCCTATGCTATCCTCTATCCTATCCTATCCTCTATCCTATCCTATCATCTATCCTATCCTATCCTCTATCCTATCAAATCCCCTATCCTATCCTCTATCCTATCCTATCCTGTATCCTATCCTATCCTCTATCCTATCCTCTATTCGATCCTATCCTCTATCCTATCCTATCCTCCATCCTATCCTATCCTCTATCCTATCCTATCCTGTATCCTACCCAATCCTCTATCCTACCCTATCATCTATCCGCAAGTCTATCCTTTCCTGTATCCTATCCAATCCTCTATCCTATCCGATCCTCTATCCTATCGTATCCTCTATCCTATCCTATCTTCTATCCTATCCTATCCTCTATCCTATCAAATTCCCTATCCTATCCTCTATCCTATCCTATCCTGTATCCTATCCTATCCTCTATCCTATCCTCTATTCGATCCTATCCTCTATCCTATTCCATCCTCTATCCTATCCTATCCTCTATCCTATCCTATCCTCTATCCTATTCTATCTTCTATCCTATCCTATCCTCTATCCTATCAAATCCCCTATCCTATCCACTATCTCATCCTATCCTGTATCCTATCCAATCCTCAATCCTATCCTATCATCTATCCTCTATCCTATCCTATCCTCTATCCTATCAAATCCCCTATCCTATCCTCTATCCTATCCTATCCTGTATCCTATCCAATCCTCTATCCTACCCTATCATCTATCCTTAATCCTATCCAATCCTCTATCCTATCAATTCCTCTATCCTATCCTATCCTCTATCCAATCCTCTATCCTATCCTATCCTCTATCCTATCCCATCCTCTATCCTATCCTATCCTCTATCCTATCCTATCCTCTATCCTATCCTATCCTCTATGCTATCCTATCCTCTATCCTCTATCCTATCCTATCCTCTATCCTATCCTATCCTCTACTATTTCCTATCCTCTATCCGATCCTATCCTCTATCCTATCCTATCCTCTATCCTATCCTATCTTCTATCCTATCCTATACTCTATCCTATCAAATCCCCTATCCTATCCTCTATCCTATCCTATCCTGTATCCTATAAAATCCTCTATCCTATCCATTCCTCTATCCTATCATATCCTCTATCCTATAATATCCTCTATCCTATCCTATCCTCTATCCAATCCTCTATCCTATCCTATCCTCTATCCTATCCTATCCTCTATCCTATCCTATCCTCTATCCTATCCTATCTTCTATCCTACCCTATCATCTATCCTATCAAATCTCCTATCCTATCCTCTATCCTATCGTATCCTCTATCCTATCCTATCTTCTATCCTATCCTATCCTGTATCCTACCCAATCGTCTATCCTACACTATCATCTATCCGCAAGTCTATCCTTTCCTGTATCCTATCCAATCCTCTATCCTATCCTATCCTCTATCCTATAGTATCCTCTATCCTATCCTATCTTCTATCCTATCCTATCCTCTATCCTATCAAATTCCCTATCCTATCCTCTATCCTATCCTATCCTCTATCCTATCCTATCCTCTATCCTATCCTATCCTCTATCCTATCCTATCCTCTATCCTATCCTATCCTCTATCTTATCCTATCCTCTATCCTATCCTATCCTCTATCCTATCCTATCCTCTATCCTATCCTTTCCTGTATCCTATCCAATCCTCTATCCTATCCTATCCTCTATCCTATCCTATCTTCTATCCTATCCTATCCTCTATCCTATCCTATCCTCTATCCTATCCTATCCTCTATCCTATCCTATCCTCTATGCTATCCTATCCTCTATCCTCTATCCTATCCTATCCTCTATCCTATCCTATCCTCTATCCGATCCTATCCTCTATCCTATCCTATCCTCTATCCTATCCTATCTTCTATCCTATCCTATCCTCTATCCTATCCTATCCTCTATCCTATCCTATCCTCTATCCTATCCTATCCTCTATGCTATCCTATCCTCTATCCTCTATCCTATCCTATCCTCTATCCTATCATATCCTCTATCCTATAATATCCTCTATCCTATCCTATCCTCTATCCAATCCTCTAACCTATCCTATCCTCTATCCTATCCTATCCTCTATCCTATCCTATCCTCTATCCTATCCTATCTTCTATCCTATCCTATAATCTATCATATCTAATCCCCTATCCTATCCTATCCTCTATCCTATCCTATCCTCTATCCTATCCCATCCTCTATCCTATCCTATCCTCTATCCTATCCTATCCTCTATCCTATCCTATCCTCTATCCTGTCCTATCATCTATGCTATCCTATCCTCTATCCTCTATCCTATCCAATCATCTATCCTATCCATTCCTCTATCCTATCATATCCTCTATCCTATAATATCCTCTATCCTATAATATCCTCTATCCTATCCTATCCTCTATCCAATCCTCTAACCTATCCTATCCTCTATCCTATCCTACCCTCTATCCTATCCTATCTTCTATCCTATCCTATCCTCTATCCTATCAAATCCCCTATCCTATCCTCTATCCTATCCTATCCTGTATCCTATCCAATCCTCAATCCTATCCTATCATCTATCCTCTATCCTATCCTATCCTCTATCCTATCCTATCCTCTATCCGATCGTATCCTCTATCCTATCCTATCCTCTATCCTATCCTATCCTCTATCCTATCCTATCCTCTATCCTATCCTATCCTCTATCCTATCCTATCCTCTATCCTATCCTATCTTCTATCCTATCCTATAATCTATCATATCTAATCCCCTATCCTATCCTATCCTCTATCCTATCCTATCCTCTATCCTATCCCATCCTCTATCCTATCCTATCCTCTATCCTATCCTATCCTCTATCCTATCCTATCCTCTATCCTATCCTATCCTCTATGCTATCCTATCCTCTATCCTCTATCCTATCCTATCTTCTATCCTACCCTATCATCTATCCTATCAAATCTCCTATCCTATCCTCTATCCTATCGTATCCTCTATCCTATCCTATCTTCTATCCTATCCTATCCTGTATCCTACCCAATCGTCTATCCTACACTATCATCTATCCGCAAGTCTATCCTTTCCTGTATCCTATCCAATCCTCTATCCTATCCTATCCTCTATCCTATAGTATCCTCTATCCTATCCTATCTTCTATCCTATCCTATCCTCTATCCTATCAAATTCCCTATCCTATCCTCTATCCTATCCTATCCTCTATCCTATCCTATCCTCTATCCTATCCTATCCTCTATCCTATCCTATCCTCTATCCTATCCTATCCTCTATCCTATCCTATCCTCTATCCTATCCTATCCTCTATCTTATCCTATCCTCTATCCTATCCTATCCTCTATCCTATCCTATCCTCTATCGTATCCTCTATCCTATCCTCTATCCTATCCTCTATCCTATCCTCTATCCTATCCTTTCCTGTATCCTATCCAATCCTCTATCCTATCCTATCCTCTATCCTATCGTATCCTCTATCCTATCCTATCCTCTATCCTATCCTATGCTCTATCCTATCCTATCCAATCCTCTATCCTATGCTCTATCCTATCCTACCCTCTATAATATCGTATACTCTATCATATCCTATCCTCTATCCTATAATATCATCTATCCGTTCCTATTCTCTATCCTAACCTATTCTCTATCCTATCCTCTATCCAATCCTCTATCCTATCCTATCTTCTATCCTATCCTATCCTCTATCCTATCAAATCCCCTATCCTATCCTCTATCTCATCCTATCCTGTATCCTATCCAATCCTCAATCCTATCCTATCATCTATCCTCTATCCTATCCTATCCTCTATCCTATCAAATCCCCTATCCTATCCTCTATCCTATCCTATCCTGTATCCTATCATATCCTCTATCCTATAATATCCTCTATCCTATCCAATCCTCTATCCTATCCATTCCTCTATCCTATCCTATCCTCTATCCAATCCTCTATCCTATCCTATCCTCTATCCTATCCCATCCTCTATCCTATCCTATCCTCTATCCTATCCTATCCTCTATCGTATCCTCTATCCTATCCTCTATCCTATCCTCTATCCTATCCTCTATCCTATCCTTTCCTGTATCCTATCCAATCCTCTATCCTATCCTATCCTCTATCCTATCGTATCCTCTATCCTATCCTATCCTCTATCCTATCCTATGCTCTATCCTATCCTATCCAATCCTCTATCCTATCCTCTATCCTATAATATCATCTATCCGTTCCTATTCTCTATCCTAACCTATTCTCTATCCTATCCTCTATCCAATCCTCTATCCTATCCTATCTTCTATCCTATCCTATCCTCTATCCTATCAAATCCCCTATCCTATCCACTATCTCATCCTATCCTGTATCCTATCCAATCCTCAATCCTATCCTATCATCTATCCTCTATCCTATCCTATCCTCTATCCTATCAAATCCCCTATCCTATCCTCTATCCTATCCTATCCTGTATCCTATCCAATCCTCTATCCTACCCTATCATCTATCCTTAATCCTATCCAATCCTCTATCCTATCAATTCCTCTATCCTATCCTATCCTCTATCCAATCCTCTATCCTATCCTATCCTCTATCCTATCCCATCCTCTATCCTATCCTATCCTCTATCCTATCCTATCCTCTATCCTATCCTATCCTCTATGCTATCCTATCCTCTATCCTCTATCCTATCCTATCCTCTATCCTATCCTATCCTCTACTATTTCCTATCCTCTATCCGATCCTATCCTCTATCCTATCCTATCCTCTATCCTATCCTATCTTCTATCCTATCCTATACTCTATCCTATCAAATCCCCTATCCTATCCTCTATCCTATCCTATCCTGTATCCTATCCAATCCTCTATCCTATCCATTCCTCTATCCTATCATATCCTCTATCCTATAATATCCTCTATCCTATCCTATCCTCTATCCAATCCTCTATCCTATCCTATCCTCTATCCTATCCTATCCTCTATCCTATCGTATCCTCTATCCTATCCTATCTTCTATCCTACCCTATCATCTATCCTATCAAATCTCCTATCCTATCCTCTATCCTATCGTATCCTCTATCCTATCCTATCTTCTATCCTATCCTATCCTGTATCCTACCCAATCGTCTATCCTACACTATCATCTATCCGCAAGTCTATCCTTTCCTGTATCCTATCCAATCCTCTATCCTATCCTATCCTCTATCCTATAGTATCCTCTATCCTATCCTATCTTCTATCCTATCCTATCCTCTATCCTATCAAATTCCCTATCCTATCCTCTATCCTATCCTATCCTCTATCCTATCCTATCCTCTATCCTATCCTATCCTCTATCCTATCCTATCCTCTATCCTATCCTATCCTCTATCTTATCCTATCCTCTATCCTATCCTATCCTCTATCCTATCCTATCCTCTATCCTATCCTTTCCTGTATCCTATCCAATCCTCTATCCTATCCTATCCTCTATCCTATCCTATCTTCTATCCTATCCTATCCTCTATCCTATCCTATCCTCTATCCTATCCTATCCTCTATCCTATCCTATCCTCTATGCTATCCTATCCTCTATCCTCTATCCTATCCTATCCTCTATCCTATCCTATCCTCTATCCGATCCTATCCTCTATCCTATCCTATCCTCTATCCTATCCTATCTTCTATCCTATCCTATCCTCTATCCTATCCTATCCTCTATCCTATCCTATCCTCTATCCTATCCTATCCTCTATGCTATCCTATCCTCTATCCTCTATCCTATCCTATCCTCTATCCTATCATATCCTCTATCCTATAATATCCTCTATCCTATCCTATCCTCTATCCAATCCTCTAACCTATCCTATCCTCTATCCTATCCTATCCTCTATCCTATCCTATCCTCTATCCTATCCTATCTTCTATCCTATCCTATAATCTATCATATCTAATCCCCTATCCTATCCTATCCTCTATCCTATCCTATCCTCTATCCTATCCCATCCTCTATCCTATCCTATCCTCTATCCTATCCTATCCTCTATCCTATCCTATCCTCTATCCTGTCCTATCATCTATGCTATCCTATCCTCTATCCTCTATCCTATCCAATCATCTATCCTATCCATTCCTCTATCCTATCATATCCTCTATCCTATAATATCCTCTATCCTATAATATCCTCTATCCTATCCTATCCTCTATCCAATCCTCTAACCTATCCTATCCTCTATCCTATCCTACCCTCTATCCTATCCTATCTTCTATCCTATCCTATCCTCTATCCTATCAAATCCCCTATCCTATCCTCTATCCTATCCTATCCTGTATCCTATCCAATCCTCAATCCTATCCTATCATCTATCCTCTATCCTATCCTATCCTCTATCCTATCCTATCCTCTATCCGATCGTATCCTCTATCCTATCCTATCCTCTATCCTATCCTATCCTCTATCCTATCCTATCCTCTATCCTATCCTATCCTCTATCCTATCCTATCCTCTATCCTATCCTATCTTCTATCCTATCCTATAATCTATCATATCTAATCCCCTATCCTATCCTATCCTCTATCCTATCCTATCCTCTATCCTATCCCATCCTCTATCCTATCCTATCCTCTATCCTATCCTATCCTCTATCCTATCCTATCCTCTATCCTATCCTATCCTCTATGCTATCCTATCCTCTATCCTCTATCCTATCCTATCTTCTATCCTACCCTATCATCTATCCTATCAAATCTCCTATCCTATCCTCTATCCTATCGTATCCTCTATCCTATCCTATCTTCTATCCTATCCTATCCTGTATCCTACCCAATCGTCTATCCTACACTATCATCTATCCGCAAGTCTATCCTTTCCTGTATCCTATCCAATCCTCTATCCTATCCTATCCTCTATCCTATAGTATCCTCTATCCTATCCTATCTTCTATCCTATCCTATCCTCTATCCTATCAAATTCCCTATCCTATCCTCTATCCTATCCTATCCTCTATCCTATCCTATCCTCTATCCTATCCTATCCTCTATCCTATCCTATCCTCTATCCTATCCTATCCTCTATCTTATCCTATCCTCTATCCTATCCTATCCTCTATCCTATCCTATCCTCTATCCTATCCTTTCCTGTATCCTATCCAATCCTCTATCCTATCCTATCCTCTATCCTATCGTATCCTCTATCCTATCCTATCTTCTATCCTATCCTATCCTCTATCCTATCAAATTCCCTATCCTATCCTCTATCCTATCCTATCCTCTATCCTATCCTATCCTCTATCCTATCCTATCCTCTATCCTATCCTATCCTCTATCCGATCCTATCCTCTATCCTATCCTATCCTCTATCCTATCCTATCTTCTATCCTATCCTATCCTCTATCCTATCCTATCCTCTATCCTATCCTATCCTCTATCCTATCCTATCCTCTATGCTATCCTATCCTCTATCCTCTATCCTATCCTATCCTCTATCCTATCATATCCTCTATCCTATAATATCCTCTATCCTATCCTATCCTCTATCCAATCCTCTAACCTATCCTATCCTCTATCCTATCCTATCCTCTATCCTATCCTATCCTCTATCCTATCCTATCTTCTATCCTATCCTATAATCTATCATATCTAATCCCCTATCCTATCCTATCCTCTATCCTATCCTATCCTCTATCCTATCCCATCCTCTATCCTATCCTATCCTCTATCCTATCCAATCCTCTATCCTGTCCTATCCTCTATGCTATCCTATCCTCTATCCTCTATCCTATCCAATCATCTATCCTATCCATTCCTCTATCCTATCATATCCTCTATCCTATAATATCCCCTATCCTATAATATCCTCTATCCTATCCTATCCTCTATCCAATCCTCTAACCTATCCTATCCTCTATCCTATCCTACCCTCTATCCTATCCTATCTTCTATCCTATCCTATCCTCTATCCTATCAAATCCCCTATCCTATCCTCTATCCTATCCTATCCTGTATCCTATCCAATCCTCAATCCTATCCTATCATCTATCCTCTATCCTATCCTATCCTCTATCCTATCCTATCCTCTATCCGATCGTATCCTCTATCCTATCCTATCCTCTATCCTATCCTATCCTCTATCCTATCCTATCCTCTATCCTATCCTATCCTCTATCCTATCCTATCCTCTATCCTATCCTATCCTCTATCCTATCCTATCCTCTATCCTATCCTATCTTCTATCCTATCCTATAATCTATCATATCTAATCCCCTATCCTATCCTATCCTCTATCCTATCCTATCCTCTATCCTATCCCATCCTCTATCCTATCCTATCCTCTATCCTATCCTATCCTCTATCCTATCCTATCCTCTATCCTATCCTATCCTCTATGCTATCCTATCCTCTATCCTCTATCCTATCCTATCTTCTATCCTACCCTATCATCTATCCTATCAAATCTCCTATCCTATCCTCTATCCTATCGTATCCTCTATCCTATCCTATCTTCTATCCTATCCTATCCTCTATCCTATCAAATCCCCTATCCTATCCTCTATCCTATCCTATCCTGTATCCTATCCAATCCTCAATCCTATCCTATCATCTATCCTCTATCCTATCCTATCCTCTATCCTATCCTATCCTCTATCCTATCCTATCCTCTATCCTATCCCATCCTCTATCCTATCCTATCCTCTATCCTATCCTATCCTCTATCCTATCCTATCCTCTATCCTATCCTATCCTCTATGCTATCCTATCCTCTATCCTCTATCCTATCCTATCTTCTATCCTACCCTATCATCTATCCTATCAAATCTCCTATCCTATCCTCTATCCTATCGTATCCTCTATCCTATCCTATCTTCTATCCTATCCTATCCTGTATCCTACCCAATCGTCTATCCTACACTATCATCTATCCGCAAGTCTATCCTTTCCTGTATCCTATCCAATCCTCTATCCTATCCTATCCTCTATCCTATAGTATCCTCTATCCTATCCTATCTTCTATCCTATCCTATCCTCTATCCTATCAAATTCCCTATCCTATCCTCTATCCTATCCTATCCTCTATCCTATCCTATCCTCTATCCTATCCTATCCTCTATCCTATCCTATCCTCTATCCTATCCTATCCTCTATCTTATCCTATCCTCTATCCTATCCTATCCTCTATCCTATCCTATCCTCTATCCTATCCTTTCCTGTATCCTATCCAATCCTCTATCCTATCCTATCCTCTATCCTATCGTATCCTCTATCCTATCCTATCTTCTATCCTATCCTATCCTCTATCCTATCAAATTCCCTATCCTATCCTCTATCCTATCCTATCCTCTATCCTATCCTATCCTCTATCCTATCCTATCCTCTATCCTATCCTATCCTCTATCCTATCCTATCCTCTATCCGATCCTATCCTCTATCCTATCCTATCCTCTATCCTATCCTATCTTCTATCCTATCCTATCCTCTATCCTATCCTATCCTCTATCCTATCCTATCCTCTATCCTATCCTATCCTCTATGCTATCCTATCCTCTATCCTCTATCCTATCCTATCCTCTATCCTATCATATCCTCTATCCTATAATATCCTCTATCCTATCCTATCCTCTATCCAATCCTCTAACCTATCCTATCCTCTATCCTATCCTATCCTCTATCCTATCCTATCCTCTATCCTATCCTATCTTCTATCCTATCCTATAATCTATCATATCTAATCCCCTATCCTATCCTATCCTCTATCCTATCCTATCCTCTATCCTATCCCATCCTCTATCCTATCCTATCCTCTATCCTATCCAATCCTCTATCCTGTCCTATCCTCTATGCTATCCTATCCTCTATCCTCTATCCTATCCAATCATCTATCCTATCCATTCCTCTATCCTATCATATCCTCTATCCTATAATATCCCCTATCCTATAATATCCTCTATCCTATCCTATCCTCTATCCAATCCTCTAACCTATCCTATCCTCTATCCTATCCTACCCTCTATCCTATCCTATCTTCTATCCTATCCTATCCTCTATCCTATCAAATCCCCTATCCTATCCTCTATCCTATCCTATCCTGTATCCTATCCAATCCTCAATCCTATCCTATCATCTATCCTCTATCCTATCCTATCCTCTATCCGATCGTATCCTCTATCCTATCCTATCCTCTATCCTATCCTATCCTCTATCCTATCCTATCCTCTATCCTATCCTATCCTCTATCCTATCCTATCCTCTATCCTATCCTATCTTCTATCCTATCCTATAATCTATCATATCTAATCCCCTATCCTATCCTATCCTCTATCCTATCCTATCCTCTATCCTATCCCATCCTCTATCCTATCCTATCCTCTATCCTATCCCATCCTCTATCCTATCCTATCCTCTATCCTATCCAATCCTCTATCCTGTCCTATCCTCTATGCTATCCTATCCTCTATCCTCTATCCTATCCAATCATCTATCCTATCCATTCCTCTATCCTATCATATCCTCTATCCTATAATATCCCCTATCCTATAATATCCTCTATCCTATCCTATCCTCTATCCAATCCTCTAACCTATCCTATCCTCTATCCTATCCTACCCTCTATCCTATCCTATCTTCTATCCTATCCTATCCTCTATCCTATCAAATCCCCTATCCTATCCTCTATCCTATCCTATCCTGTATCCTATCCAATCCTCAATCCTATCCTATCATCTATCCTCTATCCTATCCTATCCTCTATCCGATCGTATCCTCTATCCTATCCTATCCTCTATCCTATCCTATCCTCTATCCTATCCTATCCTCTATCCTATCCTATCCTCTATCCTATCCTATCCTCTATCCTATCCTATCTTCTATCCTATCCTATAATCTATCATATCTAATCCCCTATCCTATCCTATCCTCTATCCTATCCTATCCTCTATCCTATCCCATCCTCTATCCTATCCTATCCTCTATCCTATCCTATCCTCTATCCTATCCTATCCTCTATCCTATCCTATCCTCTATGCTATCGTATCCTCTATCCTCTATCCTATCCAATCCTCTATCCTATCCATTCCTCTATCCTATCATATCCTCTATCCTATAATATCCTCTATCCTATAATATCCTCTATCCTATCCTATCCTCTATCCAATCCTCTAACCTATCCTATCCTCTATCCTATCCTACCCTCTATCCTATCCTATCTTCTATCCTATCCTATCCTCTATCCTATCAAATCCCCTATCCTATCCTCTATCCTATCCTATCCTGTATCCTATCCAATCCTCTATCCTATCCTATCATCTATCCTCTATCCTATCCTATCCTCTATCCTATCCTATCCTCTATCCGATCGTATCCTCTATCCTATCCTATCCTCTATCCTATCCTATCCTCTATCCTATCCTATCCTCTATCCTATCCTATCCTCTATCCTATCCTATCCTGTATCCTATCCAATCCTCAATCCTATCCTATCATCTATCCTCTATCCTATCCAATCCTCTATCCTATCCATTCCTCTATCCTATCATATCCTCTATCCTATAATATCCTCTATCCTATCCTATCCTCTATCCAATCCTCTAACCTATCCTATGCTCTATCCTATCCTATCCTCTATCCTATCCTATCCTCTATCCTATCGTATCCTCTATCCTATCCTATCTTCTATCCTATCCTATCCTCTATCTTATCAAATCCCCTATCCTATCCTCTATCCTATCCTATCCTGTATCCTATCCAATCCTCTATCCTACCCTATCATCTATCCTCAATCCTATCCAATCCTCTATCCTATCCATTCCTCTATCCTATCCTATCCTCTATCCAATCCTCTATCCTATCCTATCCTCTATCCTATCCTATCCTCTATCCTATCCTATCCTCTATCCTATCCTATCCTCTATCCTATCCTATCCTCTATCCGATCCTATCCTCTATCCTATCCTATCCTCTATCCTATCCTATCTTCTATCCTATCCTATCCTCTATCCTATCCTATCCTCTATCCTATCCTATCCTCTATCCTATCCTATCCTCTATGCTATCCTATCCTCTATCCTCTATCCTATCCTATCCTCTATCCTATCATATCCTCTATCCTATAATATCCTCTATCCTATCCTATCCTCTATCCAATCCTCTAACCTATCCTATCCTCTATCCTATCCTATCCTCTATCCTATCCTATCCTCTATCCTATCCTATCTTCTATCCTATCCTATAATCTATCATATCTAATCCCCTATCCTATCCTATCCTCTATCCTATCCTATCCTCTATCCTATCCCATCCTCTATCCTATCCTATCCTCTATCCTATCCAATCCTCTATCCTGTCCTATCCTCTATGCTATCCTATCCTCTATCCTCTATCCTATCCAATCATCTATCCTATCCATTCCTCTATCCTATCATATCCTCTAACCTATAATATCCCCCATCCTATAATATCCTCTATCCTATCCTATCCTCTATCCAATCCTCTAACCTATCCTATCCTCTATCCTATCCTACCCTCTATCCTATCCTATCTTCTATCCTATCCTATCCTCTATCCTATCAAATCCCCTATCCTATCCTCTATCCTATCCTATCCTGTATCCTATCCAATCCTCAATCCTATCCTATCATCTATCCTCTATCCTATCCTATCCTCTATCCGATCGTATCCTCTATCCTATCCTATCCTCTATCCTATCCTATCCTCTATCCTATCCTATCCTCTATCCTATCCTATCCTCTATCCTATCCTATCCTCTATCCTATCCTATCTTCTATCCTATCCTATAATCTATCATATCTAATCCCCTATCCTATCCTATCCTCTATCCTATCCTATCCTCTATCCTATCCCATCCTCTATCCTATCCTATCCTCTATCCTATCCCATCCTCTATCCTATCCTATCCTCTATCCTATCCAATCCTCTATCCTGTCCTATCCTCTATGCTATCCTATCCTCTATCCTCTATCCTATCCAATCATCTATCCTATCCATTCCTCTATCCTATCATATCCTCTATCCTATAATATCCCCTATCCTATAATATCCTCTATCCTATCCTATCCTCTATCCAATCCTCTAACCTATCCTATCCTCTATCCTATCCTACCCTCTATCCTATCCTATCTTCTATCCTATCCTATCCTCTATCCTATCAAATCCCCTATCCTATCCTCTATCCTATCCTATCCTGTATCCTATCCAATCCTCAATCCTATCCTATCATCTATCCTCTATCCTATCCTATCCTCTATCCGATCGTATCCTCTATCCTATCCTATCCTCTATCCTATCCTATCCTCTATCCTATCCTATCCTCTATCCTATCCTATCCTCTATCCTATCCTATCCTCTATCCTATCCTATCTTCTATCCTATCCTATAATCTATCATATCTAATCCCCTATCCTATCCTATCCTCTATCCTATCCTATCCTCTATCCTATCCCATCCTCTATCCTATCCTATCCTCTATCCTATCCTATCCTCTATCCTATCCTATCCTCTATCCTATCCTATCCTCTATGCTATCGTATCCTCTATCCTCTATCCTATCCAATCCTCTATCCTATCCATTCCTCTATCCTATCATATCCTCTATCCTATAATATCCTCTATCCTATAATATCCTCTATCCTATCCTATCCTCTATCCAATCCTCTAACCTATCCTATCCTCTATCCTATCCTACCCTCTATCCTATCCTATCTTCTATCCTATCCTATCCTCTATCCTATCAAATCCCCTATCCTATCCTCTATCCTATCCTATCCTGTATCCTATCCAATCCTCTATCCTATCCTATCATCTATCCTCTATCCTATCCTATCCTCTATCCTATCCTATCCTCTATCCGATCGTATCCTCTATCCTATCCTATCCTCTATCCTATCCTATCCTCTATCCTATCCTATCCTCTATCCTATCCTATCCTCTATCCTATCCTATCCTGTATCCTATCCAATCCTCAATCCTATCCTATCATCTATCCTCTATCCTATCCAATCCTCTATCCTATCCATTCCTCTATCCTATCATATCCTCTATCCTATAATATCCTCTATCCTATCCTATCCTCTATCCAATCCTCTAACCTATCCTATGCTCTATCCTATCCTATCCTCTATCCTATCCTATCCTCTATCCTATCGTATCCTCTATCCTATCCTATCTTCTATCCTATCCTATCCTCTATCTTATCAAATCCCCTATCCTATCCTCTATCCTATCCTATCCTGTATCCTATCCAATCCTCTATCCTACCCTATCATCTATCCTCAATCCTATCCAATCCTCTATCCTATCCATTCCTCTATCCTATCCTATCCTCTATCGTATCCTCTATCCTATCCTCTATCCTATCCTCTATCCTATCCTTTCCTGTATCCTATCCAATCCTCTATCCTATCCTATCCTCTATCCTATCGTATCAGTTCTATCCTATCCTATCTTCTATCCTATCCTATCCTCTATCCTATCCTCTATCCTATCCTATCCTCTATCCTATCCCATCCTCTATCCTATCCTATCCTCTATCCTATCCTATCCTCTATCCTATCCTATCCTCTATCCTATCCTATCCTCTATGCTATCCTATCCTCTATCCTCTATCCTATCCAATCCTCTATCCTATCATATCCTCTATCCTATAATATCCTCTATCCTATCCTATCCTCTATCCAATCCTCTAACCTATCCTATCCTCTATCCTATCCTACCCTCTATCCTATCCTATCTTCTATCCTATCCAATCCTCTATCCTATCAAATCCCCTATCCTATCCTCTATCCTATCCTATCCTGTATCCTATCCAATCCTCAATCCTATCCTATCATCTATCCTCTATCCTATCCTATCCTCTATCCTATCCTATCCTCTATCCGATCGTATCCTCTATCCTATCCTATCCTCTATCCTATCCTATCCTCTATCCTATCCTATCCTCTATCCTATCCTATCCTCTATCCTATCCTATCCTGTATCCTATCCAATCCTCAATCCTATCCAATCCTCTATCCTATCTTTTCATCTATCCTCAAGTCTATCCTTTCCTGTATCCTATCCAATCCTCTATCCTATCCTATCCTCTATCGTATCGTATCCTCTATCCTATCCTATCTTCTATCGTATCCTATCCTCTATCCTATCAAATCCCCTATCCTATCCTCTATCCTATCCTATCCTCTATCCTATCCTATCCTCTATCCTATCCCATCCTCTATCCTATCCTATCCTCTATCCTATCCTATCCTCTATCCTATCCTATCCTCTATCCTATCCTATGCTCTATGCTATCCTATCCTCTATCCTATCCTATCCTCTATCCTATCCTATCCTCTACCCTATCCTATCCTCTATCCGAACCTATCCTCTATCCTATCCTATCCTCTATCCTATCCTATCCTCTATCCTATCCTATCCTGTATGCTATCCAATCCTCAATCTTATCCTATCATCTATCCTCTATCCTATCCAATCCTCTATCCTATCCATTCCTCTATCCTATCCTATCCTCTATCCAATCCTCTATCCTATCCTATCCTCTATCCTATCCCATCCTCTATCCTATCCTATCCTCTATCCTATCCTATCCTCTATCCTATCCTATCCTCTATCCTATCCTATCCTCTATCCTATATCCTATCCTATCCTCTATCCTAGCCTATCCTCTATCCTATCCCATCCTCTATCCTATCCTATCCTCTATCTGATCCTATCCTCTATCATATCCTATCCTCTATCCTATCCTATCCTCTATCCTATTCTATGCTCTATCCTATCCTATCCTCTATCCTATCCTATCTTCTATCCTATCCTATAATTTATCATATCTAATCCCCTATCCTATCCTATCCTCTATCCTATCCTATCCTCTATCCTATCCCATCCTCTATCCTATCCTATCCTCTATCCTATCCTATCCTCTATCCTATCCTATCCTCTATCCTATCCTATCCTCTATGCTATCCTATCCTCTATCCTATCCTATCCTCTATCCTATCCTATCCTCTATCCTATCCTATCCTCTATCCTATCCTATCCTCTATCCTATCCTATCCTCTATCGTATCCTATCCTCTATCCGATCCTCTATCCTATCCTCTATCCTATCCTATCCTCTATCCTATCCTATCCTCTATCCTACCCTATCCTCTATCCTATCCTATCCTCTATCCTATCCTATCCTCTATCCTATCCTATCCTCTATCCTATCCTATCCTCTATCCTCTATCCCCTATCCCATCCTATCCTCTATCCGATCCTATCCTCTATCCTATCCTATCCTCTATCCTATCCTATCCTCTATCCTATCCTATCCTCTATCCTATCCTATCCTCTATCCTATCCTATCCTCTATCCTATTATATCCTCTATCCGATCCTATCCTCTATCCTATCCTATCCTCTATCCTATCCTATCCTCTATCCTATCCTATCCTCTATCCTATCCTATCCACTATCCTATCCTATCCTCTATCCTATCCTATCCTCTATCCTCTATCCTATCCAATCCTCTATCCTATCCATTCCTCTATCCTATCATATCCTCTATCCTATAATATCCTCTATCCTGTCCTATCCTCTATCCAATCCTCTATCCTATCCTATCCTCTATCAAATCCTATCCTCTATCCTATCCTATCCTCTATCCTATCCTACCTTCTATCCTACCCTATCATCTATCCTATCAAATCCCCTATCCTATCCTCTATCCTATCCTATCCTCTATCCTATCCTATCCTCTATCCTATGCTATCCTCTATCCTATCCTATCCTCTATCCTATCCTATCATCTATCCTATCCTATCCTCTATCCTATCAAATCCCCTATCCTATCCTCTATCCTATCCTATCCTGTATCCTATCCTATCCTCTATCCTATCCTATCCTCTATCCTATCCTATCCTCTATCCTATCCTATGCTCTATGCTATCCTATCCTCTATCCTATCCTATCCTCTATCCTATCCTATCCTCTATCCTATCCTATCCTCTATCCGATCCTATCCTCTATCCTATCCTATCCTCTATCCTATCCTATCCTCTATCCTATCCTATCCTCTATCCTATCCTATCCTGTTTCCTATCCAATCCTCAATCCTATCCTATCATCTATCCTCTATCCTATCCAATCCTCTATCCTATCCATTCCTCTATCCTATCCTATCCTCTATCCAATCCTCTATCCTATCCTATCCTCTATCCTATCCCATCCTCTATCCTATCCTATCCTCTATCCTATCCTATCCTCTATCCTATCCTATCCTCTATCCTATCCTATCCTCTATGCTATCCTATCCTCTATCCTATCCTATCCTCTATCCTATCCTATCCTCTATCCTATCCTATCCTATCCTCTATCCTATCCTATCCTCTATCCTATGCTATCCTCTATCCTATCCTATCCTCTATCCTATCCTATCATCTATCCTATCCTATCCTCTATTATATCAAATCCCCTATCCTATCCTCTATCCTATCCTATCCTGTATCCTATCCTATCCTCTATCCTATCCTATCCTCTATCCGATCCTATCCTCTATCCTATCCTATCCTCTATCCTATGCTATCCTCTATCCTATCCTATCCTCTATCCTAATCTATCCTCTATCCTATCCTATCCTCTATCCTATCCTATCCTCTATCCTATCCTATCCTCTATCCTATCCTATCCTCTATCCTATCCTATCCTGTATCCTATCCAATCCTCAATCCTATCCTATCATCTATCCTCTATCCTATCCAATCCTCTATCCTATCCATTCCTCTATCCTATCCTATCCTCTATCCAATCCTCTATCCTATCCTATCCTCTATCCTATCCCATCCTCTATCCTATCCTATCCTCTATCCTATCCTATCCTCTATCCTATCCTATCCTCTATCCTATCCTATCCTCTATGCTATCCTATCCTCTATCCTATCCTATCCTCTATCCTATCCTATCCTCTATCCTATCCTATCCTATCCTCTATCCTATCCTATCCTCTTTCCTATGCTATCCTCTATCCTATCCTATCCTCTATCCTATCCTATCATCTATCCTATCCTATCCTCTATTATATCAAATCCCCTATCCTATCCTCTATCCTATCCTATCCTGTATCCTATCCTATCCTCTATCCTATCCTATCCTCTATCCGATCCTATCCTCTATCCTATCCTATCCTCTATCCTATCCTATCCTCTATCCGATCCTATCCTCTATCCTATCCTATCCTCTATCCTATCCTCTATCCTATCCTCTATCCTATCCTCTATCCTATCCTATCCTATCCTCTATCCTATCCTATCCTCTATCCTATCCTATCCTCTATGCTATCCTGTCCTCTATCCTATCCTATCCTCTATCCTATCCTATCCTCTATCCTATCCTATCCTATCCTATCCTCTATCCTATCCTATCCTCTATCCTATGCTATCCTCTATCCTATCCTATCCTCCATCCTATCCTATCATCTATCCTATCCTATCCTCTATCCTATCAAATCCCCTATCCTATCCTCTATCCTATCCTATCCTGTATCCTATCCTATCCTCTATCCTATCCTATCCTCTATCCTATCCTCTATCCGATCCTATCCTCTATCCTATCCTATCCTATCCTCTATCCTATCCTCTATCCTATCCTATCCTCTATCCGATCCTCTATCCTATCCTCTATCCTATCCTCTATCCTATCCTATCCTCTATCCTAACCTATCCTCTATGCGATCCTATCCTCGATCCTATCCTATCCTCTATCCTATCCTATCCTATCCTCTATCATATCCTATCCTCTATCCTATGCTATCCTCTATCCTATCCTATCCTCTATCCTATCCTATCATCTATCCTATCCTATCCTCTATCCTATCAAATCCCCTATCCTATCCTCTATCCTATCCTATCCTGTATCCTATCCTATCCTCTATCCTATCCTATCCTCTATCCTATCCTCTATCCGATCCTATCCTCTATCCTATCCTATCCTCTATCCTATCCTATCCTCTATCCGATCCTATCCTCTATCCTATCCTATCCTCTATCCTATCCTATCCTCTATCCTATCCTAGCCTCTATGCTATCCTATCCTCTATCCTATCCTATCCTCTATCCTATCCTATCCTCTATCCTATCCTATCCTATCCTATCCTCTATCCTATCCTATCCTCTATCCTATGCTATCCTCTATCCTATCCTATCCTCCATCCTATCCTATCATCTATCCTATCCTATCCTCTATCCTATCAAATCCCCTATCCTATCCTGTATCCTATCCTATCCTCTATCCTATCCTATCCTATCCTCTATCATATCCTATCCTCTATCCTATGCTATCCTCTATCCTATCCTATCCTCTATCCTATCCTATCATCTATCCTATCCTATCCTCTATCCTATCAAATCCCCTATCCTATCCTCTATCCTATCCTATCCTGTATCCTATCCTATCCTCTATCCTATCCTATCCTCTATCCTATCCTCTATCCGATCCTATCCTCTATCCTATCCTATCCTCTATCCTATCCTATCCTCTATCCGATCCTATCCTCTATCCTATCCTATCCTCTATTCTATCCTATCCTCTATCCTATCCTATCCTCTATCCTATCCTATCCTCTATCCTATCCTATCCTCTATCGTATCCTATCCTCTATCCGATCCTCTATCCTATCCTATATCCTATCCTCTATCCTATCCTATCCTCTATCCTAACCTATCCTCTATCCGATCCTATCCTCTATCCTATCCTATCCTCTATCCTATCCTATCCTCTATCCTATCCTATCCACTATCCTATCCTATCCTCTATCCTATCCTATCCTCTATCCTCTATCCTCTATCCTATCCTATCCTCTATCCTATCCTATCCTCTATCCTATCCTATCCTCTATCCTATCCTATCCTCTATCCTATCGTATCCTCTATCCTATCCTATCCTCTATCCTATCCTATCCTCTATCCTATCCTATCCTCTATCCTATCGTATCCTCTATCCTCTATCCCCTATCCCATCCTATCCTCTATCCGATCCTATCCTTTATCCTATCCTATCCTCTATCCTATCCTATCGTCTATCCTATCCTATCCTCTATCCTATCCTATCCTCTATCCTATCCTATCCTCTATCCTATCCTATCCTCTATCCTATTATATCCTCTATCCGATCCTATCCTCTATCCTATCCTATCCTCTATCTGATCCTATCCTCTATCATATCCTATCCTCTATCCTATCCTATCCTCTATCCTATTCTATGCTCTATCCTATCCTATCCTCTATCCTATCCTATCTTCTATCCTACCCTATCATCTATCCTCAAGTCTATCCTTTCCTGTATCCTATCCAATCCGCTATCCTATCCTATCCTCTATCCTATCCTATCCAATCCCCTATCCTATGCTCTATCCTATCCTACCCTCTATAATATCGTATACTCTATCATATCCTATCCTCTATCTTATAATATCATCTGTCCGTTCCTATTCTCTATCCTAACCTATTCTCTATCCTATCCTCTATCCAATCCTCTATCCTATCCTATCTTCTATCCTATCCTATCCTCTATCCTATCAAATCCCCTATCCTATCCTCTATCCCATCCTATCCTGTATCCTATCCAATCCTCAATCCTATCCTATCATCTATCCTCTATCCTATCCTATCCTCTATGCTATCCTATTCTATGCTCTATCCTATCCTATCCTCTATCCTATCCTATCTTCTATCCTACCCTATCATCTATCCTCAAGTCTATCCTTTCCTGTATCCTATCCAATCCGCTATCCTATCCTATCCTCTATCCTATCCTATCCAATCCCCTATCCTATGCTCTATCCTATCCTACCCTCTATAATATCGTATACTCTATCATATCCTATCCTCTATCTTATAATATCATCTGTCCGTTCCTATTCTCTATCCTAACCTATTCTCTATCCTATCCTCTATCCAATCCTCTATCCTATCCTATCTTCTATCCTATCCTATCCTCTATCCTATCAAATCCCCTATCCTATCCTCTATCCCATCCTATCCTGTATCCTATCCAATCCTCAATCCTATCCTATCATCTATCCTCTATCCTATCCTATCCTCTATGCTATCCTATCCTCTATCCTCTATCCTATCCTATCTTCTATCCTATCCTATCCTCTATCCTATCCTATCCTCTATCCGATCCTATCCTCTATCCTATATTATCCTCTATCCTATCCTATCCTCTATCCTATCCTATCCTGCATCCTATCCAATCCTCAATCCTATCCTATCTTCTATCCTATCCTATCCTCTATCCTATCAAATCCCCTATCCTATCCTCTATCCTATCCTTTCCTGTATCCTATCCAATCCTCAATCCTATCCTATCATCTATCCTCTATCCTATCCAATCCTCTATCCTATCCATTCCTCTATCCTATCATATCCTCTATCCTATAATATCCTCTATCCTATCCTATCCTCTATCCAATCCTCTAACCTATCCTATCCTCTATCCTATCCTATCCTCTATCCAATCCTCTATCCTATCCTATCCTCTATCCTATCCCATCCTCTATCCTATCCTATCCTCTATCCTATCCTATCCTCTATCCTATCCTATCCTCTATCCGATCCTATCCTCTATCCTATCCTATCCTCTATGCTATCCTATCCTCTATCCTATCCTATCCTCTATCCTATCCAATCCTCTATCCTATCCTATCCTCTATCCTCTATCCTATCCTATCCTCTATCCTATCCTATCCTCTATCCTATCCTATCCTGTATCCTATCCAATCCTCTATCCTATCCTATCATCTATCCTCTGTCCTATCCAATCCTCTATCCTATCCTATCCACTATCCTATCCTATCCTCTATACTATCCTATCCTCTATCCTATCCTATCCTCTATCCTATCCTATGCTCTATCCTATCCTATCGTCTATCCTATCCTCTATCCTATTCTATCCTCTATCCTATCCTATCCTCTATCCTATCCTATCCTCTATCCTATCCTATCCTTTATCCTATCCTATCCTCTATCCTATCCTATCCTCTATCCTATCCTATCCTCTATCCTATCGTCTATCTTATCCTCTATCCTATCCAATCCTCTATCCTATCCTATCCTCCATCCTATCCTATCATCTATCCTATCCTATCCTCTATCCTATCCTCTATCCGATCCTTTCCTCTATCCTATCCTATCCTATCCTCTATCCTATCCTCTATCCTATCCTATCCTCTATCCGATCCTCTATCCTATCCTCTATCCTATCCTCTATCCTATCCTATCCTCTATCCTAACCTATCCTCTATGCGATCCTATCCTCTATCCTATCCTATCCTCTATCCTATCCTATCCACTATCCTATCCTATCCTCTATCCTATCCTATCCTATCCTCTATCCTATCCTTTATCCTAGCCTATCCTCTATCCTATCTTATCCAATCCCCTACCCTATGCTCTATCCTATCCTACCCTCTATAATATCGTATACTCTATCATATCCTATCCTCTCTCCTATAATATCATCTATCCGTTCCTATTCTCTATCCTAACCTATTATCTATCCTATCCTCTTGCCTATCCACTATCCTACCCTATCATCTATCCTATCAAATCCCCTATCCTATCCTCTATCCTATCGTATCCTCTACCCTATCCTATCTTCTATCCTATCCTATCCTATCCTATCCTCTATCCTATCCTATCCTCTATCCTATGCTATCCTCTATCCTATCCTATCCTCCATCCTATCCTATCATCTATCCTATCCTATCCTCTATCCTATCAAATCCCCTATCCTATCCTCTATCCTATCCTATCCTGTATCCTATCCTATCCTCTATCCTATCCTATCCTCTATCCTATCCTATCCTATCCTATCCTCTATCCTATCCTATCCTCTATCCTATGCTATCCTCTATCCTATCCTATCCTCCATCCTATCCTATCATCTATCCTATCCTATCCTCTATCCTATCCTCTATCCGATCCTTTCCTCTATCCTATCCTATCCTATCCCCTATCCTATCCTCTATCCTATCCTATCCTCTATCCTATCCTCTATCCTATCCTCTATCCGATCCTTTCCTCTATCCTATCCTATCCTATCCTCTATCCTATCCTCTATCCTATCCTATCCTCTATCCGATCCTCTATCCTATCCTCTATCCTATCCTCTATCCTATCCTATCCTCTATCCTAACCTATCCTCTATGCGATCCTATCCTCTATCCTATCCTATCCTCTATCCTATCCTATCCACTATCCTATCCTATCCTCTATCCTATCCTATCCTCTATCCTCTATCCTATCCTATCCTCTATCCTATCCAATCCTCTATCCTATCCTATCCTCTATCCTCTATCCTATCCTATCCTCTATCCTATCCTATCCTCTATCCTATCCTATCCTGTATCCTATCCAATCCTCTATCCTATCCTATCATCTATCCTCTGTCCTATCCAATCCTCTATCCTATCCTATCCACTATCCTATCCTATCCTCTATACTATCCTATCCTCTATCCTATCCTATCCTCTATCCTATCCTATGCTCTATCCTATCCTATCATCTATCCTATCCTCTATCCTATTCTATCCTCTATCCTATCCTATCCTCTATCCTATCCTATCCTCTATCCTATCCTATCCTCTATCCTATCCTATCCTTTATCCTATCCTATCCTCTATCCTATCCTATCCTCTATCCTATCCTATCCTCTATCCTATCGTCTATCTTATCCTCTATCCTATCCAATCCTCTATCCTATCCTATCCTCTATCCTATCATATCCTCTATCCTATAATATCCTCTATCCTATCCTATCCTCTACCCAATCCTCTATCCTATCCTATCCTCTATCCTATCCTATCCTCTATCCTATCCTATCCTCTATCCTATCCTCTATCCTAGCCTATCCTCTATCCTATCCTATCCTATCCTCTATCCTATCCTTTATCCTAGCCTATCCTCTATCCTATCTTATCCAATCCCCTACCCTATGCTCTATCCTATCCTACCCTCTATAATATCGTATACTCTATCATATCCTATCCTCTCTCCTATAATATCATCTATCCGTTCCTATTCTCTATCCTAACCTATTATCTATCCTATCCTCTTGCCTATCCACTATCCTACCCTATCATCTATCCTATCAAATCCCCTATCCTATCCTCTATCCTATCCTATCCTGTATCCTATCCTATCCTCTATCCTATCCTATCCTCTATCCTATCCTCTATCCGATCCTATCCTCTATCCTATCCTATCCTATCCTCTATCCTATCCTCTATCCTATCCTATCCTCTATCCGATCCTCTATCCTATCCTCTATCCTATCCTCTATCCTATCCTATCCTCTATCCTAACCTATCCTCTATGCGATCCTATCCTCTATCCTATCCTATCCTCTATCCGATCCTATCCTCTATCCTATCCTATCCTCTATCCTATCCTCTATCCTATCCTCTATCCTATCCTCTATCCTATCCTATCCTCTATCCTATCCTATCCTCTATCCTATCCTATCCTCTATGCTATCCTGTCCTCTATCCTATCCTATCCTCTATCCTATCCTATCCTCTATCCTATCCTATCCTATCCTATCCTCTATCCTATCCTATCCTCTATCCTATGCTATCCTCTATCCTATCCTATCCTCCATCCTATCCTATCATCTATCCTATCCTATCCTCTATCCTATCAAATCCCCTATCCTATCCTCTATCCTATCCTATCCTGTATCCTATCCTATCCTCTATCCTATCCTATCCTCTATCCTATCCTCTATCCGATCCTATCCTCTATCCTATCCTATCCTATCCTCTATCCTATCCTCTATCCTATCCTATCCTCTATCCGATCCTCTATCCTATCCTCTATCCTATCCTCTATCCTATCCTATCCTCTATCCTAACCTATCCTCTATGCGATCCTATCCTCGATCCTATCCTATCCTCTATCCTATCCTATCCTATCCTCTATCATATCCTATCCTCTATCCTATGCTATCCTCTATCCTATCCTATCCTCTATACTATCCTATCATCTATCCTATCCTATCCTCTATCCTATCAAATCCCCTATCCTATCCTCTATCCTATCCTATCCTGTATCCTATCCTATCCTCTATCCTATCCTATCCTCTATCCTATCCTCTATCCGATCCTATCCTCTATCCTATCCTATCCTCTATCCTATCCTATCCTCTATCCGATCCTATCCTCTATCCTATCCTATCCTCTATCCTATCCTATCCTCTATCCTATCCTATCCTCTATGCTATCCTATCCTCTATCCTATCCTATCCTCTATCCTATCCTATCCTCTATCCTATCCTATCCTATCCTATCCTCTATCCTATCCTATCCTCTATCCTATGCTATCCTCTATCCTATCCTATCCTCCATCCTATCCTATCATCTATCCTATCCTATCCTCTATCCTATCAAATCCCCTATCCTATCCTCTATCCTATCCTATCCTGTATCCTATCCTATCCTCTATCCTATCCTATCCTATCCTCTATCATATCCTATCCTCTATCCTATGCTATCCTCTATCCTATCCTATCCTCTATCCTATCCTATCATCTATCCTATCCTATCCTCTATCCTATCAAATCCCCTATCCTATCCTCTATCCTATCCTATCCTGTATCCTATCCTATCCTCTATCCTATCCTATCCTCTATCCTATCCTCTATCCGATCCTATCCTCTATCCTATCCTATCCTCTATCCTATCCTATCCTCTATCCGATCCTATCCTCTATCCTATCCTATCCTCTATTCTATCCTATCCTCTATCCTATCCTATCCTCTATCCTATCCTATCCTCTATCCTATCCTATCCTCTATCGTATCCTATCCTCTATCCTATCCTATCCTCTATCGTATCCTATCCTCTATCCGATCCTCTATCCTATCCTATATCCTATCCTCTATCCTATCCTATCCTCTATCCTAACCTATCCTCTATCCGATCCTATCCTCTATCCTATCCTATCCTCTATCCTATCCTATCCTCTATCCTATCCTATCCACTATCCTATCCTATCCTCTATCCTATCCTATCCTCTATCCTCTATCCTCTATCCTCTATCCTATCCTATCCTCTATCCTATCCTATCCTCTATCCTATCCTATCCTCTATCCTATCCTATCCTCTATCCTATCGTATCCTCTATCCTATCCTATCCTCTATCCTATCCTATCCCCTATCCTATCCTATCCTCTATCCTATCCTATCCTCTATCCTCTATCCCCTATCCCATCCTATCCTCTATCCGATCCTATCCTTTATCCTATCCTATCCTCTATCCTATCCTATCGTCTATCCTATCCTATCCTCTATCCTATCCTATCCTCTATCCTATCCTATCCTCTATCCTATCCTATCCTCTATCCTATCCTATCCTCTATCCTATTATATCCTCTATCCGATCCTATCCTCTATCCTATCCTATCCTCTATCTGATCCTATCCTCTATCATATCCTATCCTCTATCCTATCCTATCCTCTATCCTATTCTATGCTCTATCCTATCCTATCCTCTATCCTATCCTATCTTCTATCCTACCCTATCATCTATCCTCAAGTCTATCCTTTCCTGTATCCTATCCAATCCGCTATCCTATCCTATCCTCTATCCTATCCTATCCAATCCCCTATCCTATGCTCTATCCTATCCTACCCTCTATAATATCGTATACTCTATCATATCCTATCCTCTATCTTATAATATCATCTGTCCGTTCCTATTCTCTATCCTAACCTATTCTCTATCCTATCCTCTATCCAATCCTCTATCCTATCCTATCTTCTATCCTATCCTATCCTCTATCCTATCAAATCCCCTATCCTATCCTCTATCCCATCCTATCCTGTATCCTATCCAATCCTCAATCCTATCCTATCATCTATCCTCTATCCTATCCTATCCTCTATGCTATCCTATCCTCTATCCTCTATCCTATCCTATCCTCTATCCTATCCTATCCTCTATCCTATCCTATCCTCTATCCTATCCTATCCTCTATCCGATCCTATCCTCTATCCTATATTATCCTCTATCCTATCCTATCCTCTATCCTATCCTATCCTGCATCCTATCCAATCCTCAATCCTATCCTATCTTCTATCCTATCCTATCCTCTATCCTATCAAATCCCCTATCCTATCCTCTATCCTATCCTTTCCTGTATCCTATCCAATCCTCAATCCTATCCTATCATCTATCCTCTATCCTATCCAATCCTCTATCCTATCCATTCCTCTATCCTATCATATCCTCTATCCTATAATATCCTCTATCCTATCCTATCCTCTATCCAATCCTCTAACCTATCCTATCCTCTATCCTATCCTATCCTCTATCCAATCCTCTATCCTATCCTATCCTCTATCCTATCCCATCCTCTATCCTATCCTATCCTCTATCCTATCCTATCCTCTATCCTATCTATCCTCTATCCTATCCTATCCTCTATCCTATCCTATCCTCTATCCTATCCTATCCTCTATCCTATCCTATCCATTATCCTATCCTATCCTCTATCCTATCCTATCCTCTATCCTATCCTATCCTCTATCCTATCGTCTATCTTATCCTCTATCCTATCCAATCCTCTATCCTATCCTATCCTCTATCCTATCATATCCTCTATCCTATAATATCCTCTATCCTATCCTATCCTCTACCCAATCCTCTATCCTATCCTATCCTCTATCCTATCCTATCCTCTATCCTATCCTCTATCCTAGCCTATCCTCTATCCTATCCTATCCTATCCTCTATCCTATCCTTTATCCTAACCTATCCTCTATCCTATCTTATCCAATCCCCTACCCTATGCTCTATCCTATCCTACCCTCTATAATATCGTATACTCTATCATATCCTATCCTCTCTCCTATAATATCATCTATCCGTTCCTATTCTCTATCCTAACCTATTATCTATCCTATCCTCTTCCCTATCCACTATCCTACCCTATCATCTATCCTATCAAATCCCCTATCCTATCCTCTATCCTATCCTATCCTGTATCCTATCCTATCCTCTATCCTATCCTATCCTCTATCCTATCCTCTATCCGATCCTATCCTCTATCCTATCCTATCCTATCCTCTATCCTATCCTCTATCCTATCCTATCCTCTATCCGATCCTCTATCCTATCCTCTATCCTATCCTCTATCCTATCCTATCCTCTATCCTAACCTATCCTCTATGCGATCCTATCCTCTATCCTATCCTATCCTCTATCCTATCCTATCCTCTATCCTATCCTATCCTCTATCCTATCCTATCCTCTATCCTATCCTATCCTCTATCCTATCCTATCCTCTATCCTATCCTATCCTCTATCCTATCCTATCCTCTATCCTATCCTATCCTCTATCCTATTATATCCTCTATCCGATCCTATCATCTATCCTATCCTATCCTCTATCCTATCCTATCCTCTATCCTATCCTATCCTCTATCCTATCCTATCCACTATCCTATCCTATCCTCTATCCTATCCTATCCTCTATCCTCTATCCTATCCTATCCTCTATCCTATCCAATCCTCTATCCTATCCTATCCTCTATCCTCTATCCTATCCTATCCTCTATCCTATCCTATCCTCTATCCTATCCTATCCTGTATCCTATCCAATCCTCTATCCTATCCTATCATCTATCCTCTGTCCTATCCAATCCTCTATCCTATCCTATCCTCTATCCTATCCTATGCTCTATCCTATCCTATCATCTATCCTATCCTCTATCCTATTCTATCCTCTATCCTATCCTATCCTCTATCCTATCCTATCCTCTATCCTATCCTATCCTCTATCCTATCCTATCCTTTATCCTATCCTATCCTCTATCCTATCCTATCCTCTATCCTATCCTATCCTCTATCCTATCGTCTATCTTATCCTCTATCCTATCCAATCCTCTATCCTATCCTATCCTCTATCCTATCATATCCTCTATCCTATAATATCCTCTATCCTATCCTATCCTCTACCCAATCCTCTATCCTATCCTATCCTCTATCCTATCCTATCCTCTATCCTATCCTATCCTCTATCCTATCCTCTATCCTAGCCTATCCTCTATCCTATCCTATCCTATCCTCTATCCTATCCTTTATCCTAGCCTATCCTCTATCCTATCTTATCCAATCCCCTACCCTATGCTCTATCCTATCCTACCCTCTATAATATCGTATACTCTATCATATCCTATCCTCTCTCCTATAATATCATCTATCCGTTCCTATTCTCTATCCTAACCTATTATCTATCCTATCCTCTTCCCTATCCACTATCCTACCCTATCATCTATCCTATCAAATCCCCTATCCTATCCTCTATCCTATCCTATCCTGTATCCTATCCTATCCTCTATCCTATCCTATCCTCTATCCTATCCTCTATCCGATCCTATCCTCTATCCTATCCTATCCTATCCTCTATCCTATCCTCTATCCTATCCTATCCTCTATCCGATCCTCTATCCTATCCTCTATCCTATCCTCTATCCTATCCTATCCTCTATCCTAACCTATCCTCTATGCGATCCTATCCTCTATCCTATCCTATCCTCTATCCGATCCTATCCTCTATCCTATCCTATCCTCTATCCTATCCTCTATCCTATCCTCTATCCTATCCTCTATCCTATCCTATCCTCTATCCTATCCTATCCTCTATCCTATCCTATCCTCTATCCTATCCTATCCTCTATGCTATCCTGTCCTCTATCCTATCCTATCCTCTATCCTATCCTATCCTCTATCCTATCCTATCCTATCCTATCCTCTATCCTATCCTATCCTCTATCCTATGCTATCCTCTATCCTATCCTATCCTCCATCCTATCCTATCATCTATCCTATCCTATCCTCTATCCTATCAAATCCCCTATCCTATCCTCTATCCTATCCTATCCTCTATCCTATCCTATCCTCTATCCTAACCTATCCTCTATGCGATCCTATCCTCGATCCTATCCTATCCTCTATCCTATCCTATCCTATCCTCTATCATATCCTATCCTCTATCCTATGCTATCCTCTATCCTATCCTATCCTCTATACTATCCTATCATCTATCCTATCCTATCCTCTATCCTATCAAATCCCCTATCCTATCCTCTATCCTATCCTATCCTGTATCCTATCCTATCCTCTATCCTATCCTATCCTCTATCCTATCCCCTATCCGATCCTATCCTCTATCCTATCCTATCCTCTATCCTATCCTATCCTCTATCCGATCCTATCCTCTATCCTATCCTATCCTCTATCCTATCCTATCCTCTATCCTATCCTATCCTCTATGCTATCCTATCCTCTATCCTATCCTATCCTCTATCCTATCCTATCCTCTATCCTATCCTATCCTATCCTATCCTCTATCCTATCCTATCCTCTATCCTATGCTATCCTCTATCCTATCCTATCCTCCATCCTATCCTATCATCTATCCTATCCTATCCTCTATCCTATCAAATCCCCTATCCTATCCTCTATCCTATCCTATCCTGTATCCTATCCTATCCTCTATCCTATCCTATCCTATCCTCTATCATATCCTATCCTCTATCCTATGCTATCCTCTATCCTATCCTATCCTCTATCCTATCCTATCATCTATCCTATCCTATCCTCTATCCTATCAAATCCCCTATCCTATCCTCTATCCTATCCTATCCTGTATCCTATCCTATCCTCTATCCTATCCTATCCTCTATCCTATCCTCTATCCGATCCTATCCTCTATCCTATCCTATCCTCTATCCTATCCTATCCTCTATCCGATCCTATCCTCTATCCTATCCTATCCTCTATTCTATCCTATCCTCTATCCTATCCTATCCTCTATCCTCTATCCTATCCTATCCTCTATCCTATCCTATCCTCTATCGTATCCTATCCTCTATCCTATCCTATCCTCTATCGTATCCTATCCTCTATCCGATCCTCTATCCTATCCTATATCCTATCCTCTATCCTATCCTATCCTCTATCCTAACCTATCCTCTATCCGATCCTATCCTCTATCCTATCCTATCCTCTATCCTATCCTATCCTCTATCCTATCCTATCCACTATCCTATCCTATCCTCTATCCTATCCTATCCTCTATCCTCTATCCTCTATCCTATCCTATCCTCTATCCTATCCTATCCTCTATCCTATCCTATCCTCTATCCTATCCTATCCTCTATCCTATCGTATCCTCTATCCTATCCTATCCTCTATCCTATCCTATCCTCTATCCTATCCTATCCTCTATCCTATCCTATCCTCTATCCTCTATCCCCTATCCCATCCTATCCTCTATCCGATCCTATCCTTTATCCTATCCTATCCTCTATCCTATCCTATCGTCTATCCTATCCTATCCTCTATCCTATCCTATCCTCTATCCTATCCTATCCTCTATCCTATCCTATCCTCTATCCTATTATATCCTCTATCCGATCCTATCCTCTATCCTATCCTATCCTCTATCTGATCCTATCCTCTATCATATCCTATCCTCTATCCTATCCTATCCTCTATCCTATTCTATGCTCTATCCTATCCTATCCTCTATCCTATCCTATCTTCTATCCTACCCTATCATCTATCCTCAAGTCTATCCTTTCCTGTATCCTATCCAATCCGCTATCCTATCCTATCCTCTATCCTATCCTATCCAATCCCCTATCCTATGCTCTATCCTATCCTACCCTCTATAATATCGTATACTCTATCATATCCTATCCTCTATCTTATAATATCATCTGTCCGTTCCTATTCTCTATCCTAACCTATTCTCTATCCTATCCTCTATCCAATCCTCTATCCTATCCTATCTTCTATCCTATCCTATCCTCTATCCTATCAAATCCCCTATCCTATCCTCTATCCCATCCTATCCTGTATCCTATCCAATCCTCAATCCTATCCTATCATCTATCCTCTATCCTATCCTATCCTCTATGCTATCCTATCCTCTATCCTCTATCCTATCCTATCCTCTATCCTATCCTATCCTCTATCCTATCCTATCCTCTATCCGATCCTATCCTCTATCCTATATTATCCTCTATCCTATCCTATCCTCTATCCTATCCTATCCTGCATCCTATCCAATCCTCAATCCTATCCTATCTTCTATCCTATCCTATCCTCTATCCTATCAAATCCCCTATCCTATCCTCTATCCTATCCTTTCCTGTATCCTATCCAATCCTCAATCCTATCCTATCATCTATCCTCTATCCTATCCTATCCTCTATCCTATCCTATCCTCTATCCTATCCTATCCTCTATCCTATCCTATCCTCTATCCTATCCTATCCTCTATCCTATCCTATCCTCTATCCTATTATATCCTCTATCCGATCCTATCCTCTATCCTATCCTATCCTCTATCCTATCCTATCCTCTATCCTATCCTATCCTCTATCCTATCCTATCCACTATCCTATCCTATCCTCTATCCTATCCTATCCTCTATCCTCTATCCTATCCTATCCTCTATCCTATCCAATCCTCTATCCTATCCTATCCTCTATCCTCTATCCTATCCTATCCTCTATCCTATCCTATCCTCTATCCTATCCTATCCTGTATCCTATCCAATCCTCTATCCTATCCTATCATCTATCCTCTGTCCTATCCAATCCTCTATCCTATCCTATCCACTATCCTATCCTATCCTCTATACTATCCTATCCTCTATCCTATCCTATCCTCTATCCTATCCTATGCTCTATCCTATCATATCCTCTATCCTATAATATCCTCTATCCTATCCTATCCTCTACCCAATCCTCTATCCTATCCTATCCTCTATCCTATCCTATCCTCTATCCTATCCTATCCTCTATCCTATCCTCTATCCTAGCCTATCCTCTATCCTATCCTATCCTATCCTCTATCCTATCCTTTATCCTAGCCTATCCTCTATCCTATCTTATCCAATCCCCTACCCTATGCTCTATCCTATCCTACCCTCTATAATATCGTATACTCTATCATATCCTATCCTCTCTCCTATAATATCATCTATCCGTTCCTATTCTCTATCCTAACCTATTATCTATCCTATCCTCTTCCCTATCCACTATCCTACCCTATCATCTATCCTATCAAATCCCCTATCCTATCCTCTATCCTATCGTATCCTCTACCCTATCCTATCTTCTATCCTATCCTATCCTATCCTATCCTCTATCCTATCCTATCCTCTATCCTATGCTATCCTCTATCCTATCCTATCCTCCATCCTATCCTATCATCTATCCTATCCTATCCTCTATCCTATCAAATCCCCTATCCTATCCTCTATCCTATCCTATCCTGTATCCTATCCTATCCTCTATCCTATCCTATCCTCTATCCTATCCTATCCTATCCTATCCTCTATCCTATCCTATCCTCTATCCTATGCTATCCTCTATCCTATCCTATCCTCCATCCTATCCTATCATCTATCCTATCCTATCCTCTATCCTATCCTCTATCCGATCCTATCCTCTATCCTATCCTATCCTATCCTCTATCCTATCCTCTATCCGATCCTATCCTCTATCCTATCCTATCCTATCCTCTATCCTATCCTCTATCCTATCCTATCCTCTATCTGATCCTCTATCCTATCCTCTATCCTATCCTCTATCCTATCCTATCCTCTATCCTAACCTATCCTCTATGCGATCCTATCCTCTATCCTATCCTATCCTCTATCCTATCCTATCCTCTATCCTATCCTATCCTCTATCCTATCCTATCCTCTATCCTATCCTATCCTCTATCCTATCCTATCCTCTATCCTATCCTATCCTCTATCCTATCCTATCCTCTATCCTATCCTATCCTCTATCCTATCCTATCCTCTATCCTATTATATCCTCTATCCGATCCTATCCTCTATCCTATCCTATCCTCTATCCTATCCTATCCTCTATCCTATCCTATCCTCTATCCTATCCTATCCACTATCCTATCCTATCCTCTATCCTATCCTAGCCTCTATCCTCTATCCTATCCTATCATCTATCCTATCCAATCCTCTATCCTATCCTATCCTCTATCCTCTATCCTATCCTATCCTCTATCCTATCCTATCCTCTATCCTATCCTATCCTGTATCCTATCCAATCCTCTATCCTATCCTATCATCTATCCTCTGTCCTATCCAATCCTCTATCCTATCCTATCCACTATCCTATCCTATCCTCTATACTATCCTATCCTCTATCCTATCCTATCCTCTATCCTATCCTATGCTCTATCCTATCCTATCATCTATCCTATCCTCTATCCTATTCTATCCTATCATCTATCCTATCCTCTATCCTATTCTATCCTCTATCCTATCCTATCCTCTATCCTATCCTATCCTCTATCCTATCCTATCCTCTATCCTATCCTATCCTTTATCCTATCCTATCCTCTATCCTATCCTATCCTCTATCCTATCCTATCCTCTATCCTATCGTCTATCTTATCCTCTATCCTATCCAATCCTCTATCCTATCCTATCCTCTATCCTATCATATCCTCTATCCTATCCTATCCTCTATCCTATGCTATCCTCTATCCTATCCTATCCTCTATCCTATCCTATCATCTATCCTATCCTATCCTCTATTATATCAAATCCCCTATCCTATCCTCTATCCTATCCTATCCTGTATCCTATCCTATCCTCTATCCTATCCTATCCTCTATCCGATCCTATCCTCTATCCTATCCTATCCTCTATCCTATCCTATCCTCTATCCTATCCTATCCTCTATCCTATCCTATCCTCTATCCTATCCTATCCTCTATCCTATCCTATCCTCTATCCTATCCTATCCTCTATCCTATTATATCCTCTATCCGATCCTATCCTCTATCCTATCCTATCCTCTATCCTATCCTATCCTCTATCCTATCCTATCCTCTATCCTATCCTATCCACTATCCTATCCTATCCTCTATCCTATCCTATCCTCTATCCTCTATCCTATCCTATCCTCTATCCTATCCAATCCTCTATCCTATCCTATCCTCTATCCTCTATCCTATCCTATCCTCTATCCTATCCTATCCTCTATCCTATCCTATCCTGTATCCTATCCAATCCTCTATCCTATCCTATCATCTATCCTCTGTCCTATCCAATCCTCTATCCTATCCTATCCACTATCCTATCCTATCCTCTATACTATCCTATCCTCTATCCTATCCTATCCTCTATCCTATCCTATGCTCTATCCTATCCTATCGTCTATCCTATCCTCTATCCTATTCTATCCTCTATCCTATCCTATCCTCTATCCTATCCTATCCTCTATCCTATCCTATCCTCTATCCTATCCTATCCTTTATCCTATCCTATCCTCTATCCTATCCTATCCTCTATCCTATCCTATCCTCTATCCTATCGTCTATCTTATCCTCTATCCTATCCAATCCTCTATCCTATCCTATCCTCTATCCTATCATATCCTCTATCCTATAATATCCTCTATCCTATCCTATCCTCTACCCAATCCTCTATCCTATCCTATCCTCTATCCTATCCTATCCTCTATCCTATCCTATCCTCTATCCTATCCTCTATCCTAGCCTATCCTCTATCCTATCCTATCCTATCCTCTATCCTATCCTTTATCCTAGCCTATCCTCTATCCTATCTTATCCAATCCCCTACCCTATGCTCTATCCTATCCTACCCTCTATAATATCGTATACTCTATCATATCCTATCCTCTCTCCTATAATATCATCTATCCGTTCCTATTCTCTATCCTAACCTATTATCTATCCTATCCTCTTCCCTATCCACTATCCTACCCTATCATCTATCCTATCAAATCCCCTATCCTATCCTCTATCCTATCGTATCCTCTACCCTATCCTATCTTCTATCCTATCCTATCCTATCCTATCCTCTATCCTATCCTATCCTCTATCCTATGCTATCCTCTATCCTATCCTATCCTCCATCCTATCCTATCATCTATCCTATCCTATCCTCTATCCTATCAAATCCCCTATCCTATCCTCTATCCTATCCTATCCTGTATCCTATCCTATCCTCTATCCTATCCTATCCTCTATCCTATCCTATCCTATCCTATCCTCTATCCTATCCTATCCTCTATCCTATGCTATCCTCTATCCTATCCTATCCTCCATCCTATCCTATCATCTATCCTATCCTATCCTCTATCCTATCCTCTATCCGATCCTATCCTCTATCCTATCCTATCCTATCCTCTATCCTATCCTCTATCCTATCCTATCCTCTATCTGATCCTCTATCCTATCCTCTATCCTATCCTCTATCCTATCCTATCCTCTATCCTAACCTATCCTCTATGCGATCCTATCCTCTATCCTATCCTATCCTCTATCCTATCCTATCCTCTATCCTATCCTATCCTCTATCCTATCCTATCCTCTATCCTATCCTATCCTCTATCCTATCCTATCCTCTATCCTATCCTATCCTCTATCCTATCCTATCCTCTATCCTATCCTATCCTCTATCCTATCCTATCCTCTATCCTATCCTATCCTCTATCCTATCCTATCCTCTATCCTATTATATCCTCTATCCGATCCTATCCTCTATCCTATCCTATCCTCTATCCTATCCTATCCTCTATCCTATCCTATCCTCTATCCTATCCTATCCACTATCCTATCCTATCCTCTATCCTATCCTAGCCTCTATCCTCTATCCTATCCTATCCTCTATCCTATCCAATCCTCTATCCTATCCTATCCTCTATCCTCTATCCTATCCTATCCTCTATCCTATCCTATCCTCTATCCTATCCTATCCTGTATCCTATCCAATCCTCTATCCTATCCTATCATCTATCCTCTGTCCTATCCAATCCTCTATCCTATCCTATCCACTATCCTATCCTATCCTCTATACTATCCTATCCTCTATCCTATCCTATCCTCTATCCTATCCTATGCTCTATCCTATCCTATCATCTATCCTATCCTCTATCCTATTCTATCCTATCATCTATCCTATCCTCTATCCTATTCTATCCTCTATCCTATCCTATCCTCTATCCTATCCTATCCTCTATCCTATCCTATCCTCTATCCTATCCTATCCTTTATCCTATCCTATCCTCTATCCTATCCTATCCTCTATCCTATCCTATCCTCTATCCTATCGTCTATCTTATCCTCTATCCTATCCAATCCTCTATCCTATCCTATCCTCTATCCTATCCTATCCTCTATCCTATCCTCTATCCTAGCCTATCCTCTATCCTATCCTATCCTATCCTCTATCCTATCCTTTATCCTAGCCTATCCTCTATCCTATCTTATCCAATCCCCTACCCTATGCTCTATCCTATCCTACCCTCTATAATATCGTATACTCTATCATATCCTATCCTCTCTCCTATAATATCATCTATCCGTTCCTATTCTCTATCCTAACCTATTATCTATCCTATCCTCTTCCCTATCCACTATCCTACCCTATCATCTATCCTATCAAATCCCCTATCCTATCCTCTATCCTATCCTATCCTGTATCCTATCCTATCCTCTATCCTATCCTATCCTCTATCCTATCCTCTATCCGATCCTATCCTCTATCCTATCCTATCCTATCCTCTATCCTATCCTCTATCCTATCCTATCCTCTATCCGATCCTCTATCCTATCCTCTATCCTATCCTCTATCCTATCCTATCCTCTATCCTATCCTATCCTCTATCCTATCCTATCCTCTATCCTATCCTATCCTCTATCCTATCCTATCCTCTATCCTATCCTATCCTCTATCCTATCCTATCCTCTATCCTATCCTATCCTCTATCCTATTATATCCTCTATCCGATCCTATCATCTATCCTATCCTATCCTCTATCCTATCCTATCCTCTATCCTCTATCCTATCCTATCCTCTATCCTATCCTATCCTCTATCCTATCCTATCCTGTATCCTATCCAATCCTCTATCCTATCCTATCATCTATCCTCTGTCCTATCCAATCCTCTATCCTATCCTATCCACTATCCTATCCTATCCTCTATACTATCCTATCCTCTATCCTATCCTATCCTCTATCCTATCCTATGCTCTATCCTATCCTATCGTCTATCCTATCCTCTATCCTATTCTATCCTCTATCCTATCCTATCCTCTATCCTATCCTATCCTCTATCCTATCCTATCCTCTATCCTATCCTATCCTTTATCCTATCCTATCCTCTATCCTATCCTATCCTCTATCCTATCCTATCTTCTATCCTATCGTCTATCTTATCCTCTATCCTATCCAATCCTCTATCCTATCCTATCCTCTATCCTATCCTATCCTCTATCCTATCCTTTATCCTAGCCTATCCTCTATCCTATCTTATCCAATCCCCTACCCTATGCTCTATCCTATCCTACCCTCTATAATATCGTATACTCTATCATATCCTATCCTCTCTCCTATAATATCATCTATCCGTTCCTATTCTCTATCCTAACCTATTATCTATCCTATCCTCTTCCCTATCCACTATCCTACCCTATCATCTATCCTATCAAATCCCCTATCCTATCCTCTATCCTATCCTATCCTGTATCCTATCCTATCCTCTATCCTATCCTATCCTCTATCCTATCCTCTATCCGATCCTATCCTCTATCCTATCCTATCCTATCCTCTATCCTATCCTCTATCCTATCCTATCCTCTATCCGATCCTCTATCCTATCCTCTATCCTATCCTCTATCCTATCCTATCCTCTATCCTATCCTATCCTCTATCCTATCCTATCCTCTATCCTATCCTATCCTCTATCCTATCCTATCCTCTATCCTATCCTATCCTCTATCCTATCCTATCCTCTATCCTATCCTATCCTCTATCCTATTATATCCTCTATCCGATCCTATCATCTATCCTATCCTATCCTCTATCCTATCCTATCCTCTATCCTATCCTATCCTCCATCCTATCCTATCATCTATCCTATCCTATCCTCTATCCTATCCTCTATCCGATCCTATCCTCTATCCTATCCTATCCTATCCTCTATCCTATCCTCTATCCTATCCTATCCTCTATCTGATCCTCTATCCTATCCTCTATCCTATCCTCTATCCTATCCTATCCTCTATCCTAACCTATCCTCTATGCGATCCTATCCTCTATCCTATCCTATCCTCTATCCTATCCTATCCTCTATCCTATCCTATCCTCTATCCTATCCTATCCTCTATCCTATCCTATCCTCTATCCTATCCTATCCTCTATCCTATCCTATCCTCTATCCTATCCTATCCTCTATCCTATCCTATCCTCTATCCTATCCTATCCTCTATCCTATCCTATCCTCTATCCTATCCTATCCTCTATCCTATTATATCCTCTATCCGATCCTATCCTCTATCCTATCCTATCCTCTATCCTATCCTATCCTCTATCCTATCCTATCCTCTATCCTATCCTATCCACTATCCTATCCTATCCTCTATCCTATCCTAGCCTCTATCCTCTATCCTATCCTATCCTCTATCCTATCCAATCCTCTATCCTATCCTATCCTCTATCCTCTATCCTATCCTATCCTCTATCCTATCCTATCCTCTATCCTATCCTATCCTGTATCCTATCCAATCCTCTATCCTATCCTATCATCTATCCTCTGTCCTATCCAATCCTCTATCCTATCCTATCCACTATCCTATCCTATCCTCTATACTATCCTATCCTCTATCCTATCCTATCCTCTATCCTATCCTATGCTCTATCCTATCCTATCATCTATCCTATCCTCTATCCTATTCTATCCTATCATCTATCCTATCCTCTATCCTATTCTATCCTCTATCCTATCCTATCCTCTATCCTATCCTATCCTCTATCCTATCCTATCCTCTATCCTATCCTATCCTTTATCCTATCCTATCCTCTATCCTATCCTATCCTCTATCCTATCCTATCCTCTATCCTATCGTCTATCTTATCCTCTATCCTATCCAATCCTCTATCCTATCCTATCCTCTATCCTATCCTATCCTCTATCCTATCCTCTATCCTAGCCTATCCTCTATCCTATCCTATCCTATCCTCTATCCTATCCTTTATCCTAGCCTATCCTCTATCCTATCTTATCCAATCCCCTACCCTATGCTCTATCCTATCCTACCCTCTATAATATCGTATACTCTATCATATCCTATCCTCTCTCCTATAATATCATCTATCCGTTCCTATTCTCTATCCTAACCTATTATCTATCCTATCCTCTTCCCTATCCACTATCCTACCCTATCATCTATCCTATCAAATCCCCTATCCTATCCTCTATCCTATCCTATCCTGTATCCTATCCTATCCTCTATCCTATCCTATCCTCTATCCTATCCTCTATCCGATCCTATCCTCTATCCTATCCTATCCTATCCTCTATCCTATCCTCTATCCTATCCTATCCTCTATCCGATCCTCTATCCTATCCTCTATCCTATAATATCCTCTATCCTATCCTATCCTCTACCCAATCCTCTATCCTATCCTATCCTCTATCCTATCCTATCCTCTATCCTATCCTATCCTCTATCCTATCCTCTATCCTAGCCTATCCTCTATAATATCCTATCCTATCCTCTATCCTATCCTATCCTCTATCCTAACCTATCCTCTATGCGATCCTATCCTCTATCCTATCCTATCCTCTATCCTATCCTATCCTCTATCCTATCCTATCCTCTATCCTATCCTATCCTCTATCCTATCCTATCCTCTATCCTATCCTATCCTCTATCCTATCCTATCCTTTATCCTATCCTATCCTCTATCCTATCCTATCCTCTATCCTATTATATCCTCTATCCGATCCTATCCTCTATCCTATCCTATCCTCTATCCTATCCTATCCTCTATCCTATCCTATCCTCTATCCTATCCTATCCACTATCCTATCCTATCCTCTATCCTATCCTAGCCTCTATCCTCTATCCTATCCTATCATCTATCCTATCCAATCCTCTATCCTATCCTATCCTCTATCCTCTATCCTATCCTATCCTCTATCCTATCCTATCCTCTATCCTATCCTATCCTGTATCCTATCCAATCCTCTATCCTATCCTATCATCTATCCTCTGTCCTATCCAATCCTCTATCCTATCCTATCCACTATCCTATCCTATCCTCTATACTATCCTATCCTCTATCCTATCCTATCCTCTATCCTATCCTATGCTCTATCCTATCCTATCATCTATCCTATCCTCTATCCTATTCTATCCTATCATCTATCCTATCCTCTATCCTATTCTATCCTCTATCCTATCCTATCCTCTATCCTATCCTATCCTCTATCCTATCCTATCCTCTATCCTATCCTATCCTTTATCCTATCCTATCCTCTATCCTATCCTATCCTCTATCCTATCCTATCCTCTATCCTATCGTCTATCTTATCCTCTATCCTATCCAATCCTCTATCCTATCCTATCCTCTATCCTATCATATCCTCTATCCTATCCTATCCTCTATCCTATGCTATCCTCTATCCTATCCTATCCTCTATCCTATCCTATCATCTATCCTATCCTATCCTCTATTATATCAAATCCCCTATCCTATCCTCTATCCTATCCTATCCTGTATCCTATCCTATCCTCTATCCTATCCTATCCTCTATCCGATCCTATCCTCTATCCTATCCTATCCTCTATCCTATCCTATCCTCTATCCTATCCTATCCTCTATCCTATCCTATCCTCTATCCTATCCTATCCTCTATCCTATCCTATCCTCTATCCTATCCTATCCTCTATCCTATTATATCCTCTATCCGATCCTATCCTCTATCCTATCCTATCCTCTATCCTATCCTATCCTCTATCCTATCCTATCCTCTATCCTATCCTATCCACTATCCTATCCTATCCTCTATCCTATCCTATCCTCTATCCTCTATCCTATCCTATCCTCTATCCTATCCAATCCTCTATCCTATCCTATCCTCTATCCTCTATCCTATCCTATCCTCTATCCTATCCTATCCTCTATCCTATCCTATCCTGTATCCTATCCAATCCTCTATCCTATCCTATCATCTATCCTCTGTCCTATCCAATCCTCTATCCTATCCTATCCACTATCCTATCCTATCCTCTATACTATCCTATCCTCTATCCTATCCTATCCTCTATCCTATCCTATGCTCTATCCTATCCTATCGTCTATCCTATCCTCTATCCTATTCTATCCTCTATCCTATCCTATCCTCTATCCTATCCTATCCTCTATCCTATCCTATCCTCTATCCTATCCTATCCTTTATCCTATCCTATCCTCTATCCTATCCTATCCTCTATCCTATCCTATCCTCTATCCTATCGTCTATCTTATCCTCTATCCTATCCAATCCTCTATCCTATCCTATCCTCTATCCTATCATATCCTCTATCCTATAATATCCTCTATCCTATCCTATCCTCTACCCAATCCTCTATCCTATCCTATCCTCTATCCTATCCTATCCTCTATCCTATCCTATCCTCTATCCTATCCTCTATCCTAGCCTATCCTCTATCCTATCCTATCCTATCCTCTATCCTATCCTTTATCCTAGCCTATCCTCTATCCTATCTTATCCAATCCCCTACCCTATGCTCTATCCTATCCTACCCTCTATAATATCGTATACTCTATCATATCCTATCCTCTCTCCTATAATATCATCTATCCGTTCCTATTCTCTATCCTAACCTATTATCTATCCTATCCTCTTCCCTATCCACTATCCTACCCTATCATCTATCCTATCAAATCCCCTATCCTATCCTCTATCCTATCGTATCCTCTACCCTATCCTATCTTCTATCCTATCCTATCCTATCCTATCCTCTATCCTATCCTATCCTCTATCCTATGCTATCCTCTATCCTATCCTATCCTCCATCCTATCCTATCATCTATCCTATCCTATCCTCTATCCTATCAAATCCCCTATCCTATCCTCTATCCTATCCTATCCTGTATCCTATCCTATCCTCTATCCTATCCTATCCTCTATCCTATCCTATCCTATCCTATCCTCTATCCTATCCTATCCTCTATCCTATGCTATCCTCTATCCTATCCTATCCTCCATCCTATCCTATCATCTATCCTATCCTATCCTCTATCCTATCCTCTATCCGATCCTATCCTCTATCCTATCCTATCCTATCCTCTATCCTATCCTCTATCCTATCCTATCCTCTATCTGATCCTCTATCCTATCCTCTATCCTATCCTCTATCCTATCCTATCCTCTATCCTAACCTATCCTCTATGCGATCCTATCCTCTATCCTATCCTATCCTCTATCCTATCCTATCCTCTATCCTATCCTATCCTCTATCCTATCCTATCCTCTATCCTATCCTATCCTCTATCCTATCCTATCCTCTATCCTATCCTATCCTCTATCCTATCCTATCCTCTATCCTATCCTATCCTCTATCCTATCCTATCCTCTATCCTATCCTATCCTCTATCCTATCCTATCCTCTATCCTATTATATCCTCTATCCGATCCTATCCTCTATCCTATCCTATCCTCTATCCTATCCTATCCTCTATCCTATCCTATCCTCTATCCTATCCTATCCACTATCCTATCCTATCCTCTATCCTATCCTAGCCTCTATCCTCTATCCTATCCTATCCTCTATCCTATCCAATCCTCTATCCTATCCTATCCTCTATCCTCTATCCTATCCTATCCTCTATCCTATCCTATCCTCTATCCTATCCTATCCTGTATCCTATCCAATCCTCTATCCTATCCTATCATCTATCCTCTGTCCTATCCAATCCTCTATCCTATCCTATCCACTATCCTATCCTATCCTCTATACTATCCTATCCTCTATCCTATCCTATCCTCTATCCTATCCTATGCTCTATCCTATCCTATCATCTATCCTATCCTCTATCCTATTCTATCCTATCATCTATCCTATCCTCTATCCTATTCTATCCTCTATCCTATCCTATCCTCTATCCTATCCTATCCTCTATCCTATCCTATCCTCTATCCTATCCTATCCTTTATCCTATCCTATCCTCTATCCTATCCTATCCTCTATCCTATCCTATCCTCTATCCTATCGTCTATCTTATCCTCTATCCTATCCAATCCTCTATCCTATCCTATCCTCTATCCTATCCTATCCTCTATCCTATCCTCTATCCTAGCCTATCCTCTATCCTATCCTATCCTATCCTCTATCCTATCCTTTATCCTAGCCTATCCTCTATCCTATCTTATCCAATCCCCTACCCTATGCTCTATCCTATCCTACCCTCTATAATATCGTATACTCTATCATATCCTATCCTCTCTCCTATAATATCATCTATCCGTTCCTATTCTCTATCCTAACCTATTATCTATCCTATCCTCTTCCCTATCCACTATCCTACCCTATCATCTATCCTATCAAATCCCCTATCCTATCCTCTATCCTATCCTATCCTGTATCCTATCCTATCCTCTATCCTATCCTATCCTCTATCCTATCCTCTATCCGATCCTATCCTCTATCCTATCCTATCCTATCCTCTATCCTATCCTCTATCCTATCCTATCCTCTATCCGATCCTCTATCCTATCCTCTATCCTATCCTCTATCCTATCCTATCCTCTATCCTATCCTATCCTCTATCCTATCCTATCCTCTATCCTATCCTATCCTCTATCCTATCCTATCCTCTATCCTATCCTATCCTCTATCCTATCCTATCCTCTATCCTATCCTATCCTCTATCCTATTATATCCTCTATCCGATCCTATCATCTATCCTATCCTATCCTCTATCCTATCCTATCCTCTATCCTCTATCCTATCCTATCCTCTATCCTATCCTATCCTCTATCCTATCCTATCCTGTATCCTATCCAATCCTCTATCCTATCCTATCATCTATCCTCTGTCCTATCCAATCCTCTATCCTATCCTATCCACTATCCTATCCTATCCTCTATACTATCCTATCCTCTATCCTATCCTATCCTCTATCCTATCCTATGCTCTATCCTATCCTATCGTCTATCCTATCCTCTATCCTATTCTATCCTCTATCCTATCCTATCCTCTATCCTATCCTATCCTCTATCCTATCCTATCCTCTATCCTATCCTATCCTTTATCCTATCCTATCCTCTATCCTATCCTATCCTCTATCCTATCCTATCTTCTATCCTATCGTCTATCTTATCCTCTATCCTATCCAATCCTCTATCCTATCCTATCCTCTATCCTATCATATCCTCTATCCTATAATATCCTCTATCCTATCCTATCCTCTACCCAATCCTCTATCCTATCCTATCCTCTATCCTATCCTATCCTCTATCCTATCCTATCCTCTATCCTATCCTCTATCCTAGCCTATCCTCTATCCTATCCTATCCTATCCTCTATCCTATCCTTTATCCTAGCCTATCCTCTATCCTATCTTATCCAATCCCCTACCCTATGCTCTATCCTATCCTACCCTCTATAATATCGTATACTCTATCATATCCTATCCTCTCTCCTATAATATCATCTATCCGTTCCTATTCTCTATCCTAACCTATTATCTATCCTATCCTCTTCCCTATCCACTATCCTACCCTATCATCTATCCTATCAAATCCCCTATCCTATCCTCTATCCTATCGTATCCTCTACCCTATCCTATCTTCTATCCTATCCTATCCTCTATCCTATCAAATCCCCTATCCTATCCTCTATCCTATCCTATCCTCTATCCTATCCTATCCTCTATCCTATCCTATCCACTATCCTATCATATCCTCTATCCTATAATATCCTCTATCCTATCCTATCCTCTATCCAATCCTCTATCCTTTCCTATCCTCTATCCTATCCTATCCTCTATCCTATCCTATCTTCTATCCTATTCTATCCTCTATCCTATCAAATCCCCTATCCTATCCTCTATCCTATCCTATCCGGTATCCTATCCAATCCTCTATCCTATCCTATCATCTATCCTCAATCCTATCCTTTCCTGTATCCTATCCAATCCTCTATCCTATCCTGTCCTCTATCCTATCCTATCCTCTATCCTATCCTATCCTCTATCCTATCCTATTTTCTATCCTATCCTATCCTCTATCCTATCAAATCCCCTACCCTATCCTCTGTCCTATCCTATCCTCTATCCTATCCTATCCTACAGGATAGGTCCTATCCTATCCACTATCCCATCCTGTCCTCTATCCTATCCTCTATCCTAGCCTATCCTCTATCCTCTATCCTATCCTATCCTCTATCCTATCGTCTATCCTATCCTCTATCCTATCCAATCCTCTATCCTATCCAATCCTCTATCCTATCCTATCCTCTATCCTATCCTATCCTCTATCCTATCCTATCCTCTATCCTATCCTATCCTCTATCCTATCCTATCCTCTATGCTATCCTATCCTCTATCCTATCCTATCCTCTATCCTATCCTATCCTCTATCCTATCCTATCCTATCCTCTATCGTATCCTATCCTCTATCCTATGCTATCCTCTATCCTATCCTATCCTCTATCCTATCCTATCTTCTATCCTATCCTATCCTCTATCCTATCAAATCCCCTATCCTATCCTCTATCCTATCCTATCCTGTATCCTATCCTATCCTCTATCCTATCCTATTCTCTATCCTATCCCATCCTCTATCCTATCCTATCCTCTATCCTATCCTATCCTCTATCCTATCCTATCCTATCCTCTATCCTATCCTATCCTATCCCCTATCCTCTATCCTATCCTATCCTCTATCCTATCCTCTATCCGATCCTATCCCCTATCCTATCCTATCCTCTATCCTATCCTATCCTATCCTCTATCCTATCCTATCCTATCCCCTATCCTCTATCCTATCCTATCCTCTATCCTATCCTCTATCCGATCCTATCCTATCCTCTATCCTATCCTCTATCCCATCCTCTATCCTATCCTATCCTCTATCATATCCTATCCTCTATCCTATCCTATCCTCTATCCTATCCTATCTTCTATCCTATCCTATCCTCTATCCTATCAAATCCCCTATCCTATCTTCTATCCTATCCTATCCTCTATCCTCTACCCTATCCTATCCTCTATCCTATCCTATCGTCTATACTATCCTATCGTCTATCCTATCCTATCCTCTACCCTATCCTATGCTCTATAATATCCTATGGTCTATCCTATCCTCTATCCTATCCTATCCTCTATCCTATCCTATCCTCTATCCTATCCTATCCTCTATCCTATCCTATCCTCTATCCTATACTATCCTCTATCCTATCCTATCCTCTATCCTATCCTATCCTCTATCCTATCCTATCCTCTATCCTATCCTATCCTCTATCCTATCCTATCGTCTATCCTATCCTCTATCCTGTCCTCTATCCTATCCTATCCTCTATCCTATCCTCTATCCTAGAATATCCTCTATCCTATCCTATCCTCTATCCTATCCTATCCTATCCCCTATCCTCTATCCTATCCTATCCTCTATCCTATCCTCTATCCGATCCTATCCTCTATCCTATCCTATCCTCTATCCTATCCTCTATCCCATCCTCTATCCTATCCTATCCTCTATCATATCCTATCCTCTATCCTATCCTATCCTCTATCCTATCCTATCTTCTATCCTATCCTATCCTCTATCCTATCAAATCCCCTATCCTATCTTCTATCCTATCCTATCCTCTATCCTCTGCCCTATCCTATCCTCTATCCTATCCTATCGTCTATACTATCCTATCGTCTATCCTATCCTATCCTCTACCCTATCCTATGCTCTATAATATCCTATGGTCTATCCTATCCTCTATCCTATCCTATCCTCTATCCTATCCTATCCTCTATCCTATCCTATCCTCTATCCTATCCTATCCTCTATCCTATCCTATCCTATATCCTATCCTATCCTCTATCCTATACTATCCTCTATCCTATCCTATCCTCTTTCCTATCCTATCCTCTATCCTATCCAATCCTCTATCCTATCCTATCCTCTATCCTATCAAATCCCCTATCCTATCCTCGATCCTATCCTATCCTCTATCCTATCCTATCCTCTATCCTATCCAATCCTCTATCCTATCCTATCCTCTATCCTCTATCCTATCCTATCCTCTATCCTATCCAATCCTCTATCCTATCCTATCCTATCCTCTATCCTATCCTATCCTCTATCCTATCCTATCGTCTATCCTATCCTCTATCATGTCCTCTATCCTATTCTATCCTCTATCCTATCCTCTATCCTAGAATATCCTCTATCCTATCCTATCCTCTATCCTATCCTATCGTCTATACTATCCTATCCCCTATCCTATCCTATCCTCTATCCTATCCTATGCTCTATCCTATCCTATCGTCTATCCTATCCTCTATCCTATCCTATCCTCTATCCTATCCTATCCTCTATCCTATCCTATCGTCTATCCTATCCTCTATCCAATCCTCTATCCTATCCTATCGTCTATCCTATCGTCTATCCTATCCTCTATCCTATCCATTATCCTACCCTATCATCTATCCTATCAAATCCCCTATCCTATCCTCTATCCTATCGTATCCTCTACACTATCCTATCTTCTATCCTATCCTATCCTCTATCCTATCCAATCCTATATCCTATCCTATCCTCTATCCTATCCTATCCTCTATCCTATCCTATCCTCTATCCTATCCTATCCTTTATCCTATCCTATCCTCTATCCTATCCTATCCTCTATCCTATCCTATCTTCTATCCTATCGTCTATCTTATCCTCTATCCTATCCAATCCTCTATCCTATCCTATCCTCTATCCTATCATATCCTCTATCCTATAATATCCTCTATCCTATCCTATCCTCTACCCAATCCTCTATCCTATCCTATCCTCTATCCTATCCTATTCTCTATCCTATCCTATCCTCTATCCTATCCTCTATCCTAGCCTATCCTCTATCCTATCCTATCCTATCCTCTATCCTATCCTTTATCCTAGCCTATCCTCTATCCTATCTTATCCAATCCCCTACCCTATGCTCTATCCTATCCTACCCTCTATAATATCGTATACTCTATCATATCCTATCCTCTCTCCTATAATATCATCTATCCGTTCCTATTCTCTATCCTAACCTATTATCTATCCTATCCTCTTCCCTATCCACTATCCTACCCTATCATCTATCCTATCAAATCCCCTATCCTATCCTCTATCCTATCGTATCCTCTACCCTATCCTATCTTCTATCCTATCCTATCCTCTATCCTATCAAATCCCCTATCCTATCCTCTATCCTATCCTATCCTCTATCCTATCCTATCCTCTATCCTATCCTATCCACTATCCTATCATATCCTCTATCCTATAATATCCTCTATCCTATCCTATCCTCTATCCAATCCTCTATCCTTTCCTATCCTCTATCCTATCCTATCCTCTATCCTATCCTATCTTCTATCCTATTCTATCCTCTATCCTATCAAATCCCCTATCCTATCCTCTATCCTATCCTATCCGGTATCCTATCCAATCCTCTATCCTATCCTATCATCTATCCTCAATCCTATCCTTTCCTGTATCCTATCCAATCCTCTATCCTATCCTGTCCTCTATCCTATCCTATCCTCTATCCTATCCTATCCTCTATCCTATCCTATTTTCTATCCTATCCTATCCTCTATCCTATCAAATCCCCTACCCTATCCTCTGTCCTATCCTATCCTCTATCCTATCCTATCCTACAGGATAGGTCCTATCCTATCCTCTATCCCATCCTGTCCTCTATCCTATCCTCTATCCTAGCCTATCCTCTATCCTCTATCCTATCCTATCCTCTATCCTATCGTCTATCCTATCCTCTATCCTATCCAATCCTCTATCCTATCCAATCCTCTATCCTATCCTATCCTCTATCCTATCCTATCCTCTATCCTATCCTATCCTCTATCCTATCCTATCCTCTATCCTATCCTATCCTCTATGCTATCCTATCCTCTATCCTATCCTATCCTCTATCCTATCCTATCCTCTATCCTATCCTATCCTATCCTCTATCGTATCCTATCCTCTATCCTATGCTATCCTCTATCCTATCCTATCCTCTATCCTATCCTATCTTCTATCCTATCCTATCCTCTATCCTATCAAATCCCCTATCCTATCCTCTATCCTATCCTATCCTGTATCCTATCCTATCCTCTATCCTATCCTATTCTCTATCCTATCCCATCCTCTATCCTATCCTATCCTCTATCCTATCCTATCCTCTATCCTATCCTATCCTATCCTCTATCCTATCCTATCCTATCCCCTATCCTCTATCCTATCCTATCCTCTATCCTATCCTCTATCCGATCCTATCCCCTATCCTATCCTATCCTCTATCCTATCCTATCCTATCCTCTATCCTATCCTATCCTATCCCCTATCCTCTATCCTATCCTATCCTCTATCCTATCCTCTATCCGATCCTATCCTCTATCCTATCCTATCCTCTATCCTATCCTCTATCCCATCCTCTATCCTATCCTATCCTCTATCATATCCTATCCTCTATCCTATCCTATCCTCTATCCTATCCTATCTTCTATCCTATCCTATCCTCTATCCTATCAAATCCCCTATCCTATCTTCTATCCTATCCTATCCTCTATCCTCTACCCTATCCTATCCTCTATCCTATCCTATCGTCTATACTATCCTATCGTCTATCCTATCCTATCCTCTACCCTATCCTATGCTCTATAATATCCTATGGTCTATCCTATCCTCTATCCTATCCTATCCTCTATCCTATCCTATCCTCTATCCTATCCTATCCTCTATCCTATCCTATCCTCTATCCTATACTATCCTCTATCCTATCCTATCCTCTATCCTATCCTATCCTCTATCCTATCCTATCCTCTATCCTATCCTATCCTCTATCCTATCCTATCGTCTATCCTATCCTCTATCCTGTCCTCTATCCTATCCTATCCTCTATCCTATCCTCTATCCTAGAATATCCTCTATCCTATCCTATCCTCTATCCTATCCTATCCTATCCCCTATCCTCTATCCTATCCTATCCTCTATCCTATCCTCTATCCGATCCTATCCTCTATCCTATCCTATCCTCTATCCTATCCTCTATCCCATCCTCTATCCTATCCTATCCTCTATCATATCCTATCCTCTATCCTATCCTATCCTCTATCCTATCCTATCTTCTATCCTATCCTATCCTCTATCCTATCAAATCCCCTATCCTATCTTCTATCCTATCCTATCCTCTATCCTCTGCCCTATCCTATCCTCTATCCTATCCTATCGTCTATACTATCCTATCGTCTATCCTATCCTATCCTCTACCCTATCCTATGCTCTATAATATCCTATGGTCTATCCTATCCTCTATCCTATCCTATCCTCTATCCTATCCTATCCTCTATCCTATCCTATCCTCTATCCTATCCTATCCTATATCCTATCCTATCCTCTATCCTATACTATCCTCTATCCTATCCTATCCTCTTTCCTATCCTATCCTCTATCCTATCCAATCCTCTATCCTATCCTATCCTCTATCCTATCAAATCCCCTATCCTATCCTCGATCCTATCCTATCCTCTATCCTATCCTATCCTCTATCCTATCCAATCCTCTATCCTATCCTATCCTCTATCCTCTATCCTATCCTATCCTCTATCCTATCCAATCCTCTATCCTATCCTATCCTATCCTCTATCCTATCCTATCCTCTATCCTATCCTATCGTCTATCCTATCCTCTATCATGTCCTCTATCCTATTCTATCCTCTATCCTATCCTCTATCCTAGAATATCCTCTATCCTATCCTATCCTCTATCCTATCCTATCGTCTATACTATCCTATCCCCTATCCTATCCTATCCTCTATCCTATCCTATGCTCTATCCTATCCTATCGTCTATCCTATCCTCTATCCTATCCTATCCTCTATCCTATCCTATCCTCTATCCTATCCTATCGTCTATCCTATCCTCTATCCAATCCTCTATCCTATCCTATCGTCTATCCTATCGTCTATCCTATCCTCTATCCTATCCATTATCCTACCCTATCATCTATCCTATCAAATCCCCTATCCTATCCTCTATCCTATCGTATCCTCTACACTATCCTATCTTCTATCCTATCCTATCCTCTATCCTATCCAATCCTATATCCTATCCTATCCTCTATCCTATACTATCCTCTATCCTATCCTATCCTCTTTCCTATCCTATCCTCTATCCTATCCAATCCTCTATCCTATCCTATCCTCTATCCTATCCTATCCTCTATCCTATCCTATCGTCTATCCTATCCTATATCCAATCCTCCATCCTATCCTATCGTCTATCCTATCGTCTATCCTATCCTCTATCCTATCCATTATCCTACCCTATCATCTATCCTATCAAATCCCCTATCCTATCCTCTATCCTATCCTATCCTCTATCCTATCCTATCTTCTATCCTATCCTATCCTCTATCCTATCAAATCCCCTATCCTATCTTCTACCCTATCCTATCCTCTATCCTCTACCCTATCCTATCCTCTATCCTATCCTATCGTCTATACTATCCTATCCTCTATCCTATCCTATCCTCTACCCTATCCTATGATCTATAATATCCTATGGTCTATCCTATCCTCTATCCTAGCCTATCCTCTATCCTATCCTATCCTCTATCCTATCCTATCCTCTATCCTATCCTATCCTCCATCCTATCCTATCCTCTATCCTATCCTCTATCCTATCCTCTATCCTATCCTCTATCCTATCCTATCCTCTATCCTATCCTCTATCCTATCCTATCCTCTATCCTATCCTATCCTCTATATTATCCTATCCTCTATCCTATCCTATCCTCTATCCTATCCTATCCTCTATCCTATCCTATCCTCTATCCTATCCTATCCTCTATCCTATCCTATCCTCTATCCTATCCTATCCTCTATCCTATCCTATCCTCTATCCTATCCTATCCTCTATCCTATCCTATCCTCTATCCTATCCTTTCCAATCCCCTAACCTATTCTCTATCCTATCCTCTATCCTATCCTCTATCCTACCATATCATCTATCCTATCAAATCACCTATCCTATCCTTTATCCTGTCGTATCCTCTATCCTATCCTATCTTCTATCCTATCCTATCCTCTATCCTATCAAATCCGCTATCCTATCCTCTATCCTATCCTATCCTCTATCCTATCCTATCCTCTATCCTATCCAATCCTCTATCCTATCCTATCCTCTATATTATCCTATCCTCTATCCTAGCCTATCCTCTATCCTATCCTATCCTCTATCCTATCCTATCCTCTATCCTATCCTATCCTCTATCCTATCCTATCCTCTCTCCTATCCTATCCTCTATCCTATCCTATCCTCTATCCTATCCTATCCTCTATCCTATCCTATCCTCTATCCTATCCTATCGTCTATCCTATCGTCTATCCTATCCTCTATCCTATCCACTATCCTACCATATCATCTATCCTATCAAAACCCCTATCCTATCCTCTATCCTATCGTATCCTCTACGATATCCTATCTTCTTTCCTATCCTATCCTCTATCCTATCAAATCCCCTATTCTATCCTCTATCCTATCCTATCCTCTATCCTATCCTATCCTCTATCCTATCCTATCCTATATCCTATCCTATCCTCTATCCTATTCTATGCTCTATCCTATCCTCTATCCTATCCTCTATCCTATAATATCCTCTATCCTATCCTACCCTCTACCCTATCCAATCCCCTATCCTATCCTCTATCCGATAATATGCTCTATCCTATCCTATCCTCTATCCTATCCAATCACATATCCTATCCTCTATACGATCCTATCCTCTATTCTATCCTATCCTCTATCCTATCTTCTATCCTATCCTATCCTCTATCCTATAATATCATCTATCCTATACCATTCTCTATCCTATCCTATCCTATCTTCTATCCTATCCAATCCCCTACCTATCCACTATCCTATCCTATCCTCAATCCTATCCTATTCTCAACCCTATCCTATCCGCTATCCTATCCAAAACTATCCTCTATCCTATCCTATCCTCTATCCTATCCGATCCTCTATCCTATCCTATCCTCTATCCTATCCTATCCTCTATACTATCCAATACCCTATCCTATCCTCTATCCGATCCTATCATCTATCCTATCATTTACCCTATCCTATCCTCTATCCTATCCAATCACCTATCCTATCCTCTATACGATCCTATCCTCTATCCTATCCTATCGTCTATCCTATAATATCATCTATCCTATACTATTCTCTATCCTATCCTATCCTCTATCCTATCCTATCCTCTATCCTATAATATCATCTATCCTATACCATTCTCTATCCTATCCTATCCCCTCTTCTATTCTATCCAATCCCCTACCTATCCACTATCCTATCCTATCCTCAATCCTATCCTATCCTCAACCCTATCCTATCCGCTATCCTATCCTATCGTCTATCCTATCCTATATCCAATCCTCCATCCTATCCTATCGTCTATCCTATCGTCTATCCTATCCTCTATCCTATCCATTATCCTACCCTATCATCTATCCTATCAAATCCCCTATCCTATCCTCTATCCTATCCAATCCTATATCCTATCCTATCCTCTATCCTATACTATCCTCTATCCTATCCTATCCTCTTTCCTATCCTATCCTCTATCCTATCCAATCCTCTATCCTATCCTATACTCTATCCTATCCTATCCTCTATCCTATCCTATCGTCTATCCTATCCTATATCCAATCCTCCATCCTATCCTATCGTCTATCCTATCGTCTATCCTATCCTCTATCCTATCCATTATCCTACCCTATCATCTATCCTATCAAATCCCCTATCCTATCCTCTATCCTATCCTATCCTCTATCCTATCCTATCTTCTATCCTATCCTATCCTCTATCCTATCAAATCCCCTATCCTATCTTCTACCCTATCCTATCCTCTATCCTCTACCCTATCCTATCCTCTATCCTATCCTATCGTCTATACTATCCTATCCTCTATCCTATCCTATCCTCTACCCTATCCTATGATCTATAATATCCTATGGTCTATCCTATCCTCTATCCTAGCCTATCCTCTATCCTATCCTATCCTCTATCCTATCCTATCCTCTATCCTATCCTATCCTCCATCCTATCCTATCCTCTGTCCTATCCTCTATCCTATCCTCTATCCTATCCTCTATCCTATCCTATCCTATCCTCTATCCTATCCTCTATCCTATCCTATCCTCTATCCTATCCTATCCTCTATATTATCCTATCCTCTATCCTATCCTATCCTCTATCCTATCCTATCCTCTATCCTATCCTATCCTCTATCCTATCCTATCCTCTATCCTATCCTATCCTCTATCCTATCCTTTCCAATCCCCTAACCTATTCTCTATCCTATCCTCTATCCTATCCTCTATCCTACCATATCATCTATCCTATCAAATCACCTATCCTATCCTTTATCCTGTCGTATCCTCTATCCTATCCTATCTTCTATCCTATCCTATCCTCTATCCTATCAAATCCGCTATCCTATCCTCTATCCTATCCTATCCTCTATCCTATCCTATCCTCTATCCTATCCAATCCTCTATCCTATCCTATCCTCTATATTATCCTATCCTCTATCCTATCCTATCCTCTATCCTATCCTATCCTCTATCCTATCCTATCCTCTATCCTATCCTATCCTCTATCCTATCCTATCCTCTATCCTATCCTATCCTCTATCCTATCCTATCCTCTATCCTATCCTATGCTCTATAATATCCTATGGTCTATCCTATCCTCTATCCTATCCTATCCTCTATCCTATCCTATCCTCTATCCTATCCTATCCTCTATCCTATCCTATCCTCTATCCTATACTATCCTCTATCCTATCCTATCCTCTATCCTATCCTATCCTCTATCCTATCCTATCCTCTATCCTATCCTATCCTCTATCCTATCCTATCGTCTATCCTATCCTCTATCCTGTCCTCTATCCTATCCTATCCTCTATCCTATCCTCTATCCTAGAATATCCTCTATCCTATCCTATCCTCTATCCTATCCTATCCTATCCCCTATCCTCTATCCTATCCTATCCTCTATCCTATCCTCTATCCGATCCTATCCTCTATCCTATCCTATCCTCTATCCTATCCTCTATCCCATCCTCTATCCTATCCTATCCTCTATCATATCCTATCCTCTATCCTATCCTATCCTCTATCCTATCCTATCTTCTATCCTATCCTATCCTCTATCCTATCAAATCCCCTATCCTATCTTCTATCCTATCCTATCCTCTATCCTCTGCCCTATCCTATCCTCTATCCTATCCTATCGTCTATACTATCCTATCGTCTATCCTATCCTATCCTCTACCCTATCCTATGCTCTATAATATCCTATGGTCTATCCTATCCTCTATCCTATCCTATCCTCTATCCTATCCTATCCTCTATCCTATCCTATCCTCTATCCTATCCTATCCTATATCCTATCCTATCCTCTATCCTATACTATCCTCTATCCTATCCTATCCTCTTTCCTATCCTATCCTCTATCCTATCCAATCCTCTATCCTATCCTATCCTCTATCCTATCAAATCCCCTATCCTATCCTCGATCCTATCCTATCCTCTATCCTATCCTATCCTCTATCCTATCCAATCCTCTATCCTATCCTATCCTCTATCCTCTATCCTATCCTATCCTCTATCCTATCCAATCCTCTATCCTATCCTATCCTATCCTCTATCCTATCCTATCCTCTATCCTATCCTATCGTCTATCCTATCCTCTATCATGTCCTCTATCCTATTCTATCCTCTATCCTATCCTCTATCCTAGAATATCCTCTATCCTATCCTATCCTCTATCCTATCCTATCGTCTATACTATCCTATCCCCTATCCTATCCTATCCTCTATCCTATCCTATGCTCTATCCTATCCTATCGTCTATCCTATCCTCTATCCTATCCTATCCTCTATCCTATCCTATCCTCTATCCTATCCTATCGTCTATCCTATCCTCTATCCAATCCTCTATCCTATCCTATCGTCTATCCTATCGTCTATCCTATCCTCTATCCTATCCATTATCCTACCCTATCATCTATCCTATCAAATCCCCTATCCTATCCTCTATCCTATCGTATCCTCTACACTATCCTATCTTCTATCCTATCCTATCCTCTATCCTATCCAATCCTATATCCTATCCTATCCTCTATCCTATCCTATCCTCTATCCTATCCTATCCTCTATCCTATCCTATCCTTTATCCTATCCTATCCTCTATCCTATCCTATCCTCTATCCTATCCTATCTTCTATCCTATCGTCTATCTTATCCTCTATCCTATCCAATCCTCTATCCTATCCTATCCTCTATCCTATCATATCCTCTATCCTATAATATCCTCTATCCTATCCTATCCTCTACCCAATCCTCTATCCTATCCTATCCTCTATCCTATCCTATTCTCTATCCTATCCTATCCTCTATCCTATCCTCTATCCTAGCCTATCCTCTATCCTATCCTATCCTATCCTCTATCCTATCCTTTATCCTAGCCTATCCTCTATCCTATCTTATCCAATCCCCTACCCTATGCTCTATCCTATCCTACCCTCTATAATATCGTATACTCTATCATATCCTATCCTCTCTCCTATAATATCATCTATCCGTTCCTATTCTCTATCCTAACCTATTATCTATCCTATCCTCTTCCCTATCCACTATCCTACCCTATCATCTATCCTATCAAATCCCCTATCCTATCCTCTATCCTATCGTATCCTCTACCCTATCCTATCTTCTATCCTATCCTATCCTCTATCCTATCAAATCCCCTATCCTATCCTCTATCCTATCCTATCCTCTATCCTATCCTATCCTCTATCCTATCCTATCCACTATCCTATCATATCCTCTATCCTATAATATCCTCTATCCTATCCTATCCTCTATCCAATCCTCTATCCTTTCCTATCCTCTATCCTATCCTATCCTCTATCCTATCCTATCTTCTATCCTATTCTATCCTCTATCCTATCAAATCCCCTATCCTATCCTCTATCCTATCCTATCCGGTATCCTATCCAATCCTCTATCCTATCCTATCATCTATCCTCAATCCTATCCTTTCCTGTATCCTATCCAATCCTCTATCCTATCCTGTCCTCTATCCTATCCTATCCTCTATCCTATCCTATCCTCTATCCTATCCTATTTTCTATCCTATCCTATCCTCTATCCTATCAAATCCCCTACCCTATCCTCTGTCCTATCCTATCGTCTATCCTATCCTATCCTACAGGATAGGTCCTATCCTATCCTCTATCCCATCCTGTCCTCTATCCTATCCTCTATCCTAGCCTATCCTCTATCCTCTATCCTATCCTATCCTCTATCCTATCGTCTATCCTATCCTCTATCCTATCCAATCCTCTATCCTATCCAATCCTCTATCCTATCCTATCCTCTATCCTATCCTATCCTCTATCCTATCCTATCCTCTATCCTATCCTATCCTCTATCCTATCCTATCCTCTATGCTATCCTATCCTCTATCCTATCCTATCCTCTATCCTATCCTATCCTCTATCCTATCCTATCCTATCCTCTATCGTATCCTATCCTCTATCCTATGCTATCCTCTATCCTATCCTATCCTCTATCCTATCCTATCTTCTATCCTATCCTATCCTCTATCCTATCAAATCCCCTATCCTATCCTCTATCCTATCCTATCCTGTATCCTATCCTATCCTCTATCCTATCCTATTCTCTATCCTATCCCATCCTCTATCCTATCCTATCCTCTATCCTATCCTATCCTCTATCCTATCCTATCCTATCCTCTATCCTATCCTATCCTATCCCCTATCCTCTATCCTATCCTATCCTCTATCCTATCCTCTATCCGATCCTATCCCCTATCCTATCCTATCCTCTATCCTATCCTATCCTATCCTCTATCCTATCCTATCCTATCCCCTATCCTCTATCCTATCCTATCCTCTATCCTATCCTCTATCCGATCCTATCCTCTATCCTATCCTATCCTCTATCCTATCCTCTATCCCATCCTCTATCCTATCCTATCCTCTATCATATCCTATCCTCTATCCTATCCTATCCTCTATCCTATCCTATCTTCTATCCTATCCTATCCTCTATCCTATCAAATCCCCTATCCTATCTTCTATCCTATCCTATCCTCTATCCTCTACCCTATCCTATCCTCTATCCTATCCTATCGTCTATACTATCCTATCGTCTATCCTATCCTATCCTCTACCCTATCCTATGCTCTATAATATCCTATGGTCTATCCTATCCTCTATCCTATCCTATCCTCTATCCTATCCTATCCTCTGCCCTATCCTATCCTCTATCCTATCCTATCGTCTATACTATCCTATCGTCTATCCTATCCTATCCTCTACCCTATCCTATGCTCTATAATATCCTATGGTCTATCCTATCCTCTATCCTATCCTATCCTCTATCCTATCCTATCCTCTATCCTATCCTATCCTCTATCCTATCCTATCCTATATCCTATCCTATCCTCTATCCTATACTATCCTCTATCCTATCCTATCCTCTTTCCTATCCTATCCTCTATCCTATCCAATCCTCTATCCTATCCTATCCTCTATCCTATCAAATCCCCTATCCTATCCTCGATCCTATCCTATCCTCTATCCTATCCTATCCTCTATCCTATCCAATCCTCTATCCTATCCTATCCTCTATCCTCTATCCTATCCTATCCTCTATCCTATCCAATCCTCTATCCTATCCTATCCTATCCTCTATCCTATCCTATCCTCTATCCTATCCTATCGTCTATCCTATCCTCTATCATGTCCTCTATCCTATTCTATCCTCTATCCTATCCTCTATCCTAGAATATCCTCTATCCTATCCTATCCTCTATCCTATCCTATCGTCTATACTATCCTATCCCCTATCCTATCCTATCCTCTATCCTATCCTATGCTCTATCCTATCCTATCGTCTATCCTATCCTCTATCCTATCCTATCCTCTATCCTATCCTATCCTCTATCCTATCCTATCGTCTATCCTATCCTCTATCCAATCCTCTATCCTATCCTATCGTCTATCCTATCGTCTATCCTATCCTCTATCCTATCCATTATCCTACCCTATCATCTATCCTATCAAATCCCCTATCCTATCCTCTATCCTATCGTATCCTCTACACTATCCTATCTTCTATCCTATCCTATCCTCTATCCTATCCAATCCTATATCCTATCCTATCCTCTATCCTATACTATCCTCTATCCTATCCTATCCTCTTTCCTATCCTATCCTCTATCCTATCCAATCCTCTATCCTATCCTATCCTCTATCCTATCCTATCCTCTATCCTATCCTATCGTCTATCCTATCCTATATCCAATCCTCCATCCTATCCTATCGTCTATCCTATCGTCTATCCTATCCTCTATCCTATCCATTATCCTACCCTATCATCTATCCTATCAAATCCCCTATCCTATCCTCTATCCTATCCTATCCTCTATCCTATCCTATCTTCTATCCTATCCTATCCTCTATCCTATCAAATCCCCTATCCTATCTTCTACCCTATCCTATCCTCTATCCTCTACCCTATCCTATCCTCTATCCTATCCTATCGTCTATACTATCCTATCCTCTATCCTATCCTATCCTCTACCCTATCCTATGATCTATAATATCCTATGGTCTATCCTATCCTCTATCCTAGCCTATCCTCTATCCTATCCTATCCTCTATCCTATCCTATCCTATATCCTATCCTATCCTCTATCCTATTCTATTCTCTATCCTATCCTCTATCCTATCCTCTATCCTATAATATCCTCTATCCTATCCTACCCTCTACCCTATCCAATCCCCTATCCTATCCTCTATCCGATAATATGCTCTATCCTATCCTATCCTCTATCCTATCCAATCACATATCCTATCCTCTATACGATCCTATCCTCTATTCTATCCTATCCTCTATCCTATCTTCTATCCTATCCTATCCTCTATCCTATAATATCATCTATCCTATACCATTCTCTATCCTATCCTATCCTATCTTCTATCCTATCCAATCCCCTACCTATCCACTATCCTATCCTATCCTCAATCCTATCCTATTCTCAACCCTATCCTATCCGCTATCCTATCCAAAACTATCCTCTATCCTATCCTATCCTCTATCCTATCCGATCCTCTATCCTATCCTATCCTCTATCCTATCCTATCCTCTATACTATCCAATACCCTATCCTATCCTCTATCCGATCCTATCATCTATCCTATCATTTACCCTATCCTATCCTCTATCCTATCCAATCACCTATCCTATCCTCTATACGATCCTATCCTCTATCCTATCCTATCGTCTATCCTATAATATCATCTATCCTATACTATTCTCTATCCTATCCTATCCTCTATCCTATCCTATCCTCTATCCTATAATATCATCTATCCTATACCATTCTCTATCCTATCCTATCCTATCTTCTATTCTATCCAATCCCCTACCTATCCACTATCCTATCCTATCCTCAATCCTCTCCTATCCTCAACCCTATCCTATCCGCTATCCTATCCTATCGTCTATCCTATCCTATATCCAATCCTCCATCCTATCCTATCGTCTATCCTATCGTCTATCCTATCCTCTATCCTATCCATTATCCTACCCTATCATCTATCCTATCAAATCCCCTATCCTATCCTCTATCCTATCCAATCCTATATCCTATCCTATCCTCTATCCTATACTATCCTCTATCCTATCCTATCCTCTTTCCTATCCTATCCTCTATCCTATCCAATCCTCTATCCTATCCTATACTCTATCCTATCCTATCCTCTATCCTATCCTATCGTCTATCCTATCCTATATCCAATCCTCCATCCTATCCTATCGTCTATCCTATCGTCTATCCTATCCTCTATCCTATCCATTATCCTACCCTATCATCTATCCTATCAAATCCCCTATCCTATCCTCTATCCTATCCTATCCTCTATCCTATCCTATCTTCTATCCTATCCTATCCTCTATCCTATCAAATCCCCTATCCTATCTTCTACCCTATCCTATCCTCTATCCTCTACCCTATCCTATCCTCTATCCTATCCTATCGTCTATACTATCCTATCCTCTATCCTATCCTATCCTCTACCCTATCCTATGATCTATAATATCCTATGGTCTATCCTATCCTCTATCCTAGCCTATCCTCTATCCTATCCTATCCTCTATCCTATCCTATCCTCTATCCTATCCTATCCTCCATCCTATCCTATCCTCTGTCCTATCCTCTATCCTATCCTCTATCCTATCCTCTATCCTATCCTATCCTATCCTCTATCCTATCCTCTATCTTATCCTATCCTCTATCCTATCCTATCCTCTATCCTATCCTATCCTCTATCCTATCCTATCCTCTATCCTATCCTATCCTCTATCCTATCCTATCCTCTATCCTATCCTATCCTCTATCCTATCCTTTCCAATCCCCTAACCTATTCTCTATCCTATCCTCTATCCTATCCTCTATCCTACCATATCATCTATCCTATCAAATCACCTATCCTATCCTTTATCCTGTCGTATCCTCTATCCTATCCTATCTTCTATCCTATCCTATCCTCTATCCTATCAAATCCGCTATCCTATCCTCTATCCTATCCTATCCTCTATCCTATCCTATCCTCTATCCTATCCAATCCTCTATCCTATCCTATCCTCTATATTATCCTATCCTCTATCCTATCCTATCCTCTATCCTATCCTATCCTCTATCCTATCCTATCCTCTATCCTATCCTATCCTCTATCCTATCCTATCCTCTATCCTATCCTATCCTCTATCCTATCCTATCCTCTATCCTATCCTATCCTCTATCCTATCCTATCCTCTATCCTATCCTATCCTCTATCCTATCCTATCGTCTATCCTATCGTCTATCCTATCCTCTATCCTATCCACTATCCTACCATATCATCTATCCTATCAAAACCCCTATCCTATCCTCTATCCTATCGTATCCTCTACCCTATCCTATCTTCTTTCCTATCCTATCCTCTATCCTATCAAATCCCCTATTCTATCCTCTATCCTATCCTATCCTCTATCCTATCCTATCCTCTATCCTATCCTATCCTATATCCTATCCTATCCTCTATCCTATTCTATTCTCTATCCTATCCTCTATCCTATCCTCTATCCTATAATATCCTCTATCCTATCCTACCCTCTACCCTATCCAATCCCCTATCCTATCCTCTATCCGATAATATGCTCTATCCTATCCTATCCTCTATCCTATCCAATCACATATCCTATCCTCTATACGATCCTATCCTCTATTCTATCCTATCCTCTATCCTATCTTCTATCCTATCCTATCCTCTATCCTATAATATCATCTATCCTATACCATTCTCTATCCTATCCTATCCTATCTTCTATCCTATCCAATCCCCTACCTATCCACTATCCTATCCTATCCTCAATCCTATCCTATTCTCAACCCTATCCTATCCGCTATCCTATCCAAAACTATCCTCTATCCTATCCTATCCTCTATCCTATCCGATCCTCTATCCTATCCTATCCTCTATCCTATCCTATCCTCTATACTATCCAATACCCTATCCTATCCTCTATCCTATCATTTACCCTATCCTATCCTCTATCCTATCCAATCACCTATGCTATCCTCTATACGATCCTATCCTCTATCCTATCCTATCGTCTATCCTATAATATCATCTATCCTATACTATTCTCTATCCTATCCTATCCTCTATCCTATCCTATCCTCTATCCTATAATATCATCTATCCTATACCATTCTCTATCCTATCCTATCCTATCCTCTATCCTATCCTATCCTCTATCCTATCCTTTCCAATCCCCTAACCTATTCTCTATCCTATCCTCTATCCTATCCTCTATCCTACCATATCATCTATCCTATCAAATCACCTATCCTATCCTTTATCCTGTCGTATCCTCTATCCTATCCTATCTTCTATCCTATCCTATCCTCTATCCTATCAAATCCGCTATCCTATCCTCTATCCTATCCTATCCTCTATCCTATCCTATCCTCTATCCTATCCAATCCTCTATCCTATCCTATCCTCTATATTATCCTATCCTCTATCCTAGCCTATCCTCTATCCTATCCTATCCTCTATCCTATCCTATCCTCTATCCTATCCTATCCTCTATCCTATCCTATCCTCTATCCTATCCTATCCTCTATCCTATCCTATCCTCTATCCTATCCTATCCTCTATCCTATCCTATCCTCTATCCTATCCTATCCTCTATCCTATCCTATCGTCTATCCTATCGTCTATCCTATCCTCTATCCTATCCACTATCCTACCATATCATCTATCCTATCAAAACCCCTATCCTATCCTCTATCCTATCGTATCCTCTACCCTATCCTATCTTCTTTCCTATCCTATCCTCTATCCTATCAAATCCCCTATTCTATCCTCTATCCTATCCTATCCTCTATCCTATCCTATCCTCTATCCTATCCTATCCTCTATCCTATTCTATTCTCTATCCTATCCTCTATCCTATCCTCTATCCTATAATATCCTCTATCCTATCCTACCCTCTACCCTATCCAATCCCCTATCCTATCCTCTATCCGATAATATGCTCTATCCTATCCTATCCTCTATCCTATCCAATCACATATCCTATCCTCTATACGATCCTATCCTCCATTCTATCCTATCCTCTATCCTATCTTCTATCCTATCCTATCCTCTATCCTATAATATCATCTATCCTATACCATTCTCTATCCTATCCTATCCTATCTTCTATCCTATCCAATCCCCTACCTATCCACTATCCTATCCTATCCTCAATCCTATCCTATTCTCAACCCTATCCTATCCGCTATCCTATCCAAAACTATCCTCTATCCTATCCTATCCTCTATCCTATCCGATCCTCTATCCTATCCTATCCTCTATCCTATCCTATCCTCTATACTATCCAATACCCTATCCTATCCTCTATCCGATCCTATCATCTATCCTATCATTTACCCTATCCTATCCTCTATCCCATCCAATCACCTATCCTATCCTCTATACGATCCTATCCTCTATCCTATCCTATCGTCTATCCTATAATATCATCTATCCTATACTATTCTCTATCCTATCCTATCCTCTATCCTATCCTATCCTCTATCCTATAATATCATCTATCCTATACCATTCTCTATCCTATCCTATCCTATCTTCTATTCTATCCAATCCCCTACCTATCCACTATCCTATCCTATCCTCAATCCTATCCTATCCTCAACCCTATCCTATCCGCTATCCTATCCTATCCTATCCTCTATCCTATCCTATCCTCTATCCTATCCTATCCTCTATCCTATCCTTTCCAATCCCCTAACCTATTCTCTATCCTATCCTCTATCCTATCCTCTATCCTACCATATCATCTATCCTATCAAATCACCTATCCTATCCTTTATCCTGTCGTATCCTCTATCCTATCCTATCTTCTATCCTATCCTATCCTCTATCCTATCAAATCCGCTATCCTATCCTCTATCCTATCCTATCCTCTATCCTATCCTATCCTCTATCCTATCCAATCCTCTATGCTATCCTATCCTCTATATTATCCTATCCTCTATCCTAGCCTATCCTCTATCCTATCCTATCCTCTATCCTATCCTATCCTCTATCCTATCCTATCCTCTATCCTATCCTATCCTCTATCCTATCCTATCCTCTATCCTATCCTATCCTCTATCCTATCCTATCCTCTATCCTATCCTATCCTCTATCCTATCCTATCCTCTATCCTATCCTATCGTCTATCCTATCGTCTATCCTATCGTCTATCCTATCCTCTATCCTATCCACTATCCTACCATATCATCTATCCTATCAAAACCCCTATCCTATCCTCTATCCTATCGTATCCTCTACCCTATCCTATCTTCTATCCTATCCTATCCTCTATCCTATCAAATCCCCTATTCTATCCTCTATCCTATCCTATCCTCTATCCTATCCTATCCTCTATCCTATCCTATCCTATATCCTATCCTATCCTCTATCCTATTCTATTCTCTATCCTATCCTCTATCCTATCCTCTATCCTATAATATCCTCTATCCTATCCTACCCTCTACCCTATCCAATCCCCTATCCTATCCTCTATCCGATAATATGCTCTATCCTATCCTATCCTCTATCCTATCCAATCACATATCCTATCCTCTATACGATCCTATCCTCTATTCTATCCTATCCTCTATCCTATCTTCTATCCTATCCTATCCTCTATCCTATAATATCATCTATCCTATACCATTCTCTATCCTATCCTATCCTATCTTCTATCCTATCCAATCCCCTACCTATCCACTATCCTATCCTATCCTCAATCCTATCCTATTCTCAACCCTATCCTATCCGCTATCCTATCCAAAACTATCCTCTATCCTATCCTATCCTCTATCCTATCCGATCCTCTATCCTATCCTATCCTCTATCCTATCCTATCCTCTATACTATCCAATACCCTATCCTATCCTCTATCCGATCCTATCATCTATCCTATCATTTACCCTATCCTATCCTCTATCCTATCCAATCACCTATCCTATCCTCTATACGATCCTATCCTCTATCCTATCCTATCGTCTATCCTATAATATCATCTATCCTATACTATTCTCTATCCTATCCTATCCTCTATCCTATCCTATCCTCTATCCTATAATATCATCTATCCTATACCATTCTCTATCCTATCCTATCCTATCTTCTATTCTATCCAATCCCCTACCTATCCACTATCCTATCCTATCCTCAATCCTATCCTATCTTCAACCCTATCCTATCCGCTATCCTATCCTATCCTATCCTCTATCCTATCCTATCCTCTATCCTATCCTATCCTCTATCCTATCCTATCCTCTATCCTATCCTATCCTCTATCCTATCCTATCCTCTATCCTATCCTATCCTCTATCCTATCCTTTCCAATCCCCTAACCTATTCTCTATCCTATCCTCTATCCTATCCTCTATCCTACCATATCATCTATCCTATCAAATCACCTATCCTATCCTTTATCCTGTCGTATCCTCTATCCTATCCTATCTTCTATCCTATCCTATCCTCTATCCTATCAAATCCGCTATCCTATCCTCTATCCTATCCTATCCTCTATCCTATCCTATCCTCTATCCTATCCTATCCTCTATCCTATCCAATCCTCTATCCTATCCTATCCTCTATATTATCCTATCCTCTATCCTAGCCTATCCTCTATCCTATCCTATCCTCTATCCTATCCTATCCTCTATCCTATCCTATCCTCTATCCTATCCTATCCTCTATCCTATCCTATCCTCTATCCTATCCTATCCTCTATCCTATCCTATCCTCTATCCTATCCTATCCTCTATCCTATCCTATCCTCTATCCTATCCTATCGTCTATCCTATCGTCTATCCTATCCTCTATCCTATCCACTATCCTACCATATCATCTATCCTATCAAAACCCCTATCCTATCCTCTATCCTATCGTATCCTCTACCCTATCCTATCTTCTATCCTATCCTATCCTCTATCCTATCAAATCCCCTATTCTATCCTCTATCCTATCCTATCCTCTATCCTATCCTATCCTCTATCCTATCCTATCCTATATCCTATCCTATCCTCTATCCTATTCTATTCTCTATCCTATCCTCTATCCTATCCTCTATCCTATAATATCCTCTATCCTATCCTACCCTCTACCCTATCCAATCCCCTATCCTATCCTCTATCCGATAATATGCTCTATCCTATCCTATCCTCTATCCTATCCAATCACATATCCTATCCTCTATACGATCCTATCCTCTATTCTATCCTATCCTCTATCCTATCTTCTATCCTATCCTATCCTCTATCCTATAATATCATCTATCCTATACCATTCTCTATCCTATCCTATCCTATCTTCTATCCTATCCAATCCCCTACCTATCCACTATCCTATCCTATCCTCAATCCTATCCTATTCTCAACCCTATCCTATCCGCTATCCTATCCAAAACTATCCTCTATCCTATCCTATCCTCTATCCTATCCGATCCTCTATCCTATCCTATCCTCTATCCTATCCTATCCTCTATACTATCCAATACCCTATCCTATCCTCTATCCGATCCTATCATCTATCCTATCATTTACCCTATCCTATCCTCTATCCTATCCAATCACCTATCCTATCCTCTATCCTATCCTATCCTCTATCCTATCCTATCCTCTATCCTATCCTTTCCAATCCCCTAACCTATTCTCTATCCTATCCTCTATCCTATCCTCTATCCTACCATATCATCTATCCTATCAAATCACCTATCCTATCCTTTATCCTGTCGTATCCTCTATCCTATCCTATCTTCTATCCTATCCTATCCTCTATCCTATCAAATCCGCTATCCTATCCTCTATCCTATCCTATCCTCTATCCTATCCTATCCTCTATCCTATCCAATCCTCTATCCTATCCTATCCTCTATATTATCCTATCCTCTATCCTAGCCTATCCTCTATCCTATCCTATCCTCTATCCTATCCTATCCTCTATCCTATCCTATCCTCTATCCTATCCTATCCTCTATCCTATCCTATCCTCTATCCTATCCTATCCTCTATCCTATCCTATCCTCTATCCTATCCTATCCTCTATCCTATCCTATCCTCTATCCTATCCTATCGTCTATCCTATCGTCTATCCTATCCTCTATCCTATCCACTATCCTACCATATCATCTATCCTATCAAAACCTCTATCCTATCCTCTATCCTATCGTATCCTCTACCCTATCCTATCTTCTATCCTATCCTATCCTCTATCCTATCAAATCCCCTATTCTATCCTCTATCCTATCCTATCCTCTATCCTATCCTATCCTCTATCCTATCCTATCCTATATCCTATCCTATCCTCTATCCTATTCTATTCTCTATCCTATCCTCTATCCTATCCTCTATCCTATAATATCCTCTATCCTATCCTACCCTCTACCCTATCCAATCCCCTATCCTATCCTCTATCCGATAATATGCTCTATCCTATCCTATCCTCTATCCTATCCAATCACATATCCTATCCTCTATACGATCCTATCCTCTATTCTATCCTATCCTCTATCCTATCTTCTATCCTATCCTATCCTCTATCCTATAATATCATCTATCCTATACCATTCTCTATCCTATCCTATCCTATCTTCTATCCTATCCAATCCCCTACCTATCCACTATCCTATCCTATCCTCAATCCTATCCTATTCTCAACCCTATCCTATCCGCTATCCTATCCAAAACTATCCTCTATCCTATCCTATCCTCTATCCTATCCGATCCTCTATCCTATCCTATCCTCTATCCTATCCTATCCTCTATACTATCCAATACCCTATCCTATCCTCTATCCGATCCTATCATCTATCCTATCATTTACCCTATCCTATCCTCTATCCTATCCAATCACCTATCCTATCCTCTATACGATCCTATCCTCTATCCTATCCTATCGTCTATCCTATAATATCATCTATCCTATACTATTCTCTATCCTATCCTATCCTCTATCCTATCCTATCCTCTATCCTATAATATCATCTATCCTATACCATTCTCTATCCTATCCTATCCTATCTTCTATTCTATCCAATCCCCTACCTATCCACTATCCTATCCTATCCTCAATCCTATCCTATCTTCAACCCTATCCTATCCGCTATCCTATCCTATCCTATCCTCTATCCTATCCTATCCTCTATCCTATCCTATCCTCTATCCTATCCTATCCTCTATCCTATCCTATCCTCTATCCTATCCTATCCTCTATCCTATCCTATCCTCTATCCTATCCTATCCTCTATCCTATCCTTTCCAATCCCCTAACCTATTCTCTATCCTATCCTCTATCCTATCCTCTATCCTACCATATCATCTATCCTATCAAATCACCTATCCTATCCTTTATCCTGTCGTATCCTCTATCCTATCCTATCTTCTATCCTATCCTATCCTCTATCCTATCAAATCCGCTATCCTATCCTCTATCCTATCCTATCCTCTATCCTATCCTATCCTCTATCCTATCCAATCCTCTATCCTATCCTATCCTCTATATTATCCTATCCTCTATCCTAGCCTATCCTCTATCCTATCCTATCCTCTATCCTATCCTATCCTCTATCCTATCCTATCCTCTATCCTATCCTATCCTCTATCCTATCCTATCCTCTATCCTATCCTATCCTCTATCCTATCCTATCCTCTATCCTAGCCTATCCTCTATCCTATCCTATCCTCTATCCTATCCTATCCTCTATCCTATCCTATCCTCTATCCTATCCTATCCTCTATCCTATCCTATCCTCTATCCTATCCTATCCTCTATCCTATCCTATCCTCTATCCTATCCTATCCTCTATCCTATCCTATCCTCTATCCTATCCTATCGTCTATCCTATCGTCTATCCTATCCTCTATCCTATCCACTATCCTACCATATCATCTATCCTATCAAAACCTCTATCCTATCCTCTATCCTATCGTATCCTCTACCCTATCCTATCTTCTATCCTATCCTATCCTCTATCCTATCAAATCCCCTATTCTATCCTCTATCCTATCCTATCCTCTATCCTATCCTATCCTCTATCCTATCCTATCCTATATCCTATCCTATCCTCTATCCTATTCTATTCTCTATCCTATCCTCTATCCTATCCTCTATCCTATAATATCCTCTATCCTATCCTACCCTCTACCCTATCCAATCCCCTATCCTATCCTCTATCCGATAATATGCTCTATCCTATCCTATCCTCTATCCTATCCAATCACATATCCTATCCTCTATACGATCCTATCCTCTATTCTATCCTATCCTCTATCCTATCTTCTATCCTATCCTATCCTCTATCCTATAATATCATCTATCCTATACCATTCTCTATCCTATCCTATCCTATCTTCTATCCTATCCAATCCCCTACCTATCCACTATCCTATCCTATCCTCAATCCTATCCTATTCTCAACCCTATCCTATCCGCTATCCTATCCAAAACTATCCTCTATCCTATCCTATCCTCTATCCTATCCGATCCTCTATCCTATCCTATCCTCTATCCTATCCTATCCTCTATACTATCCAATACCCTATCCTATCCTCTATCCGATCCTATCATCTATCCTATCATTCACCCTATCCTATCCTCTATCCTATCCAATCACCTATCCTATCCTCTATACGATCCTATCCTCTATCCTATCCTATCGTCTATCCTATAATATCATCTATCCTATACTATTCTCTATCCTATCCTATCCTCTATCCTATCCTATCCTCTATCCTATAATATCATCTATCCTATACCATTCTCTATCCTATCCTATCCTATCTTCTATTCTATCCAATCCCCTACCTATCCACTATCCTATCCTATCCTCAATCCTATCCTATCTTCAACCCTATCCTATCCGCTATCCTATCCTATCCTATCCTCTATCCTATCCTATCCTCTATCCTATCCTATCCTCTATCCTATCCTATCCTCTATCCTATCCTATCCTCTATCCTATCCTATCCTCTATCCTATCCTATCCTCTATCCTATCCTATCCTCTATCCTATCCTTTCCAATCCCCTAACCTATTCTCTATCCTATCCTCTATCCTATCCTCTATCCTACCATATCATCTATCCTATCAAATCACCTATCCTATCCTTTATCCTGTCGTATCCTCTATCCTATCCTATCTTCTATCCTATCCTATCCTCTATCCTATCAAATCCGCTATCCTATCCTCTATCCTATCCTATCCTCTATCCTATCCTATCCTCTATCCTATCCAATCCTCTATCCTATCCTATCCTCTATATTATCCTATCCTCTATCCTAGCCTATCCTCTATCCTATCCTATCCTCTATCCTATCCTATCCTCTATCCTATCCTATCCTCTATCCTATCCTATCCTCTATCCTATCCTATCCTCTATCCTATCCTATCCTCTATCCTATCCTATCCTCTATCCTATCCTATCCTCTATCCTATCCTATCGTCTATCCTATCGTCTATCCTATCCTCTATCCTATCCACTATCCTACCATATCATCTATCCTATCAAAACCCCTATCCTATCCTCTATCCTATCGTATCCTCTACCCTATCCTATCTTCTATCCTATCCTATCCTCTATCCTATCAAATCCCCTATTCTATCCTCTATCCTATCCTATCCTCTATCCTATCCTATCCTCTATCCTATCCTATCCTATATCCTATCCTATCCTCTATCCTATTCTATTCTCTATCCTATCCTCTATCCTATCCTCTATCCTATAATATCCTCTATCCTATCCTACCCTCTACCCTATCCAATCCCCTATCCTATCCTCTATCCGATAATATGCTCTATCCTATCCTATCCTCTATCCTATCCAATCACATATCCTATCCTCTATACGATCCTATCCTCTATTCTATCCTATCCTCTATCCTATCTTCTATCCTATCCTATCCTCTATCCTATAATATCATCTATCCTATACCATTCTCTATCCTATCCTATCCTATCTTCTATCCTATCCAATCCCCTACCTATCCACTATCCTATCCTATCCTCAATCCTATCCTATTCTCAACCCTATCCTATCCGCTATCCTATCCAAAACTATCCTCTATCCTATCCTATCCTCTATCCTATCCGATCCTCTATCCTATCCTATCCTCTATCCTATCCTATCCTCTATACTATCCAATACCCTATCCTATCCTCTATCCGATCCTATCATCTATCCTATCATTTACCCTATCCTATCCTCTATCCTATCCAATCACCTATCCTATCCTCTATACGATCCTATCCTCTATCCTATCCTATCGTCTATCCTATAATATCATCTATCCTATACTATTCTCTATCCTATCCTATCCTCTATCCTATCCTATCCTCTATCCTATAATATCATCTATCCTATACCATTCTCTATCCTATCCTATCCTATCTTCTATTCTATCCAATCCCCTACCTATCCACTATTTTATCCTATCCTCAATCCTATCCTATCCTCAACCCTATCCTATCCGCTATCCTATCCTATCCTATCCTCTATCCTATCCTATCCTATCCTCTATCCTATCCTATCCTCTATCCAATCCGATCCTCTATCCTCTCCAATCACCTATCCTATCCTCTATACGATCCTATCCTCTATCCTATCCTATCGTCTATCCTATAATATCATCTATCCTATACTATTCTCTATCCTATCCTATCCTCTATCCTATACTATCCTCTATCCTATCCTATCATCTATCCTATCCTATCCTCTATCCTATCCTATCTTCTATCCTCTATCCTATCCTGTCCTCTATCCTATCCTATCCTCTATACTATCCTATCCTCTATCCTATCCTATCCTCTATCCTATCCTATGCTCTATCCTATCCTATCGTCTATCCTATCCTCTATCCTATCCTATCATCTATTCTATCCTATCCTCTATCCTATCCTATCATCTATTCTATCCTATCCTCTATCCTATCCTATAGTTTATCCTATCCTATCCTCTATCCTATCCTATGCTCTATCCTATCCTATCGTCTATCCTATCCTCTATCCTATCCTATCATCTATTCTATCCTATCCTCTATCCTATCCTATCATCTATTCTATCCTATCCTCTATACTATCCTATAGTTTATCCTATCCTATCCTCTATCCTATCCTATCCTCTATCCTATCCTATCCTCTATCCTATCCTATCTTCTATCCTATCCTATCCTCTATCCTATCAAATCCCCTATCCTATCCTCTATCCTATCCCCTATCCTATCCTATCCTCTATCCTATCCTCTATCCTATCCTATCCTCTATCCTATCCTATCCTCTATATTATCCTATCCTCTATCCTAGCCTATCCTCTATCCTATCCTATCCTCTATCCTATCCTATCCTCTATCCTATCCTATCCTCCATCCTATCCTATCCTCTATCCTATCCTCTATCCTATCCTCTATCCTATCCTCTATCCTATCAAATCCCCTATCCTATCTTCTACCCTATCCTATCCTCTATCCTCTACCCTATCCTATCCTCTATCCTATCCTATCGTCTATACTATCCTATCCTCTATCCTATCCTATCCTCTACCCTATCCTATGATCTATAATATCCTATGGTCTATCCTATCCTCTATCCTAGCCTATCCTCTATCCTATCCTATCCTCTATCCTATCCTATCCTCCATCCTATCCTATCCTCTATCCTATCCTCTATCCTATCCTCTATCCTATCCTCTATCCTATCCTATCCTCTATCCTATCCTCTATCCTATCCTATCCTCTATCCTATCCTATCCTCTATCCTATCCTATCATCTATCCTATCCTATCCTCTATCCTATCCTATCATCTATCCTCTATCCTATCCTATCCTCTATACTATCCTATCCTCTATCCTATCGTATCCTCTATCCTATCCTATCCTCTATCCTATCCTATCCTCTATCCTATCCTATCCTATATCCTATCCTATCCTCTATCTTATCCTATTCTCTATCCTATCCTCTATCCTATCCTCTATCCTATAATATCCTCTATCCTATCCTACCCTCTACCCTATCCAATCCCCTATCCTATCCTCTATCCGATAATATGCTCTATCCTATCCTATCCTCTATCCTATCCAATCACATATCCTATCCTCTATACGATCCTATCCTCTATTCTATCCTATCCTCTATCCTATCTTCTATCCTATCCTATCCTCTATCCTATAATATCATCTATCCTATACCATTCTCTATCCTATCCTATCCTATCTTCTATCCTATCCAATCCCCTACCTATCCACTATCCTATCCTATCCTCAATCCTATCCTATTCTCAACCCTATCCTATCCGCTATCCTATCCAAAACTATCCTCTATCCTATCCTATCCTCTATCCTATCCGATCCTCTATCCTATCCTATCCTCTATCCTATCCTATCCTCTATACTATCCAATACCCTATCCTATCCTCTATCCGATCCTATCATCTATCCTATCATTTACCCTATCCTATCCTCTATCCTATCCAATCACCTATCCTATCCTCTATACGATCCTATCCTCTATCCTATCCTATCCTCTATCCTATCAAATCCGCTATCCTATCCTCTATCCTATCCTATCCTCTATCCTATCCTATCCTCTATCCTATCCAATCCTCTATCCTATCCTATCCTCTATATTATCCTATCCTCTATCCTAGCCTATCCTCTATCCTATCCTATCCTCTATCCTATCCTATCCTCTATCCTATCCTATCCTCTATCCTATCCTATCCTCTATCCTATCCTATCCTCTATCCTATCCTATCCTCTATCCTATCCTATCCTCTATCCTATCCTATCCTCTATCCTATCCTATCCTCTATCCTATCCTATCCTCTATCCTATCCTATCGTCTATCCTATCGTCTATCCTATCCTCTATCCTATCCACTATCCTACCATATCATCTATCCTATCAAAACCCCTATCCTATCCTCTATCCTATCGTATCCTCTACCCTATCCTATCTTCTATCCTATCCTATCCTCTATCCTATCAAATCCCCTATTCTATCCTCTATCCTATCCTATCCTCTATCCTATCCTATCCTCTATCCTATCCTATCCTATATCCTATCCTATCCTCTATCCTATTCTATTCTCTATCCTATCCTCTATCCTATCCTCTATCCTATAATATCCTCTATCCTATCCTACCCTCTACCCTATCCAATCCCCTATCCTATCCTCTATCCGATAATATGCTCTATCCTATCCTATCCTCTATCCTATCCAATCACATATCCTATCCTCTATACGATCCTATCCTCTATTCTATCCTATCCTCTATCCTATCTTCTATCCTATCCTATCCTCTATCCTATAATATCATCTATCCTATACCATTCTCTATCCTATCCTATCCTATCTTCTATCCTATCCAATCCCCTACCTATCCACTATCCTATCCTATCCTCAATCCTATCCTATTCTCAACCCTATCCTATCCGCTATCCTATCCAAAACTATCCTCTATCCTATCCTATCCTCTATCCTATCCGATCCTCTATCCTATCCTATCCTCTATCCTATCCTATCCTCTATACTATCCAATACCCTATCCTATCCTCTATCCGATCCTATCATCTATCCTATCATTTACCCTATCCTATCCTCTATCCTATCCAATCACCTATCCTATCCTCTATCCTATCCTATCCTCTATCCTATCCTATCCTCTATCCTATCCTTTCCAATCCCCTAACCTATTCTCTATCCTATCCTCTATCCTATCCTCTATCCTACCATATCATCTATCCTATCAAATCACCTATCCTATCCTTTATCCTGTCGTATCCTCTATCCTATCCTATCTTCTATCCTATCCTATCCTCTATCCTATCAAATCCGCTATCCTATCCTCTATCCTATCCTATCCTCTATCCTATCCTATCCTCTATCCTATCCAATCCTCTATCCTATCCTATCCTCTATATTATCCTATCCTCTATCCTAGCCTATCCTCTATCCTATCCTATCCTCTATCCTATCCTATCCTCTATCCTATCCTATCCTCTATCCTATCCTATCCTCTATCCTATCCTATCCTCTATCCTATCCTATCCTCTATCCTATCCTATCCTCTATCCTATCCTATCCTCTATCCTATCCTATCCTCTATCCTATCCTATCCTCTATCCTATCCTATCGTCTATCCTATCGTCTATCCTATCCTCTATCCTATCCACTATCCTACCATATCATCTATCCTATCAAAACCCCTATCCTATCCTCTATCCTATCGTATCCTCTACCCTATCCTATCTTCTATCCTATCCTATCCTCTATCCTATCAAATCCCCTATTCTATCCTCTATCCTATCCTATCCTCTATCCTATCCTATCCTCTATCCTATCCTATCCTATATCCTATCCTATCCTCTATCCTATTCTATTCTCTATCCTATCCTCTATCCTATCCTCTATCCTATAATATCCTCTATCCTATCCTATCGTCTATCCTATAATATCATCTATCCTATACTATTCTCTATCCTATCCTATCCTCTATCCTATCCTATCCTCTATCCTATAATATCATCTATCCTATACCATTCTCTATCCTATCCTATCCTATCTTCTATTCTATCCAATCCCCTACCTATCCACTATTTTATCCTATCCTCAATCCTATCCTATCCTCAACCCTATCCTATCCGCTATCCTATCCTATCCTATCCTCTATCCTATCCTATCCTATCCTCTATCCTATCCTATCCTCTATCCAATCCGATCCTCTATCCTCTCCAATCACCTATCCTATCCTCTATACGATCCTATCCTCTATCCTATCCTATCGTCTATCCTATAATATCATCTATCCTATACTATTCTCTATCCTATCCTATCCTCTATCCTATACTATCCTCTATCCTATCCTATCATCTATCCTATCCTATCCTCTATCCTATCCTATCTTCTATCCTCTATCCTATCCTGTCCTCTATCCTATCCTATCCTCTATACTATCCTATCCTCTATCCTATCCTATCCTCTATCCTATCCTATGCTCTATCCTATCCTATCGTCTATCCTATCCTCTATCCTATCCTATCATCTATTCTATCCTATCCTCTATCCTATCCTATCATCTATCCTATCCTATCCTCTATCCTATCCTATAGTTTATCCTATCCTATCCTCTATCCTATCCTATGCTCTATCCTATCCTATCGTCTATCCTATCCTCTATCCTATCCTATCATCTATTCTATCCTATCCTCTATCCTATCCTATCATCTATTCTATCCTATCCTCTATACTATCCTATAGTTTATCCTATCCTATCCTCTATCCTATCCTATCCTCTATCCTATCCTATCCTCTATCCTATCCTATCTTCTATCCTATCCTATCCTCTATCCTATCAAATCCCCTATCCTATCCTCTATCCTATCCCCTATCCTATCCTATCCTCTATCCTATCCTCTATCCTATCCTATCCTCTATCCTATCCTATCCTCTATATTATCCTATCCTCTATCCTAGCCTATCCTCTATCCTATCCTATCCTCTATCCTATCCTATCCTCTATCCTATCCTATCCTCCATCCTATCCTATCCTCTATCCTATCCTCTATCCTATCCTCTATCCTATCCTCTATCCTATCAAATCCCCTATCCTATCTTCTACCCTATCCTATCCTCTATCCTCTACCCTATCCTATCCTCTATCCTATCCTATCGTCTATACTATCCTATCCTCTATCCTATCCTATCCTCTACCCTATCCTATGATCTATAATATCCTATGGTCTATCCTATCCTCTATCCTAGCCTATCCTCTATCCTATCCTATCCTCTATCCTATCCTATCCTCCATCCTATCCTATCCTCTATCCTATCCTCTATCCTATCCTCTATCCTATCCTCTATCCTATCCTATCCTCTATCCTATCCTCTATCCTATCCTATCCTCTATCCTATCCTATCCTCTATCCTATCCTATCATCTATCCTATCCTATCCTCTATCCTATCCTATCATCTATCCTCTATCCTATCCTATCCTCTATACTATCCTATCCTCTATCCTATCGTATCCTCTATCCTATCCTATCCTCTATCCTATCCTATCCTCTATCCTATCCTATCCTATATCCTATCCTATCCTCTATCTTATCCTATTCTCTATCCTATCCTCTATCCTATCCTCTATCCTATAATATCCTCTATCCTATCCTACCCTCTACCCTATCCAATCCCCTATCCTATCCTCTATCCGATAATATGCTCTATCCTATCCTATCCTCTATCCTATCCAATCACATATCCTATCCTCTATACGATCCTATCCTCTATTCTATCCTATCCTCTATCCTATCTTCTATCCTATCCTATCCTCTATCCTATAATATCATCTATCCTATACCATTCTCTATCCTATCCTATCCTATCTTCTATCCTATCCAATCCCCTACCTATCCACTATCCTATCCTATCCTCAATCCTATCCTATTCTCAACCCTATCCTATCCGCTATCCTATCCAAAACTATCCTCTATCCTATCCTATCCTCTATCCTATCCGATCCTCTATCCTATAATATCCTCTATCCTATCCTATCGTCTATCCTATAATATCATCTATCCTATACTATTCTCTATCCTATCCTATCCTCTATCCTATCCTATCCTCTATCCTATAATATCATCTATCCTATACCATTCTCTATCCTATCCTATCCTATCTTCTATTCTATCCAATCCCCTACCTATCCACTATTTTATCCTATCCTCAATCCTATCCTATCCTCAACCCTATCCTATCCGCTATCCTATCCTATCCTATCCTCTATCCTATCCTATCCTATCCTCTATCCTATCCTATCCTCTATCCAATCCGATCCTCTATCCTCTCCAATCACCTATCCTATCCTCTATACGATCCTATCCTCTATCCTATCCTATCGTCTATCCTATAATATCATCTATCCTATACTATTCTCTATCCTATCCTATCCTCTATCCTATACTATCCTCTATCCTATCCTATCATCTATCCTATCCTATCCTCTATCCTATCCTATCTTCTATCCTCTATCCTATCCTGTCCTCTATCCTATCCTATCCTCTATACTATCCTATCCTCTATCCTATCCTATCCTCTATCCTATCCTATGCTCTATCCTATCCTATCGTCTATCCTATCCTCTATCCTATCCTATCATCTATTCTATCCTATCCTCTATCCTATCCTATCATCTATTCTATCCTATCCTCTATCCTATCCTATAGTTTATCCTATCCTATCCTCTATCCTATCCTATGCTCTATCCTATCCTATCGTCTATCCTATCCTCTATCCTATCCTATCATCTATTCTATCCTATCCTCTATCCTATCCTATCATCTATTCTATCCTATCCTCTATACTATCCTATAGTTTATCCTATCCTATCCTCTATCCTATCCTATCCTCTATCCTATCCTATCCTCTATCCTATCCTATCTTCTATCCTATCCTATCCTCTATCCTATCAAATCCCCTATCCTATCCTCTATCCTATCCCCTATCCTATCCTATCCTCTATCCTATCCTCTATCCTATCCTATCCTCTATCCTATCCTATCCTCTATATTATCCTATCCTCTATCCTAGCCTATCCTCTATCCTATCCTATCCTCTATCCTATCCTATCCTCTATCCTATCCTATCCTCCATCCTATCCTATCCTCTATCCTATCCTCTATCCTATCCTCTATCCTATCCTCTATCCTATCAAATCCCCTATCCTATCTTCTACCCTATCCTATCCTCTATCCTCTACCCTATCCTATCCTCTATCCTATCCTATCGTCTATACTATCCTATCCTCTATCCTATCCTATCCTCTACCCTATCCTATGATCTATAATATCCTATGGTCTATCCTATCCTCTATCCTAGCCTATCCTCTATCCTATCCTATCCTCTATCCTATCCTATCCTCCATCCTATCCTATCCTCTATCCTATCCTCTATCCTATCCTCTATCCTATCCTCTATCCTATCCTATCCTCTATCCTATCCTCTATCCTATCCTATCCTCTATCCTATCCTATCCTCTATCCTATCCTATCATCTATCCTATCCTATCCTCTATCCTATCCTATCATCTATCCTCTATCCTATCCTATCCTCTATACTATCCTATCCTCTATCCTATCGTATCCTCTATCCTATCCTATCCTCTATCCTATCCTATCCTCTATCCTATCCTATCCTATATCCTATCCTATCCTCTATCTTATCCTATTCTCTATCCTATCCTCTATCCTATCCTCTATCCTATAATATCCTCTATCCTATCCTACCCTCTACCCTATCCAATCCCCTATCCTATCCTCTATCCGATAATATGCTCTATCCTATCCTATCCTCTATCCTATCCAATCACATATCCTATCCTCTATACGATCCTATCCTCTATTCTATCCTATCCTCTATCCTATCTTCTATCCTATCCTATCCTCTATCCTATAATATCATCTATCCTATACCATTCTCTATCCTATCCTATCCTATCTTCTATCCTATCCAATCCCCTACCTATCCACTATCCTATCCTATCCTCAATCCTATCCTATTCTCAACCCTATCCTATCCGCTATCCTATCCAAAACTATCCTCTATCCTATCCTATCCTCTATCCTATCCGATCCTCTATCCTATCCTATCCTCTATCCTATCCTATCCTCTATACTATCCAATACCCTATCCTATCCTCTATCCGATCCTATCATCTATCCTATCATTTACCCTATCCTATCCTCTATCCTATCCAATCACCTATCCTATCCTCTATACGATCCTATCCTCTATCCTATCCTATCCTCTATCCTATCAAATCCGCTATCCTATCCTCTATCCTATCCTATCCTCTATCCTATCCTATCCTCTATCCTATCCAATCCTCTATCCTATCCTATCCTCTATATTATCCTATCCTCTATCCTAGCCTATCCTCTATCCTATCCTATCCTCTATCCTATCCTATCCTCTATCCTATCCTATCCTCTATCCTATCCTATCCTCTATCCTATCCTATCCTCTATCCTATCCTATCCTCTATCCTATCCTATCCTCTATCCTATCCTATCCTCTATCCTATCCTATCCTCTATCCTATCCTATCCTCTATCCTATCCTATCGTCTATCCTATCGTCTATCCTATCCTCTATCCTATCCACTATCCTACCATATCATCTATCCTATCAAAACCCCTATCCTATCCTCTATCCTATCGTATCCTCTACCCTATCCTATCTTCTATCCTATCCTATCCTCTATCCTATCAAATCCCCTATTCTATCCTCTATCCTATCCTATCCTCTATCCTATCCTATCCTCTATCCTATCCTATCCTATATCCTATCCTATCCTCTATCCTATTCTATTCTCTATCCTATCCTCTATCCTATCCTCTATCCTATAATATCCTCTATCCTATCCTACCCTCTACCCTATCCAATCCCCTATCCTATCCTCTATCCGATAATATGCTCTATCCTATCCTATCCTCTATCCTATCCAATCACATATCCTATCCTCTATACGATCCTATCCTCTATTCTATCCTATCCTCTATCCTATCTTCTATCCTATCCTATCCTCTATCCTATAATATCATCTATCCTATACCATTCTCTATCCTATCCTATCCTATCTTCTATCCTATCCAATCCCCTACCTATCCACTATCCTATCCTATCCTCAATCCTATCCTATTCTCAACCCTATCCTATCCGCTATCCTATCCAAAACTATCCTCTATCCTATCCTATCCTCTATCCTATCCGATCCTCTATCCTATCCTATCCTCTATCCTATCCTATCCTCTATACTATCCAATACCCTATCCTATCCTCTATCCGATCCTATCATCTATCCTATCATTTACCCTATCCTATCCTCTATCCTATCCAATCACCTATCCTATCCTCTATCCTATCCTATCCTCTATCCTATCCTATCCTCTATCCTATCCTTTCCAATCCCCTAACCTATTCTCTATCCTATCCTCTATCCTATCCTCTATCCTACCATATCATCTATCCTATCAAATCACCTATCCTATCCTTTATCCTGTCGTATCCTCTATCCTATCCTATCTTCTATCCTATCCTATCCTCTATCCTATCAAATCCGCTATCCTATCCTCTATCCTATCCTATCCTCTATCCTATCCTATCCTCTATCCTATCCAATCCTCTATCCTATCCTATCCTCTATATTATCCTATCCTCTATCCTAGCCTATCCTCTATCCTATCCTATCCTCTATCCTATCCTATCCTCTATCCTATCCTATCCTCTATCCTATCCTATCCTCTATCCTATCCTATCCTCTATCCTATCCTATCCTCTATCCTATCCTATCCTCTATCCTATCCTATCCTCTATCCTATCCTATCGTCTATCCTATCGTCTATCCTATCCTCTATCCTATCCACTATCCTACCATATCATCTATCCTATCAAAACCCCTATCCTATCCTCTATCCTATCGTATCCTCTACCCTATCCTATCTTCTATCCTATCCTATCCTCTATCCTATCAAATCCCCTATTCTATCCTCTATCCTATCCTATCCTCTATCCTATCCTATCCTCTATCCTATCCTATCCTATATCCTATCCTATCCTCTATCCTATTCTATTCTCTATCCTATCCTCTATCCTATCCTCTATCCTATAATATCCTCTATCCTATCCTACCCTCTACCCTATCCAATCCCCTATCCTATCCTCTATCCGATAATATGCTCTATCCTATCCTATCCTCTATCCTATCCAATCACATATCCTATCCTCTATACGATCCTATCCTCTATTCTATCCTATCCTCTATCCTATCTTCTATCCTATCCTATCCTCTATCCTATAATATCATCTATCCTATACCATTCTCTATCCTATCCTATCCTATCTTCTATCCTATCCAATCCCCTACCTATCCACTATCCTATCCTATCCTCAATCCTATCCTATTCTCAACCCTATCCTATCCGCTATCCTATCCAAAACTATCCTCTATCCTATCCTATCCTCTATCCTATCCGATCCTCTATCCTATCCTATCCTCTATCCTATCCTATCCTCTATACTATCCAATACCCTATCCTATCCTCTATCCGATCCTATCATCTATCCTATCATTTACCCTATCCTATCCTCTATCCTATCCAATCACCTATCCTATCCTCTATACGATCCTATCCTCTATCCTATCCTATCGTCTATCCTATAATATCATCTATCCTATACTATTCTCTATCCTATCCTATCCTCTATCCTATCCTATCCTCTATCCTATAATATCATCTATCCTATACCATTCTCTATCCTATCCTATCCTATCTTCTATTCTATCCAATCCCCTACCTATCCACTATCCTATCCTATCCTCAATCCTATCCTATCTTCAACCCTATCCTATCCGCTATCCTATCCTATCCTATCCTCTATCCTATCCTATCCTCTATCCTATCCTATCCTCTATCCTATCCTATCCTCTATCCTATCCTATCCTCTATCCTATCCTATCCTCTATCCTATCCTATCCTCTATCCTATCCTATCCTCTATCCTATCCTATCCTCTATCCTATCCTATCCTCTATCCTATCCTATCCTCTATCCTATCCTATCCTCTATCCTATCCTATCCTCTATCCTATCCTATCCTCTATCCTATCCTTTCCAATCCCCTAACCTATTCTCTATCCTATCCTCTATCCTATCCTCTATCCTACCATATCATCTATCCTATCAAATCACCTATCCTATCCTTTATCCTGTCGTATCCTCTATCCTATCCTATCTTCTATCCTATCCTATCCTCTATCCTATCAAATCCGCTATCCTATCCTCTATCCTATCCTATCCTCTATCCTATCCTATCCTCTATCCTATCCAATCCTCTATCCTATCCTATCCTCTATATTATCCTATCCTCTATCCTAGCCTATCCTCTATCCTATCCTATCCTCTATCCTATCCTATCCTCTATCCTATCCTATCCTCTATCCTATCCTATCCTCTATCCTATCCTATCCTCTATCCTATCCTATCCTCTATCCTATCCTATCCTCTATCCTATCCTATCCTCTATCCTATCCTATCGTCTATCCTATCGTCTATCCTATCCTCTATCCTATCCACTATCCTACCATATCATCTATCCTATCAAAACCCCTATCCTATCCTCTATCCTATCGTATCCTCTACCCTATCCTATCTTCTATCCTATCCTATCCTCTATCCTATCAAATCCCCTATTCTATCCTCTATCCTATCCTATCCTCTATCCTATCCTATCCTCTATCCTATCCTATCCTATATCCTATCCTATCCTCTATCCTATTCTATTCTCTATCCTATCCTCTATCCTATCCTCTATCCTATAATATCCTCTATCCTATCCTACCCTCTACCCTATCCAATCCCCTATCCTATCCTCTATCCGATAATATGCTCTATCCTATCCTATCCTCTATCCTATCCAATCACATATCCTATCCTCTATACGATCCTATCCTCTATTCTATCCTATCCTCTATCCTATCTTCTATCCTATCCTATCCTCTATCCTATAATATCATCTATCCTATACCATTCTCTATCCTATCCTATCCTATCTTCTATCCTATCCAATCCCCTACCTATCCACTATCCTATCCTATCCTCAATCCTATCCTATTCTCAACCCTATCCTATCCGCTATCCTATCCAAAACTATCCTCTATCCTATCCTATCCTCTATCCTATCCGATCCTCTATCCTATCCTATCCTCTATCCTATCCTATCCTCTATACTATCCAATACCCTATCCTATCCTCTATCCGATCCTATCATCTATCCTATCATTTACCCTATCCTATCCTCTATCCTATCCAATCACCTATCCTATCCTCTATACGATCCTATCCTCTATCCTATCCTATCGTCTATCCTATAATATCATCTATCCTATACTATTCTCTATCCTATCCTATCCTCTATCCTATCCTATCCTCTATCCTATAATATCATCTATCCTATACCATTCTCTATCCTATCCTATCCTATCTTCTATTCTATCCAATCCCCTACCTATCCACTATTTTATCCTATCCTCAATCCTATCCTATCCTCAACCCTATCCTATCCGCTATCCTATCCTATCCTATCCTCTATCCTATCCTATCCTATCCTCTATCCTATCCTATCCTCTATCCAATCCGATCCTCTATCCTCTCCAATCACCTATCCTATCCTCTATACGATCCTATCCTCTATCCTATCCTATCGTCTATCCTATAATATCATCTATCCTATACTATTCTCTATCCTATCCTATCCTCTATCCTATACTATCCTCTATCCTATCCTATCATCTATCCTATCCTATCCTCTATCCTATCCTATCTTCTATCCTCTATCCTATCCTGTCCTCTATCCTATCCTATCCTCTATACTATCCTATCCTCTATCCTATCCTATCCTCTATCCTATCCTATGCTCTATCCTATCCTATCGTCTATCCTATCCTCTATCCTATCCTATCATCTATTCTATCCTATCCTCTATCCTATCCTATCATCTATTCTATCCTATCCTCTATCCTATCCTATAGTTTATCCTATCCTATCCTCTATCCTATCCTATGCTCTATCCTATCCTATCGTCTATCCTATCCTCTATCCTATCCTATCATCTATTCTATCCTATCCTCTATCCTATCCTATCATCTATTCTATCCTATCCTCTATACTATCCTATAGTTTATCCTATCCTATCCTCTATCCTATCCTATCCTCTATCCTATCCTATCCTCTATCCTATCCTATCTTCTATCCTATCCTATCCTCTATCCTATCAAATCCCCTATCCTATCCTCTATCCTATCCCCTATCCTATCCTATCCTCTATCCTATCCTCTATCCTATCCTATCCTCTATCCTATCCTATCCTCTATATTATCCTATCCTCTATCCTAGCCTATCCTCTATCCTATCCTATCCTCTATCCTATCCTATCCTCTATCCTATCCTATCCTCCATCCTATCCTATCCTCTATCCTATCCTCTATCCTATCCTCTATCCTATCCTCTATCCTATCAAATCCCCTATCCTATCTTCTACCCTATCCTATCCTCTATCCTCTACCCTATCCTATCCTCTATCCTATCCTATCGTCTATACTATCCTATCCTCTATCCTATCCTATCCTCTACCCTATCCTATGATCTATAATATCCTATGGTCTATCCTATCCTCTATCCTAGCCTATCCTCTATCCTATCCTATCCTCTATCCTATCCTATCCTCCATCCTATCCTATCCTCTATCCTATCCTCTATCCTATCCTCTATCCTATCCTCTATCCTATCCTATCCTCTATCCTATCCTCTATCCTATCCTATCCTCTATCCTATCCTATCCTCTATCCTATCCTATCATCTATCCTATCCTATCCTCTATCCTATCCTATCTTCTATCCTCTATCCTATCCTATCCTCTATACTATCCTATCCTCTATCCTATCGTATCCTCTATCCTATCCTATCCTCTATCCTATCCTATCCTCTATCCTATCCTATCCTATATCCTATCCTATCCTCTATCTTATCCTATTCTCTATCCTATCCTCTATCCTATCCTCTATCCTATAATATCCTCTATCCTATCCTACCCTCTACCCTATCCAATCCCCTATCCTATCCTCTATCCGATAATATGCTCTATCCTATCCTATCCTCTATCCTATCCTATCCTCCATCCTATCCTATCCTCTATCCTATCCTCTATCCTATCCTCTATCCTATCCTCTATCCTATCCTATCCTCTATCCTATCCTCTATCCTATCCTATCCTCTATCCTATCCTATCCTCTATCCTATCCTATCATCTATCCTATCCTATCCTCTATCCTATCCTATCTTCTATCCTCTATCCTATCCTATCCTCTATACTATCCTATCCTCTATCCTATCGTATCCTCTATCCTATCCTATCCTCTATCCTATCCTATCCTCTATCCTATCCTATCCTATATCCTATCCTATCCTCTATCTTATCCTATTCTCTATCCTATCCTCTATCCTATCCTCTATCCTATAATATCCTCTATCCTATCCTACCCTCTACCCTATCCAATCCCCTATCCTATCCTCTATCCGATAATATGCTCTATCCTATCCTATCCTCTATCCTATCCAATCACATATCCTATCCTCTATACGATCCTATCCTCTATTCTATCCTATCCTCTATCCTATCTTCTATCCTATCCTATCCTCTATCCTATAATATCATCTATCCTATACCATTCTCTATCCTATCCTATCCTATCTTCTATCTTATCCAAACCCCTATCCTATCCACTATCCTATCTTATTCTCAATCCTATCCTATCCTCAATCCTATCCTATCCTCTATCCTATAATATCATCTATCCTATACTATTCTCTATCCTATCCAATCACCTATCCTATCCTCTATACGATCCTATCATCTATCCTATCCTATCCTCTATCCTATCCTATCCTATCCTCTATCCTATCCTATCTTCTATCCTCTATCCTATCCTGTCCTCTATCCTATCCTATCCTCTATACTATCCTATCCTCTATCCTATCCTATCCTCTATCCTATCCTATGCTCTATCCTATCCTATCGTCTATCCTATCCTCTATCCTATCCTATCATCTATTCTATCCTATCCTCTATCCTATCCTATAGTTTATCCTATCCTATCCTCTATCCTATCCTATGCTCTATCCTATCCTATCGTCTATCCTATCCTCTATCCTATCCTATCATCTATTCTATCCTATCCTCTATCCTATCCTATCATCTATTCTATCCTATCCTCTATACTATCCTATAGTTTATCCTATCCTATCCTCTATCCTATCCTATCCTCTATCCTATCCTATCCTCTATCCTATCCTATCTTCTATCCTATCCTATCCTCTATCCTATCAAATCCCCTATCCTATCCTCTATCCTATCCTCTATCCTATCCTATCCTCTATCCTATCCTCTATCCTATCCTATCCTCTATCCTATCCTATCCTCTATATTATCCTATCCTCTATCCTAGCCTATCCTCTATCCTATCCTATCCTCTATCCTATCCTATCCTCTATCCTATCCTATCCTCCATCCTATCCTATCCTCTATCCTATCCTCTATCCTATCCTCTATCCTATCCTCTATTCTATCCTATCCTCTATCCTATCCTCTATCCTATCCTATCCTCTATCCTATCCTATCCTCTATATTATCCTATCCTCTATCCTATCCTATCCTCTATCCTATCCTATCCTCTATCCTATCCAATCCTCTATCCTATCCTATCCTCTATCCTATCCTATCCTCTATCCTATCCTATCCTCTATCCTATCCTATCCTCTATCCTATCCTATCCTCTATCCTATCCTATCCTCTATCCTATCCTTTCCAATCCCCTATCCTATGCTCTATCCTATCCTACCCACTATAATATCGTATACTCTATCATATCTTATCCTCTATCCTATAATATCATCTATCCGATCCTACTCTCTATCCTAACCTATTCTCTATCCTATCCTCTATCCTATCCTCTATCCTACCATATCATCTATCCTATCAAATCCCCTATCCTATCCTCTATCCTGTCGTATCCTCTATCCTATCCTATCTTCTATCCTATCCTATCCTCTATCCTATCAAATCCGCTATCCTATCCTCTATCCTATCCTATCCTCTATCCTATCCTATCCTCTATCCTATCCAATCCTCTATCCTATCCTATCCTCTATATTATCCTATCCTCTATCCTAGCCTATCCTCTATCCTATCCTATCCTCAATCCTATCCTATCCTCAACCCTATCCTATCCCCTATCCTATCCTATCCTATCCTCTATCCTATCCTATCCTCTATCCTATCCTATCCTCTATCCTATCCTATCCTCTATCCTATCCTATCCTCTATCCTATCCTATCCTCTATCCTATCCTATCCTCTATCCTATCCTATCCTCTATCCTATCCTATCCTCTATCCTATCCTATCCTCTATCCTATCCTATCCTCTATCCTATCCTATCCTCTATCCTATCCTATCCTCTATCCTATCCTATCCTCTATCCTATCCTATCCTCTATCCTATATCCTCTATCCTCTATCCTATCCTATCCTCTATCCGATCCTATCCTCTATCCTATCCTAACCTCCATCCTATCCTATCCTCTATCCTATCCTATCCTCTATCCTATCCTATCCTCTATCCTATCAAATCACTTATCCTATCCTCTATCCTATCCTATCCTGTATCCTATCCAATCCTTAATCCTATCCGATCATCTATCCTCTATCCTATCCAATCCTCTAACCTATCCATTCCTCTATCCTATCATATCCTCTATCCTATAATATCCTCTATCCTATCCTATCCTCTATCCAATCCTCTAACCTATCCTATCCTCTATCCTATCCTATCCTCTATCCTATCCTATCCTCTATCCTATCCTATCCTATCCTCTGTCCTATCCTATCTTCTATCCTATCCTATCCTCTATCCTACCCTCTATCCTATCCTCTATCCTATCCTCTATCCTATCCTATCCTCTATCCTATCCTATCCTCTATCCTATCCTATCCTCTATCCTATCCTATCCTCTATCCTATCCTATCCTCTATCCTATCCTTTCCTGTATCCTATCCAATCCTCTATCCTATCCTATCCTCTATCCCATCGTATCCTCTATCCTATCCTATCTTCTATCCTATCCTATCCTCTATCCTATCAAATTCCCTATCCTATCCTCTATAATATCCTATCCTCTATCCTATCCTATCCTCTATCCTATCCTATCCTCTATCCTATCCTATCCTCTATCCGATCCTATCCTCTATCCTATCCTATCCTCTATCCTATAATATCATCTATCCTATACTATTCTCTATCCTATCCAATCACCTATCCTATCCTCTATACGATCCTATCATCTATCCTATCCTATCCTCTATCCTATCCTATCCTATCCTCTATCCTATCCTATCATCTATTCTATCCTATCCTCTATACTATCCTATAGTTTATCCTATCCTATCCTCTATCCTATCCTATCCTCTATCCTATCCTATCCTCTATCCTATCCTATCTTCTATCCTATCCTATCCTCTATCCTATCAAATCCCCTATCCTATCCTCTATCCTATCCTCTATCCTATCCTATCCTCTATCCTATCCTCTATCCTATCCTATCCTCTATCCTATCCTATCCTCTATATTATCCTATCCTCTATCCTAGCCTATCCTCTATCCTATCCTATCCTCTATCCTATCCTATCCTCTATCCTATCCTATCCTCCATCCTATCCTATCCTCTATCCTATCCTCTATCCTATCCTCTATCCTATCCTCTATTCTATCCTATCCTCTATCCTATCCTCTATCCTATCCTATCCTCTATCCTATCCTATCCTCTATATTATCCTATCCTCTATCCTATCCTATCCTCTATCCTATCCTATCCTCTATCCTATCCAATCCTCTATCCTATCCTATCCTCTATCCTATCCTATCCTCTATCCTATCCTATCCTCTATCCTATCCTATCCTCTATCCTATCCTATCCTCTATCCTATCCTATCCTCTATCCTATCCTTTCCAATCCCCTATCCTATGCTCTATCCTATCCTACCCACTATAATATCGTATACTCTATCATATCTTATCCTCTATCCTATAATATCATCTATCCGATCCTACTCTCTATCCTAACCTATTCTCTATCCTATCCTCTATCCTATCCTCTATCCTACCATATCATCTATCCTATCAAATCCCCTATCCTATCCTCTATCCTGTCGTATCCTCTATCCTATCCTATCTTCTATCCTATCCTATCCTCTATCCTATCAAATCCGCTATCCTATCCTCTATCCTATCCTATCCTCTATCCTATCCTATCCTCTATCCTATCCAATCCTCTATCCTATCCTATCCTCTATATTATCCTATCCTCTATCCTAGCCTATCCTCTATCCTATCCTATCCTCAATCCTATCCTATCCTCAACCCTATCCTATCCCCTATCCTATCCTATCCTATCCTCTATCCTATCCTATCCTCTATCCTATCCTATCCTCTATCCTATCCTATCCTCTATCCTATCCTATCCTCTATCCTATCCTATCCTCTATCCTATCCTATCCTCTATCCTATCCTATCCTCTATCCTATCCTATCCTCTATCCTATCCTATCCTCTATCCTATCCTATCCTCTATCCTATCCTATCCTCTATCCTATCCTATCCTCTATCCTATCCTATCCTCTATCCTATCCTATCCTCTATCCTATATCCTCTATCCTCTATCCTATCCTATCCTCTATCCGATCCTATCCTCTATCCTATCCTAACCTCCATCCTATCCTATCCTCTATCCTATCCTATCCTCTATCCTATCCTATCCTCTATCCTATCAAATCACTTATCCTATCCTCTATCCTATCCTATCCTGTATCCTATCCAATCCTTAATCCTATCCGATCATCTATCCTCTATCCTATCCAATCCTCTAACCTATCCATTCCTCTATCCTATCATATCCTCTATCCTATAATATCCTCTATCCTATCCTATCCTCTATCCAATCCTCTAACCTATCCTATCCTCTATCCTATCCTATCCTCTATCCTATCCTATCCTCTATCCTATCCTATCCTATCCTCTGTCCTATCCTATCTTCTATCCTATCCTATCCTCTATCCTACCCTCTATCCTATCCTCTATCCTATCCTCTATCCTATCCTATCCTCTATCCTATCCTATCCTCTATCCTATCCTATCCTCTATCCTATCCTATCCTCTATCCTATCCTATCCTCTATCCTATCCTTTCCTGTATCCTATCCAATCCTCTATCCTATCCTATCCTCTATCCCATCGTATCCTCTATCCTATCCTATCTTCTATCCTATCCTATCCTCTATCCTATCAAATTCCCTATCCTATCCTCTATAATATCCTATCCTCTATCCTATCCTATCCTCTATCCTATCCTATCCTCTATCCTATCCTATCCTCTATCCGATCCTATCCTCTATCCTATCCTATCCTCTATCCTATCCTATCTTCTATCCTATCCTATCCTCTATCCTATCAAATCCCCTATCGTATCCTCTATCCTATCCTATCCTCTATCCTATCCTATCCTCTATATTATCCTATCCTCTATCCTATCCTATCCTCTATCCTATCCTATCCTCTATCCTATCCAATCCTCTATCCTATCCTATCCTCTATCCTATCCTATCCTCTATCCTATCCTATCCTCTATCCTATCCTATCCTCTATCCTATCCTATCCTCTATCCTATCCTATCCTCTATCCGATCCTATCCTCTATCCTATCCTATCCTCTATCCTATCCATTCCTCTATCCTATAATATCCTTTATCCTATCCTACCCTCTATCCAATCCTCTATCCTATCCTATCCTCTATCCTATCCTATCCTCTATCTTATCCTGTCCTCTATCCTATCCTATCCTCTATCCTATCCTATCCTCTATCGTATCCTCTATCCTATCCTCTATCCTATCCTCTATCCTATCCTATCCTCTATCCTATCCTATCCTCTATCCTATCCTATCCTCTATCCTATCCTATCCTCTATCCTATCCTATCCTCTATCCTATATCCTCTATCCTCTATCCTCTATCCTATCCTATCCTCTATCCGATCCTATCCTCTATCCTATCCTAACCTCCATCCTATCCTATCCTCTATCCTATCCTATCCTCTATCCTATCCTATCCTCTATCCTATCAAATCACCTATCCTATCCTCTATCCTATCCTATCCTGTATCCTATCCAATCCTTAATCCTATCCGATCATCTATCCTCTATCCTATCCAATCCTCTAACCTATCCATTCCTCTATCCTATCATATCCTCTATCCTATAATATCCTCTATCCTATCCTATCCTCTATCCAATCCTCTAACCTATCCTATCCTCTATCCTATCCTATCCTCTATCCTATCCTATCCTCTATCCTATATCCTCTATCCTCTATCCTATCCTATCCTCTATCCGATCCTATCCTCTATCCTATCCTAACCTCCATCCTATCCTATCCTCTATCCTATCCTATCCTCTATCCTATCCTATCCTCTATCCTATCAAATCACCTATCCTATCCTCTATCCTATCCTATCCTGTATCCTATCCAATCCTTAATCCTATCCGATCATCTATCCTCTATCCTATCCTATCCTCTATCCTATCCCATCCTCTATCCTATCCTATCCTCTATCCTATCCTATCCTCTATCCTATCCTATCCTCTATCCTATCCATTCCTCTATCCTATAATATCCTTTATCCTATCCTACCCTCTATCCAATCCTCTATCCTATCCTATCCTCTATCCTATCCTATCCTCTATCTTATCCTGTCCTCTATCCTATCCTATCCTCTATCCTATCCTATCCTCTATCGTATCCTCTATCCTATCCTCTATCCTATCCTCTATCCTATCCTATCCTCTATCCTATCCTATCCTCTATCCTATATCCTCTATCCTCTATCCTATCCTATCCTCTATCCGATCCTATCCTCTATCCTATCCTAACCTCCATAATATCCTATCCTCTATCCTATCCTATCCTCTATCCTATCCTATCCTCTATCCTATCAAATCACCTATCCTATCCTCTATCCTATCCTATCCTGTATCCTATCCAATCCTTAATCCTATCCGATCATCTATCCTCTATCCTATCCAATCCTCTAACCTATCCATTCCTCTATCCTATCATATCCTCTATCCTATAATATCCTCTATCCTATCCTATCCTCTATCCAATCCTCTAACCTATCCTATCCTCTATCCTATCCTATCCTCTATCCTATCCTATCCTATCCTCTGTCCTATCCTATCCTCTATCCTATCCTCTATCCTATCCTCTATCCTATCCTCTATCCTATCCTCTATCCTATCCTCTATCCTGTCCTATCCTCTATCCTATCCTATCCTCTATCCTATCCTATCCTCTATCCTATCCTATCCTCTATCCTATCCTATCCTCTATCCTATCCTTTCCTGTATCCTATCCAATCCTCTATCCTATCCTATCCTCTATCCCATCGTATCCTCTATCCTATCCTATCTTCTATCCTATCCTATCCTCTACCCTATCAAATTCCCTATCCTATCCTCTATAATATCCTATCCTCTATCCTATCCTATCCTCTATCCTATCCTATCCTCTATCCTATCCTATCCTCTATCCGATCCTATCCTCTATCCTATCCTATCCTCTATCCTATCCTATCTTCTATCCTATCCTATCCTCTATCCTATCAAATCCCCTATCCTATCCTCTATCCTATCCTATCCTGTATCCTATCCAATCCTCAATCCTATCCTATCATCTATCCTCTATCCTATCCAATCCTCTATCCTATCCATTCCTCTATCCTATCATATCCTCTATCCTATAATATCCTCTATCCTATCCAATCCTCTATCCTATCCATTCCTCTATCCTATCCTATCCTCTATCCAATCCTCTATCCTATCCTATCCTCTATCCTATCCCATCCTCTATCCTATCCTATCCTCTATCCTATCCTATCCTCTATCCTATCCTATCCTCTATCCTATCCATTCCTCTATCCTATAATATCCTTTATCCTATCCTACCCTCTATCCAATCCTCTATCCTATCCTATCCTCTATCCTATCCTATCCTCTATCCTATCCTATCCTCTATCCTATCCTATCCTATCCTCTGTCCTATCCTATCCTCTATCCTATCCTCTATCCTATCCTCTATCCTATCCTCTATCCTATCCTCTATCCTATCCTCTATCCTATCCTCTATCCTATCCTCTATCCTATCCTCTATCCTATCCTCTATCCTATCCTATCCTCTATCCTATCCTATCCTCTATCCTATCCTATCCTCTATCCTATCCTATCCTCTATCCTATCCTATCCTCTATCCTATCCTTTCCTGTATCCTATCCAATCCTCTATCCTATCCTATCCTCTATCCCATCGTATCCTCTATCCTATCCTATCTTCTATCCTATCCTATCCTCTACCCTATCAAATTCCCTATCCTATCCTCTATAATATCCTATCCTCTATCCTATCCTATCCTCTATCCTATCCTATCTTCTATCCTATCCTATCCTCTATCCTATCAAATCCCCTATCCTAGCCTCTATCCTATCCTATCCTGTATCCTATCCAATCCTCAATCCTATCCTATCATCTATCATCTATCCTATCCAATCCTCAATCCTATCCTATCATCTATCCTCTATCCTATAAAATCCTCTATCCTATCCATTCCTCTATCCTATCATATCCTCTATCCTATAATATCCTCTATCCTATCCAATCCTCTATCCTATCCATTCCTCTATCCTATCCTATCCTCTATCCTATCAAATCCCCTATCCTATCCTCTATCCTATCCTATCCTCTATCCTATCCTATCCTCTATCCTATCCTATCCTCTATCCTATCCTATCCTCTATCCTATCCTATCCTCTATCCTATCCTATCCTCTATCCTATCCTATCCTCTATCCTATCCTATCCTCTATCCTATCCTATCCTCTATCCTATCCTATCCTCTATCCTATCCTATCCTCTATCCTATCCTATCCTCTATCCTCTATCCTATCCTATCCTCTATCCTGTCCTATGCTGTATCCTATCCTATCGTCTATCCTATCCTCTATCCTATCCTCTCCTCTATCCTATCCTATCCTCTATCCTATCCTATCCTCTATCCTATCCTATCCTCTATCCTGTCCTATGCTCTATCCTATCCTATCGTCTATCCTATCATCTATCCTATCCTCTCCTCTATCCTATCCTATCCTCTATCCTATCCTATCCTCTATCCTATCCTATCCTCTATCCTATCCTATCTTCTATCCTATCCTATCCTCTATCCTATCAAATTCCCTATCCTATCCTCTATAATATCCTATCCTCTATCCTATCCTATCCTCTATCCTATCCTATCCTCTATCCTATCCTATCCTCTATCCGATCCTATCCTCTATCCTATCCTATCCTCTATCCTATCCTATCTTCTATCCTATCCTATCCTCTATCCTATCAAATCCCCTATCCTATCCTCTATCCTATCCTATCCTGTATCCTATCCAATCCTCAATCCTATCCTATCATCTATCCTCTATCCTATCCAATCCTCTATCCTATCCATTCCTCTATCCTATCATATCCTCTATCCTATAATATCCTCTATCCTATCCAATCCTCTATCCTATCCATTCCTCTATCCTATCCTATCCTCTATCCAATCCTCTATCCTATCCTATCCTCTATCCTATCCCATCCTCTATCCTATCCTATCCTCTATCCTATCCTATCCTCTATCCTATCCTATCCTCTATCCTATCCATTCCTCTATCCTATAATATCCTTTATCCTATCCTACCCTCTATCCAATCCTCTATCCTATCCTATCCTCTATCCTATCCTATCCTCTATCTTATCCTGTCCTCTATCCTATCCTATCCTCTATCCTATCCTATCCTCTATCGTATCCTCTATCCTATCCTCTATCCTATCCTCTATCCTATCCTCTATCCTATCCTTTCCTGTATCCTATCCAATCCTCTATCTAATCCTATCCTCTATCCTATCGTATCCTCTATCCTATCCTATCTTCTATCCTATCCTATCCTCTATCCTATCAAATTCCCTATCCTATCCTCTATCCTATCCTATCCTCTATCCTATCCTATCCTCTATCCTATCCTATCCTCTATCCTATCCTATCCTCTATCCTATCCTATCCTCTATCCGATCCTATCCTCTATCCTATCCTATCCTCTATCCTATCCTATCTTCTATCCTATCCTATCCTCTATCCTATCAAATCCCCTATCCTATCCTCTATCCTATCCTATCCTGTATCCTATCCAATCCTCAATCCTATCCTATCAGCTATCATCTATCCTATCCAATCCTCAATCCTATCCTATCATCTATCCTCTATCCTATCCAATCCTCTATCCTATCCATTCCTCTATCCTATCATATCCTCTATCCTATAATATCCTCTATCCTATCCAATCCTCTATCCTATCCATTCCTCTATCCTATCCTATCCTCTATCCTATCAAATCCCCTATCCTATCCTCTATCCTATCCTATCCTCTATCCTATCCTATCCTCTATCCTATCCTATCCTCTATCCTATCCTATCCTCTATCCTATCCTATCCTCTATCCTATCAAATCCCCTATCCTATCCTCTATCCTATCCTATCCTCTATCCTATCCTATCCTCTATCCTATCAAATCCCCTATCCTATCCTCTATCCTATCCTATCCTCTATCCTATCCTATCCTCTATCCTATCCTATCCTCTATCCTATCCTATCCTCTATCCTATCCTATCCTCTATCCTATCCTATCCTCTATCCTATCCTATCCTCTATCCTATCCTATCCTCTATCCTATCCTATCCTCTATCCTATCCTATCCTCTATCCTCTATCCTATCCTATCCTCTATCCTGTCCTATGCTCTATCCTATCCTATCGTCTATCCTATCCTCTATCCTATCCTCTCCTCTATCCTATCCTATCCTCTATCCTATCCTATCCTCTATCCTATCCTATCCTCTATCCTATCCTATCTTCTATCCTATCCTATCCTCTATCCTATCAAATTCCCTATCCTATCCTCTATAATATCCTATCCTCTATCCTATCCTATCCTCTATCCTATCCTATCCTCTATCCTATCCTATCCTCTATCCGATCCTATCCTCTATCCTATCCTATCCTCTATCCTATCCTATCTTCTATCCTATCCTATCCTCTATCCTATCAAATCCCCTATCCTATCCTCTATCCTATCCTATCCTGTATCCTATCCAATCCTCAATCCTATCCTATCATCTATCCTCTATCCTATCCAATCCTCTATCCTATCCATTCCTCTATCCTATCATATCCTCTATCCTATAATATCCTCTATCCTATCCAATCCTCTATCCTATCCAATCCTCTATCCTATCCTATCCTCTATCCTATCCCATCCTCTATCCTATCCTATCCTCTATCCTATCCTATCCTCTATCCTATCCTATCCTCTATCCTATCCATTCCTCTATCCTATAATATCCTTTATCCTATCCTACCCTCTATCCAATCCTCTATCCTATCCTATCCTCTATCCTATCCTATCCTCTATCTTATCCTGTCCTCTATCCTATCCTATCCTCTATCCTATCCTATCCTCTATCGTATCCTCTATCCTATCCTCTATCCTATCCTCTATCCTATCCTATCCTCTATCCTATCCTATCCTCTATCCTATATCCTCTATCCTCTATCCTATCCTATCCTCTATCCGATCCTATCCTCTATCCTATCCTAACCTCCATCCTATCCTATCCTCTATCCTATCCTATCCTCTATCCTATCCTATCCTCTATCCTATCAAATCACCTATCCTATCCTCTATCCTATCCTATCCTGTATCCTATCCAATCCTTAATCCTATCCGATCATCTATCCTCTATCCTATCCAATCCTCTAACCTATCCATTCCTCTATCCTATCATATCCTCTATCCTATAATATCCTCTATCCTATCCTATCCTCTATCCAATCCTCTAACCTATCCTATCCTCTATCCTATCCTATCCTCTATCCTATCCTATCCTCTATCCTATCCTATCCTCTATCCTATCCTATCCTATCCTCTGTCCTATCCTATCCTCTATCCTATCCTCTATCCTATCCTCTATCCTATCCTCTATCCTATCCTCTATCCTATCCTCTATCCTATCCTCTATCCTATCCTCTATCCTATCCTATCCTCTATCCTATCCTATCCTCTATCCTATCCTATCCTCTATCCTATCCTATCCTCTATCCTATCCTATCCTCTATCCTATCCTTTCCTGTATCCTATCCAATCCTCTATCCTATCCTATCCTCTATCCCATCGTATCCTCTATCCTATCCTATCTTCTATCCTATCCTATCCTCTACCCTATCAAATTCCCTATCCTATCCTCTATAATATCCTATCCTCTATCCTATCCTATCCTCTATCCTATCCTATCCTCTATCCTATCCTATCCTCTATCCGATCCTATCCTCTATCCTATCCTATCCTCTATCCTATCCTATCTTCTATCCTATCCTATCCTCTATCCTATCAAATCCCCTATCCTATCCTCTATCCTATCCTATCCTGTATCCTATCCAATCCTCAATCCTATCCTATCATCTATCCTCTATCCTATCCAATCCTCTATCCTATCCATTCCTCTATCCTATCATATCCTCTATCCTATAATATCCTCTATCCTATCCAATCCTCTATCCTATCCATTCCTCTATCCTATCCTATCCTCTATCCAATCCTCTATCCTATCCTATCCTCTATCCTATCCCATCCTCTATCCTATCCTATCCTCTATCCTATCCTATCCTCTATCCTATCCTATCCTCTATCCTATCCATTCCTCTATCCTATAATATCCTTTATCCTATCCTACCCTCTATCCAATCCTCTATCCTATCCTATCCTCTATCCTATCCTATCCTCTATCCTATCCTATCCTCTATCCTATCCTATCCTCTATCCTATCCTATCCTATCCTCTGTCCTATCCTATCCTCTATCCTATCCTCTATCCTATCCTCTATCCTATCCTCTATCCTATCCTCTATCCTATCCTCTATCCTATCCTATCCTCTATCCTATCCTATCCTCTATCCTATCCTATCCTCTATCCTATCCTATCCTCTATCCTATCCTATCCTCTATCCTATCCTTTCCTGTATCCTATCCAATCCTCTATCCTATCCTATCCTCTATCCCATCGTATCCTCTATCCTATCCTATCTTCTATCCTATCCTATCCTCTACCCTATCAAATTCCCTATCCTATCCTCTATAATATCCTATCCTCTATCCTATCCTATCCTCTATCCTATCCTATCTTCTATCCTATCCTATCCTCTATCCTATCAAATCCCCTATCCTAGCCTCTATCCTATCCTATCCTGTATCCTATCCAATCCTCAATCCTATCCTATCATCTATCATCTATCCTATCCAATCCTCAATCCTATCCTATCATCTATCCTCTATCCTATAAAATCCTCTATCCTATCCATTCCTCTATCCTATCATATCCTCTATCCTATAATATCCTCTATCCTATCCAATCCTCTATCCTATCCATTCCTCTATCCTATCCTATCCTCTATCCTATCAAATCCCCTATCCTATCCTCTATCCTATCCTATCCTCTATCCTATCCTATCCTCTATCCTATCCTATCCTCTATCCTATCCTATCCTCTATCCTATCCTATCCTCTATCCTATCCTATCCTCTATCCTATCCTATCCTCTATCCTATCCTATCCTCTATCCTATCCTATCCTCTATCCTATCCTATCCTCTATCCTATCCTATCCTCTATCCTCTATCCTATCCTATCCTCTATCCTGTCCTATGCTGTATCCTATCCTATCGTCTATCCTATCCTCTATCCTATCCTCTCCTCTATCCTATCCTATCCTCTATCCTATCCTATCCTCTATCCTATCCTATCCTCTATCCTGTCCTATGCTCTATCCTATCCTATCGTCTATCCTATCATCTATCCTATCCTCTCCTCTATCCTATCCTATCCTCTATCCTATCCTATCCTCTATCCTATCCTATCCTCTATCCTATCCTATCTTCTATCCTATCCTATCCTCTATCCTATCAAATTCCCTATCCTATCCTCTATAATATCCTATCCTCTATCCTATCCTATCCTCTATCCTATCCTATCCTCTATCCTATCCTATCCTCTATCCGATCCTATCCTCTATCCTATCCTATCCTCTATCCTATCCTATCTTCTATCCTATCCTATCCTCTATCCTATCAAATCCCCTATCCTATCCTCTATCCTATCCTATCCTGTATCCTATCCAATCCTCAATCCTATCCTATCATCTTTCCTCTATCCTATCCAATCCTCTATCCTATCCATTCCTCTATCCTATCATATCCTCTATCCTATAATATCCTCTATCCTATCCAATCCTCTATCCTATCCATTCCTCTATCCTATCCTATCCTCTATCCAATCCTCTATCCTATCCTATCCTCTATCCTATCCCATCCTCTATCCTATCCTATCCTCTATCCTATCCTATCCTCTATCCTATCCTATCCTCTATCCTATCCATTCCTCTATCCTATAATATCCTTTATCCTATCCTACCCTCTATCCAATCCTCTATCCTATCCTATCCTCTATCCTATCCTATCCTCTATCTTATCCTGTCCTCTATCCTATCCTATCCTCTATCCTATCCTATCCTCTATCGTATCCTCTATCCTATCCTCTATCCTATCCTCTATCCTATCCTCTATCCTATCCTTTCCTGTATCCTATCCAATCCTCTATCTAATCCTATCCTCTATCCTATCGTATCCTCTATCCTATCCTATCTTCTATCCTATCCTATCCTCTATCCTATCCTATCTTCTATCCTATCCTATCCTCTATCCTATCAAATCCCCTATCCTATCCTCTATCCTATCCTATCCTGTATCCTATCCAATCCTCAATCCTATCCTATCATCTTTCCTCTATCCTATCCAATCCTCTATCCTATCCATTCCTCTATCCTATCATATCCTCTATCCTATAATATCCTCTATCCTATCCAATCCTCTATCCTATCCATTCCTCTATCCTATCCTATCCTCTATCCAATCCTCTATCCTATCCTATCCTCTATCCTATCCCATCCTCTATCCTATCCTATCCTCTATCCTATCCTATCCTCTATCCTATCCTATCCTCTATCCTATCCATTCCTCTATCCTATAATATCCTTTATCCTATCCTACCCTCTATCCAATCCTCTATCCTATCCTATCCTCTATCCTATCCTATCCTCTATCTTATCCTGTCCTCTATCCTATCCTATCCTCTATCCTATCCTATCCTCTATCGTATCCTCTATCCTATCCTCTATCCTATCCTCTATCCTATCCTCTATCCTATCCTTTCCTGTATCCTATCCAATCCTCTATCTAATCCTATCCTCTATCCTATCGTATCCTCTATCCTATCCTATCTTCTATCCTATCCTATCCTCTATCCTATCAAATTCCCTATCCTATCCTCTATCCTATCCTATCCTCTATCCTATCCTATCCTCTATCCTATCCTATCCTCTATCCTATCCTATCCTCTATCCTATCCTATCCTCTATCCGATCCTATCCTCTATCCTATCCTATCCTCTATCCTATCCTATCTTCTATCCTATCCTATCCTCTATCCTATCAAATCCCCTATCCTATCCTCTATCCTATCCTATCCTGTATCCTATCCAATCCTCAATCCTATCCTATCATCTATCATCTATCCTATCCAATCCTCAATCCTATCCTATCATCTATCATCTATCCTATCCAATCCTCAATCCTATCCTATCATCTATCCTCTATCCTATCCAATCCTCTATCCTATCCATTCCTCTATCCTATCATATCCTCTATCCTATAATATCCTCTATCCTATCCAATCCTCTATCCTATCCATTCCTCTATCCTATCCTATCCTCTATCCTATCAAATCCCCTATCCTATCCTCTATCCTATCCTATCCTCTATCCTATCCTATCCTCTATCCTATCCTATCCTCTATCCTATCCTATCCTCTATCCTATCCTATCCTCTATCCTATCCTATCCTCTATCCTATCCTATCCTCTATCCTCTATCCTATCCTATCCTCTATCCTGTCCTATGCTGTATCCTATCCTATCGTCTATCCTATCCTCTATCCTATCCTCTCCTCTATCCTATCCTATCCTCTATCCTATCCTATCCTCTATCCTATCCTATCCTCTATCCTGTCCTATGCTCTATCCTATCCTATCGTCTATCCTATCCTCTATCCTATCCTCTCCTCTATCCTATCCTATCCTCTATCCTATCCTATCCTCTATCCTATCCTATCCTCTATCCTATCCTATCTTCTATCCTATCCTATCCTCTATCCTATCCTATCCTCTATCCTATCCTATCCTGTATCCTATCCTATCTTCTATCCTACCCTATCATCTATGCTATCAAATCTCCTATCCTATCCTCTATCCTATCGTATCCTCTATCCTATCCTATCTTCTATCCTATCCTATCCTCTATCCTATCAAATTCCCTATCCTATCCTCTATCCTATCCTATCCTCTATCCTATCCTATCCTCTATCCTATCCTATCCTCTATCCTATCCTATCCTCTATCCTATCCTATCCTCTATCCTATCCTATCCTCTATCCTATCCTATCCTCTATCCTATCCTATCCTCTATCCTATCCTATCCTCTATCCTATCCTATCCTCTATCCTATCCTATCCTCTATCCTATCCTATCCTCTATCCTATCCTATCCTCTATCCTATCCTATCCTCTATCCTATCCTATCCTCTATCCTATCCTATCCTCTATCCTATCCTATCCTCTATCCTATCCTATCCTCTATCCTATCCTATCCTCTATCCTATCCTATCCTCTATCCTATCCTATCCTCTATCCTATCCTATCCTCTATCCTATCCTATCCTCTATCCTATCCTATCCTCTATCCTATCCTATCCTCTATCCTATCCTATCCTCTATCCTATCCTATCCTCTATCCTATCCATTCCTCTATCCTATAATATCCTTTATCCTATCCTACCCTCTATCCAATCTTCTATCCTATCCTATCCTCTATCCTATCGTATCCTCTATCCTATCCTATCTTCTATCCTATCCTATCCTCTATCCTATCAAATCTCCTATCCTATCCTCTATCCTATCGTATCCTCTATCCTATCCTATCTTCTATCCTATCCTATCCTGTATCCTACCCAATCCTCTATCCTACACTATCATCTATCCGCAAGTCTATCCTTTCCTGTATCCTATCCAATCCTCTATCCTATCCTATCCTCTATCCTATCGTATCCTCTATCCTATCCTATCTTCTATCCTATCCTATCCTCAATCCTATCAAATTCCCTATCCTATCCTCTATCCTATCCTATCCTCTATCCTATCCTATCCTCTATCCTATCCTATTCTCTATCCTATCCTATCCTCTATCCTATCCTATCCTCTATCCTATCCTTTCCTGTATCCTATCCAATCCTCTATCCTATCCTATCCTCTATCCTATCGTATCCTCTATCCTATCCTATCTTCTATCCTATCCTATCCTCTATCCTATCCTATCCTCTATCCTATCCTATCCTCTATCCGATCCTATCCTCTATCCTATCCTATCCTCTATCCTATCCTATCCTCTATCCTATCCTATCCTCTATCCTATCCTATCATCTATCCTATCCTATCCTCTATTATATCAAATCCCCTATCCTATCCTCTATCCTATCCTATCCTGTATCCTATCCTATCCTCTATCCTATCCTATCCTCTATCCTATCCTCTATCCGATCCTCTCCTCTATCCTATCCTATCCTCTATCCTATCCTATCCTCTATCCTATCCTATCTTCTATCCTATCCTATCCTCTATCCTATCCTATCCTCTATCCTATCCTATCCTCTATCCGATCCTATCCTCTATCCTATCCTATCCTCTATCCTATCCTCTATCCTATCCTCTATCCTATCCTCTATCCTATCCTCTATCCTATCCTATCCTCTATCCTATCCTATCCTCTATGCTATCCTATCCTCTATCCTATACTATCTTCTATCCTATCCTATCCTCTATCCTATCCTATCCTATCCTCTATCCTATCCTATCCTCTATCCTATGCTATCCTCTATCCTATCCTATCCTCTATCCTATCCTATCATCTATCCTATCCTATCCTCTATCCTATCAAATCCCCTATCCTATCCTCTATCCTATCCTATCCTGTATCCTATCCTATCCTCTATCCTATCCTATCCTCTATCCTAACGTATCCTCTATGCGATCCTATCCTCTATCCTATCCTATCCTCTATCCTATCCTATCCTATCCTCTATCCTATCCTATCCTCTATCCTATGCTATCCTCTATCCTATCCTATCCTCTATCCGATCCTATCATCTACCCTATCATTTACCCTATCCTATCCTCTATCCTATCCAATCACCTATCCTATCCTCTATCCTATCCTATCGTCTATCCTATAATATCATCTATCCTATACTATTCTCTATCCTATCCTATCCTCAACCCTATCCTATCCTCTATCCTATCCTATCCTATCCTCTATCCTATCCTATCCTATCCTCTATCCTATCCTATCCTCTATCCTATCCTATCCTCTATCCTATCCGATCCTCTGTCCTATCCTATCCTCTATCCTATCCTATCCTCTATACGATCCTATCCTCTATCCTATCCTATCCTCTATCCTATCCGATCCTCTATCCTATCCTATCCTCTATCCTATCCAATCCCCTATCCTATCCACTATCCTATCCTATCCTCAACCCTCTCCTATCCTCTAGCCTATCCTATCCTATCCTCTATCCTATCCTATCCTCTATCCTATGCTATCCTCTATCCTATCCTATCCTCTATCCGATCCTATCATCTACCCTATCATTTACCCTATCCTATCCTCTATCCTATCCAATCACCTATCCTATCCTCTATCCTATCCTATCGTCTATCCTATAATATCATCTATCCTATACTATTCTCTATCCTATCCTATCCTCAACCCTATCCTATCCTCTATCCTATCCTATCCTATCCTCTATCCTATCCTATCCTATCCTCTATCCTATCCTATCCTCTATCCTATCCTATCCTCTATCCTATCCGATCCTCTGTCCTATCCTATCCTCTATCCTATCCTATCCTCTATACGATCCTATCCTCTATCCTATCCTATCCTCTATCCTATCCGATCCTCTATCCTATCCTATCCTCTATCCTATCCAATCCCCTATCCTATCCACTATCCTATCCTATCCTCAACCCTCTCCTATCCTCTATCCTATCCTATCCTATCCTCTATCCTATCCTCTATCCTATCCGATCCTCTACCCTATCCTATCCTCTATCCTATCCTATTCTGTATCCTATACTCTACCCTATCCTGTCCTCTATCCTATCCTATCCTGTATCCTATACTATCCTCTATCGTATCCTATCCTCTATCCGATCCTATCCTCTATCCTATCCTATCCTCTATCCTGTCCTATTCTCTATCCTATCCTCTATCCTATCCTATCCTCTATCCTATCCTATCCTCTATCCGATCCTATCATCTATCCTATCATTTACCCTATCCTATCCTCTATCCTATCCAATCCCCTACCTATCCACTATCCTATACTATCCTCAATCCTATCCTATCCTCAACCCTATCCTATCCGCTATCCTATCCTATCCTATCCTCTATCCTATCCTATCCTCTATCCTATCCTATCCTCTATCCTATCCGATCCTCTGTCCTACCCTATCCTCTATCCTATCCTATCCTCTATACTATCCAATATCCTACCCTATCCTCTATCCGATCCTATCATCTATCCTATCATCTACCCTATCCTATTCTCTATCCTATCCAATCACCTATCCTATCCTCTATACGATCCTATCCTCTATCCTATCCTATCGTCTATCCTATACTATCCTCTATCGTATCCTATCCTCTATCCTATCCTATCCTCTACCCTATCCTATTCTCTATCCTATCCTCTATCCTATCCTATCCTCTATCCTATCCTATCCTCTATCCTATAATATCATCTATCCTATACTATTCTCTATCCTATCCTATCCTATCTTCTATCCTATCCAATCCCCTACCTATCCACTATCCTATCCTATCCTCAATCCTATCCTATCCTCAACTGTATCACATCTGATATCCTATCCTATCCTATGCTCTATCCGATCCTATCATCTATCCTATCCTATCCTCTATCCTGTCCTATTCTCTATCCTATCATCTACCCTATCCTATCCTCTATCCTATCCAATCACCTATCCTATCCTCTATACGATCCTATCCTCTATCCTATCCTATCCTCTATACTATCCAATATCCTATCCTATCCTCTATCCGATCCTATCATCTATCCTATCCTATCCTCTATCCTGTCCTATTCTCTATCCTATCATCTACCCTATCCTATCCTCTATCCGATCCAATCACCTATCCTATCCTCTATACGATCCTATCCTCCATCCTATCCTATTCTCTATCCTATCATCTACCCTATCCTATCCTCTATCCTATCCAATCACCTATCCTATCCTCTATACGGTCCTATCCTCTATAATATCGTATTCTCTATCCTATCCAATCCTCTATCCTATAATATCCTCTATCCTATCCTATCCTCTACCCTATCCAATCCCCTATCCTATCCTCTATCCGATAATATGCTCTATCCTATCCTATCCTCTATCCTATCTTATTCTCTATCCTATCATCTACCCTATCCTATCCTCTATCCTATTCAATCACATATCCTATCCTCTATACGATCCTATCCTCTATCCTATCCTATCCTCTATCCTATCCTATCCTCTATCCTATCCTATCCTCTATCCTATCCGATCCTCTATCCTATCCTATCCTCTATCCTATCCTATCCTCTATCCTATCCTCTATCCTATCCTATCCTCTATCCTATCCTATCCTCTATCCTATCCTATCCTCTATCCTATAATATCCTTTATCCTATCCTACCCTCTATCCTATCCTATCCTCTATCCTATCCTATCTTCTATCCTATCCTATCCTCTATCCTATCCTATCCTCTATCCTATCCTATCCTGTATCCTATCCTATCTTCTATCCTACCCTATCATCTATGCTATCAAATCTCCTATCCTATCCTCTATCCTATCGTATCCTCTATCCTATCCTATCTTCTATCCTATCCTATCCTCTATCCTATCAAATTCCCTATCCTATCCTCTATCCTATCCTATCCTCTATCCTATCCTATCCTCTATCCTATCCTATCCTCTATCCTATCCTATCCTCTATCCTATCCTATCCTCTATCCTATCCTATCCTCTATCCTATCCTATCCTCTATCCTATCCTATCCTCTATCCTATCCTATCCTCTATCCTATCCTATCCTCTATCCTATCCTATCCTCTATCCTATCCTATCCTCTATCCTATCCATTCCTCTATCCTATAATATCCTTTATCCTATCCTACCCTCTATCCAATCTTCTATCCTATCCTATCCTCTATCCTATCGTATCCTCTATCCTATCCTATCTTCTATCCTATCCTATCCTCTATCCTATCAAATCTCCTATCCTATCCTCTATCCTATCGTATCCTCTATCCTATCCTATCTTCTATCCTATCCTATCCTGTATCCTACCCAATCCTCTATCCTACACTATCATCTATCCGCAAGTCTATCCTTTCCTGTATCCTATCCAATCCTCTATCCTATCCTATCCTCTATCCTATCCTATCCTCTATCCTATCCTATCTTCTATCCTATCCTATCCTCTATCCTATCCTATCCTATCCTCTATCCTATCCTATCCTATCCTCTATCCTATCCTATCCTCTATCCTATGCTATCCTCTATGCTATCCTATCCTCTATCCTATCCTATCATCTATCCTATCCTATCCTCTATCCTATCAAATCCCCTATCCTATCCTCTATCCTATCCTATCCTGTATCCTATCCTATCCTCTATCCTATCCTATCCTCTATCCTAACCTATCCTCTATGCGATCCTATCCTCTATCCTATCCTATCCTCTATCCTATCCTATCCTATCCTCTATCCTATCCTATCCACTATCCTATGCTATCCTCTATCCTATCCTATCCTCTATCCGATCCTATCATCTACCCTATCATTTACCCTATCCTATCCTCTATCCTATCCAATCCCCTACCTATCCACTATCCTATCCTATCCTCAATCCTATCCTATCCTCAACCCTATCCTATCCTCTATCCTATCCTATCCTATCCTCTATCCTATCCTATCCTCTATCCTATCCTATCCTCTATCCTATCCGATCCTCTGTCCTATCCTATCCTCTATCCTATCCTATCCTCTATACTATCCAATATCCTACCCTATCCTCTATCCTATCCTATCCTCTATACGATCCTATCCTCTATCCTATCCTATCCTCTATCCTATCCGATCCTCTATCCTATCCTATCCTCTATCCTATCCTATCCTCTATACTATCCAATATCCTATCCTATCCTCTATCCGATTCTATCATCTATCCTATCATTTACCCTATCCTATCCTCTATCCTATCCTCTATCCTATCCTATCCTCTATCCTATAATATCTTCTATCCTATCCAATCCCCTATCCTATCCACTATCCTATCCTATCCTCAACCCTCTCCTATCCTCTATCCTATCCTATCCTATCCTCTATCCTATCCTCTATCCTATCCGATCCTCTACCCTATCCTATCCTCTATCCTATCCTATTCTGTATCCTATACTCTACCCTATCCTGTCCTCTATCCTATCCTATCCTGTATCCTATACTATCCTCTATCGTATCCTATCCTCTATCCGATCCTATCCTCTATCCTATCCTATCCTCTATCCTGTCCTATTCTCTATCCTATCCTCTATCCTATCCTATCCTCTATCCTATCCTATCCTCTATCCGATCCTATCGTCTATCCTATCATTTACCCTATCCTATCCTCTATCCTATCCAATCACCTATCCTATCCTCTATACGATCCTATTCTCTATCCTATCCTATCCTCTATCCTATCCTATCCTCTATCCTATAATATCATCTATCCTATACCATTCTCTATCCTATCCTATCCTATCTTCTATCCTATCCAATCCCCTACCTATCCACTATCCTATCCTATCCTCAATCCTATCCTATCCTCAACCCTATCCTATCCGCTATCCTATCCTATCCTATCCTCTATCCTATCCTATCCTCTATCCTATCCTATCCTCTATCCTATCCGATCCTCTGTCCTACCCTATCCTCTATCCTATCCTATCCTCTATACTATCCAATATCCTACCCTATCCTCTATCCGATCCTATCATCTATCCTATCATCTACCCTATCCTATTCTCTATCCTATCCAATCACCTATCCTATCCTCTATACGATCCTATCCTCTATCCTATCCTATCGTCTATCCTATACTATCCTCTATCGTATCCTATCCTCTATCCTATCCTATCCTCTACCCTATCCTATTCTCTATCCTATCCTCTATCCTATCCTATCCTCTATCCTATCCTATCCTCTATCCTATAATATCATCTATCCTATACTATTCTCTATCCTATCCTATCCTATCTTCTATCCTATCCAATCCCCTACCTATCCACTATCCTATCCTATCCTCAATCCTATCCTATCCTCAACCGTATCCCATCCGCTATCCTATCCTATCCTATCCTCTATCCTATCCTATCCTCTATCCTATCCTATCCTCTATCCTATCCGATCCTCTGTCCTACCCTATCCTCTATCCTATCCTATCCTCTATACTATCCAATATCCTACCCTATCCTCTATCCGATCCTATCATCTATCCTATCATCTACCCTATCCTATTCTCTATCCTATCCAATCACCTATCCTATCCTCTATACGATCCTATCCTCTATCCTATCCTATCGTCTATCCTATACTATCCTCTATCGTATCCTATCCTCTATCCTATCCTATCCTCTACCCTATCCTATTCTCTATCCTATCCTCTATCCTATCCTATCCTCTATCCTATCCTATCCTCTATCCTATAATATCATCTATCCTATACTATTCTCTATCCTATCCTATCCTATCTTCTATCCTATCCAATCCCCTACCTATCCACTATCCTATCCTATCCTCAATCCTATCCTATCCTCAACCGTATCCCATCCGCTATCCTATCCTATCCTATGCTCTATCCGATCCTATCATCTATCCTATCCTATCCTCTATCCTGTCCTATTCTCTATCCTATCATCTACCCTATCCTATCCTCTATCCTATCCAATCACCTATCCTATCCTCTATACGATCCTATCCTCTATCCTATCCTATCCTCTATACTATCCAATATCCTATCCTATCCTCTATCCGATCCTATCATCTATCCTATCCTATCCTCTATCCTGTCCTATTCTCTATCCTATCATCTACCCTATCCTATCCTCTATCCGATCCAATCACCTATCCTATCCTCTATACGATCCTATCATCCATCCTATCCTATTCTCTATCCTATCATCTACCCTATCCTATCCTCTATCCTATCCAATCACCTATCCTATCCTCTATACGATCCTATCCTCTATAATATCGTATTCTCTATCCTATCCAATCCTCTATCCTATAATATCCTCTATCCTATCCTATCCTCTACCCTATCCAATCCCCTATCCTATCCTCTATCCGATTCTATCATCTATCCTATCATTTACCCTATCCTATCCTCTATCCTATCCTCTATCCTATCCTATCCTCTATCCTATAATATCTTCTATCCTATCCAATCCCCTATCCTATCCACTATCCTATCCTATCCTCAACCCTCTCCTATCCTCTATCCTATCCTATCCTATCCTCTATCCTATCCTCTATCCTATCCGATCCTCTACCCTATCCTATCCTCTATCCTATCCTATTCTGTATCCTATACTCTACCCTATCCTGTCCTCTATCCTATCCTATCCTGTATCCTATACTATCCTCTATCGTATCCTATCCTCTATCCGATCCTATCCTCTATCCTATCCTATCCTCTATCCTGTCCTATTCTCTATCCTATCCTCTATCCTATCCTATCCTCTATCCTATCCTATCCTCTATCCGATCCTATCATCTATCCTATCATTTACCCTATCCTATCCTCTATCCTATCCAATCACCTATCCTATCCTCTATACGATCCTATTCTCTATCCTATCCTATCCTCTATCCTATCCTATCCTCTATCCTATAATATCATCTATCCTATACCATTCTCTATCCTATCCTATCCTATCTTCTATCCTATCCAATCCCCTACCTATCCACTATCCTATCCTATCCTCAATCCTATCCTATCCTCAACCCTATCCTATCCGCTATCCTATCCTATCCTATCCTCTATCCTATCCTATCCTCTATCCTATCCTATCCTCTATCCTATCCGATCCTCTGTCCTACCCTATCCTCTATCCTATCCTATCCTCTATACTATCCAATATCCTACCCTATCCTCTATCCGATCCTATCATCTATCCTATCATCTACCCTATCCTATTCTCTATCCTATCCAATCACCTATCCTATCCTCTATACGATCCTATCCTCTATCCTATCCTATCGTCTATCCTATACTATCCTCTATCGTATCCTATCCTCTATCCTATCCTATCCTCTACCCTATCCTATTCTCTATCCTATCCTCTATCCTATCCTATCCTCTATCCTATCCTATCCTCTATCCTATAATATCATCTATCCTATACTATTCTCTATCCTATCCTATCCTATCTTCTATCCTATCCAATCCCCTACCTATCCACTATCCTATCCTATCCTCAATCCTATCCTATCCTCAACCGTATCCCATCCGCTATCCTATCCTATCCTATCCTCTATCCTATCCTATCCTCTATCCTATCCTATCCTCTATCCTATCCGATCCTCTGTCCTACCCTATCCTCTATCCTATCCTATCCTCTATACTATCCAATATCCTACCCTATCCTCTATCCGATCCTATCATCTATCCTATCATCTACCCTATCCTATTCTCTATCCTATCCAATCACCTATCCTATCCTCTATACGATCCTATCCTCTATCCTATCCTATCGTCTATCCTATACTATCCTCTATCGTATCCTATCCTCTATCCTATCCTATCCTCTACCCTATCCTATTCTCTATCCTATCCTCTATCCTATCCTATCCTCTATCCTATCCTATCCTCTATCCTATAATATCATCTATCCTATACTATTCTCTATCCTATCCTATCCTATCTTCTATCCTATCCAATCCCCTACCTATCCACTATCCTATCCTATCCTCAATCCTATCCTATCCTCAACCGTATCCCATCCGCTATCCTATCCTATCCTATGCTCTATCCGATCCTATCATCTATCCTATCCTATCCTCTATCCTGTCCTATTCTCTATCCTATCATCTACCCTATCCTATCCTCTATCCTATCCAATCACCTATCCTATCCTCTATACGATCCTATCCTCTATCCTATCCTATCCTCTATACTATCCAATATCCTATCCTATCCTCTATCCGATCCTATCATCTATCCTATCCTATCCTCTATCCTGTCCTATTCTCTATCCTATCATCTACCCTATCCTATCCTCTATCCGATCCAATCACCTATCCTATCCTCTATACGATCCTATCCTCCATCCTATCCTATTCTCTATCCTATCATCTACCCTATCCTATCCTCTATCCTATCCAATCACCTATCCTATCCTCTATACGATCCTATCCTCTATAATATCGTATTCTCTATCCTATCCAATCCTCTATCCTATAATATCCTCTATCCTATCCTATCCTCTACCCTATCCAATCCCCTATCCTATCCTCTATCCGATAATATGCTCTATCCTATCCTATCCTCTATCCTATCTTATTCTCTATCCTATCATCTACCCTATCCTATCCTCTATCCTATTCAATCACATATCCTATCCTCTATACGATCCTATCCTCTATCCTATCCTATCCTCTATCCTATCCTATCCTCTATCCTATCCTATCCTCTATCCTATCCGATCCTCTATCCTATCCTATCCTCTATCCTATCCTATCCTCTATACTATCCAATATCCTATCCTATTCTCTTTCCGATCCTATCATCTATCCTATCATTTACCCTATCCTATCCTCTATCCTATAATGTCATCTATCCTATACCATTCTCTATCCTATCCTATCCTATCTTCTATCCTGTCCAATCCCCTACCTATCCACTATCCTATCCTATCCTCAATCCTATCCTATCCTCAACCCTATCCTATCCGCTATCCTATCCTATCCTATCCTCTATCCTATCCCATCCTCTATCCTATCCTATCCTCTATCCTATCCGATCCTCTATCCTATCCTATCCTCTATCCTATCCTATCCTCTATACTATCCAATATCCTACCCTATCCTCTATCCGATCCTATCATCTATCCTATCATCTACCCTATCCTATCCTCTATCCTATCCAATCACCTATCCTATCCTCTATACGATCCTATCCTCTATCCTATCCTATCCTCTATCCTATCCAATCACCTATCCTATCCTCTATACGATCCTATCCTCTATCCTATCCTATCCTCTATCCTCTCCTATCCTCTATCCTATCCTATCCTCTATCCTATAATATCATCTATCCTATACTATTCTCTATCATATCCTATCCTATCTTCTATCCTATCCAATCCCCTACCTATCCACTATCCTATCCTATCCTCAATCCTATCCTATCCTCAACCCTATCCTATCCTCTATCCTATCCTATCCTCTATCCTATAATATCATCTATCCTATACTATTCTCTATCCTATCCTATCCTATCTTCTATCCTATCCAATCCCCTACCTATCCACTATCCTATCCTATCCTCAATCCTATCCTATCCTCAACCCTATCCCATCCGCTATCCTATCCTATCCTATGCTCTATCCGATCCTATCATCTATCCTATCCTATCCTCTATCCTGTCTTATTCTCTATCCTATCTATTAACTTTACACTCGTGATAATTGATGAACACGGGTTTATTAAATAAAATAAGTGGAAAGAAAAGAATACACGTGGTTTACACGCTACAACGTTTCACTGCAAAACCAGCGCTGCAGGTCGGCGTCGCTCTGTTCAGGTTTTGCCGGTTACAACAGATGGCGCTATGTATAATCAGAAAGCGCGATATTCAAAACGGAACTTCAATACTCCCACTAATTGAGTGCTTTCTAACATGTTTACAATATAACAGTTTTACAGTATTACAATATTTTTCTCTTTTAAATACATCAACGAACCAAACAAAAAAAACATATACTTATTAATCTTTTGGTAATTCTAGCAAATCACGTAAACAGTAAGTTCACAATAAAACTTTACATCTTTCTTACACCTAGTTTGGCTCGTAATATTTCAAATTGGTTACAAGGAATCGCTTTAGTTAAGATATCCGCGATTTGATCCTTGCTTGTTACATAAGAAACACCTATATCGCCACTAACATATTTTTCACGAATATAATGGTAACGTACATCTATATGTTTTGTTCTCTTATGAAATTCCGCATTGTGTACCAATTTTATTGCACTCTTATTATCCATAAAAATCGGTGTCGGTTTAATAATGGATTCTTGTAAGTCGCGTAACAACTGACGTATCCACATGGCTTCTTTAACCGCACATGATGCTGCAATGTATTCTGCCTCTGTAGTTGACAGGGAAACTGTTGACTGGCGTTGACTGTTCCATGTTACTAATCCACCGCTCATCTTGAAAACATAACCAGTCACTGATTTCCTTGTATCCACATCATTTGCGAAATCCGAATCAGAGTATCCTTGTATTATTTCTGACCCCTGATCCCTTGTGTAGAGAATTCCATAATCTATTGTATTCTTGAGGTACCTGATGATTCTTTTGACAGCATTCCAGTGAGAGTCTCCATGTTTATCCAAAAAACGGCTTGCAACTCCCACTGTATATGCAATGTCTGGCCTCGTGACTATAGCAGCAAATATCAAGCTGCCTACAACTTCTCTGTACGGTACTTCCCGTTTCGTGTTTACTTCCTCTATTGTTTTTAGTTGTACATTATTATCAGCAGGTGTGTTAACTCCATTGGCATCTTCCATATTGAATTTCTTAATAATCTTGTTGATATAATTTCTCTGATGAATTAATATCGTTCCTTCCTTTTCATCATGTAGAATCTCCATGCCAACGAAACATCGTACCTGATCACATGTCGTGATTTCAAAGTTCGCCTTCAATTGAGAGATAATTAATTGAAGTTCGGCTTCGTTGTCGCTCATTAGCAGGCCATCATCTACATATAATGCAAGAAATATTTTGGAATTATTAGTAGTTTTCTGATAAACACATTTGTCTGCGTTACTCTGAGTGAAACCTATTGTTTTCAGAAATTGATCGAATTGTTCGTTCCACTGACGAGAAGCCTGCTTCAGGCCGTACAATGCCTTTTTTAACCTACATACCATACCGGGTGTAACTTCAGTTCCTTCCGGCGGAAGCATGTACACTTCTTCTCGTAAATGACCATTAAGAAACGCAGTTTTCACATCAAATTGCTTTATTTTAAGCTTTCTTTGTATTGCTGTAGCTAGTAAAATTCTTATTGAGTCATACCTTACAGTCGGTGAGAAAGTCTCAGTGTAATCAATACCTTTCTCTTGTGCGTATCCTCTCGCACATAATCTTGCTTTAAATCTAGGAGAATTCCCTTCTTCACTCGATTTTATACTAAAGACCCATCTGGAATCGATTGCGTTTTTGTCCTTTGGCATAGGCACTTCCTCCCACGTTTCATTTTTAACAAGTGCGTTGATCTCTTCTGAAATCGCTTCATTCCACTTGTTTTTGTCATCGCTTTGCATAGCTTGTTCAAACGTTTGAGGTATGTAAACTTCTGCCAAATTTGCTTCGTACCGCATTGGTGGTCTTCTTGATTCCTTTGGTCGCAACGAGTATCCTTTATCATTATTATCAGCTACAATACGATCATTGCTTACATTACTATTTGTATTATTGTCTGTCTGCTCACTTTCACGACTTTTATCATTTAAATTTTCGTGCGATACCCCATTCAATGTGTCTCTATCTGTTTCAATAAATATTTTTGCAATATTTTTTCTGCAGTCTGAACTAGTGTTATCTTCATTGAATGAAACATCACGCGAAACATTAACCTTTTTCGTTACAGGATCAAATATACGATAATTTGTCGAATTTCCTTCATATCCTACAAAAATACGCTTCTTACTTTTACTCTTTAGCTTGTTTCGCAATGCTTTTGGAACATGCATGAATGCCTCACACCCAAAGATTTTAATATGTCCTAATTCGGGAGGTTTTCCCGTCCATATCTCAAACGGTGTCGAGTTCGGCGCTTGTGATGTCGGTGTTCTGTTCAAAATATATACTGCCGTATTTACGGCCTCGGCCCACAAATATAACGGCGCATCTTTCGCGTACAACATAGACCGGGCGCTCTCTACAATTGTTCGCATGTCTCGCTCCGCTCGTGCGTTTTGTTCGGGTGTATAAGGGGCAGTAGTTTGTAATTCAATACCAGATTTTGAAAGATAACTCTTAAACCTCTCATTACAGTATTCTCTACCATTATCGACATGTAAAATCTTCACCGAATTACCGAATTTATTTTTCGACAAGTTACAGAATTGTTCAAAACAATTTAACGTGTCATCTTTATGTTTAATAAAGAAAACCACCCTATAGCCCGATAAATCATCCTTAAACAATACAAAGTATCTAGCACCTTGAACAGAAGGAACGGACATTGGTCCACAAAGATCACTATGTATGTGTTCTCCTAGTCTCGCTTTTATATGACTTGACGGAGCAAATGATAACTTATGTTGCTTACCATACATACACGCTTCGCAAAAGAAACTGTCTACATCAGATAACTCTATACCTTGAATTAAATTCTTAGAAACCATTTCCTTAATATATTTTACATTAATGTGTCCTAGACGCTCATGCCATTTACGTAGGCTATCTTTTATAACTACATTCGCCTCTTGTGACAAAACAGTCTTAAAATGCATCTGATACAGGTTACTCTCTACGCGTTCGGCTGTCGCTATTTTTACATTATTCTCATATAGGCTGGCATATTTACCTTCTTTAACTATTTTCATTCCTTTCTTTGTAACTACTCCTTCCGAAAAAAGGTTTTTGTCTAAATTCGGTACATACAAGACGTCAGTAATTATTGAATCATACAACTCCTTATCTAACAGTTTTCTGATTTTAATATTGCCTTTTCCTTTCACAGGCAATTCTTGTCCGTTTCCTAAAATAACTGCTGAGTTGTTCTCAATTTTTTGAAAATCGCTAAAAAAATCCCGACGATAGGTCATGTGCGACGTTGCACCGCTATCCAGTATCCACACTTCATTATCTAAATTTGGAATTAAATCATTATTATCTAGTACGCTAAAAGCAGAATAGTTACCTTGATGAGAATTTTGTTGTTCCCTACTACTTTTACCTTTTCCGCGACACTCCTTAGCAAAATGACCTTTCTTTTGACATTTATAACAAATAATTTTTGATTTATCAAACTTAGTGTACGTACGCTGTTTGTTTTCTTCGCGGTTTGCTACCTTTTTTACATTCGACGACGCGACAAGGGCATTCTCAGAATCGTCTACCACAGTGAGACTCGTGTCTTCATCGATCAAACGCGACATTAGATTTTTTATCGTTTGTTTTGTTTCATCCAATGATAACCACGCCTGACGAAAACTTCTAAACTTCGCGGGCAAACTACCGAGAATCTTTGTCATGATTGCCGTAGCACTAATCGTTTCACCCGAATCTTTTATTTGTTGTGCCAAAATTTCAACTTTCGCGATATGTTGAGCGATCGAATCGTTTACATTCACTTTATACTGTGAGAATCTTTCATGCGCCAACATTTTGTTAATTTCGGTTTTTTGAGCATAAATCGCATCTAACTTATCTAAGATTTCTTTGGACGACATGCAGTTCTCGATGAGCGTGATCTGGGAGAATTCCATCGCAGTTGTTAACAGGAACATGGCCGTTGCATCAAACTTCTCCCAAGTTTTAACCTCTGCTTTCTCAGCTACTGTCGACGTCACAGTCAATGCCGCCGGTTTTTCCTCTGTTCCCTTTGCAATTCCATGCAAACCCTTTGCTCGTAATGCACATAACAGTTGAAACTTCCACTGATGGTAATTGTTGCCATCGAATTTATTTATAGACGCTGTGTCGATTCTACTTTCCGCCATCTTTGTCAGAGAAAAACGTTCTTACGACACGAAAACTTTATGCGCTCGTAACGAGATTATAGCGGAGATTTTCTTCAATTATCTCACTAGTGCGCCTCAGAAACTACCTGGGCCCATAACCTATTAACTTTACACTCGTGATAATTGATGAACACAGGTTTATTAAATAAAATAAGTGGAAAGAAAAGAATACACGTGGTTTACACGCTACAACGTTTCACTGCTAAGCCAGCGCTGCAGGTCGGCGTCGCTCGGTTGAGGTTTTCCCGGTTACAACAGATGGCGCTATGTATAATCAGAAAGCGCGATATTCAAAACGGAACCTCAATATATCCTATCCTCAATCCTATCCTATCCTCTATCCTACCCTATCTTCTATCCTATCCTATCCAATCACCTATCCTATGCTCTATCCTATCCTACTCTCTATAATATCGTATACTCTATCACATCCTATCCTCTATCCTCGTAATATCATCTATCCTTTCCTACTCTCTATCCTAACCTATTCTCTATCTTATCCTCTATCCTATCCTGTATCCTATCCTCTATTCTATCCTATCCTCTATCCTATCCTATCCTCTATCCTATCCTATCCTCTATTCTATCCTATCCTCTATCCTATCCTATCCTCTACCCTATCCTATCCTCTATCATATCCTATCCTCTATCCTATACTATCCTCTATCCTATCCTATCCTCTATCCTATCCTATCCTCTATCCTATCATATCCTCTATACTATAATATGCTCTATCCTATCCTATCCTCTATCCAATCCTCTATCCTATCCTATCCTCTATCCTATCAAATCCCCTACCCTATCCCCTATCCTATCCTATCATCTATCCTCAAGTCTATCCTTTCCTGTATCCTATCCAATCCTCTATCCTATCCTATCCTCTATCCTATCCTGTCCTCTATCCTATCCTATCCTCTATCCTATCCTATCCTCTATATTATCCTATCCTCTATCCTATCCTATCCTCTATCCTATCCTAACCTCTATCCTATCCTATCCAATCCCCTATCCTATGCTCTATCCTATCCTACCCACTATAATATCGTATACTCTATCATATCCTATCCTCTATCCTATAATATCATCCATCCGATCCTACTCTCTATCCTAACCTATTCTCTATCCTATCCTCTATCCTATCCTCTATCCTACCCTATCATCTATCCTATCAAATCCCCAATCCTATCCTCTATCCTGTCGTATCCTCTATCCTATCCTATCTTCTATCCTATCCTATCCTCTATCCTATCAAATCCCCTATCCTATCGTCTATCCTATCCTATCCTGTATCCTATCCAATCCTCTATCCTATCCTATCATCTATCCTCAAGTCTATCCTTTCCTGTATCCTATCCAATCCTCTATCCTATCCTATCCTCTATCCTATCCTGTCCTCTATCCTATCCTATCCTCTATCCTATCCTCTATCCTAGCCTATCCTCTATACTATCCTATCATCTATCCTCAATCCTATCCTATCCTCTATCCTATCCTCTATCCTATCCTATCCTCTATCCTATCCTATCCTATATCCTATTCTATCCTCTATCCTATCCTATCCACTATCCTATACTATTCTCTATCCTATCCTCTACCCTATCCTATCCCCTATCCTATCCTATCCTCTATCCTATCCAATCCCCTATCCTATCCTTTATCCGTTTCTATCCTCTATCCTATCCTATCCTCTATCCAATAATATCATCTATCCTATACTATTCTCTATCCTATCCTATCCTCTATCCTATCCTATCCTCTATCCTATCCTATTCTCTATCCTATCCTCTACCCTATCCTATCCTCTATCCTATCCTATCCACTATCCTATACTATTCTCTATCCCATCCTCTACCCTATCCTATCCCCTATCCTATCCTATCCTCTATCCTATCCAATCCCCTATCCTATCCTCTATCCGTTCCTATCCTCTATCCTATCCTATCCTCTATCCTATCCTATCCACTATCCTATACTATTCTCTATCCCATCCTCTACCCTATCCTATCCCCTATCCTATCCTATCCTCTATCCTATCCAATCCCCTATCCTATCCTCTATCCGATCCTATACTCTATCCTATCCTATCCTCTATCCTATAATATCCTCTATCTTATCCTATCGTCTATCCTATCCAATCCCCTATCCTATATTCTATCCGATCCTATCCTCTATCCTATCCTATCCTCTATCCTATACTATCCTCTACCCTATCCTATCCTCTACCCTATCCTATCCTCTATCCTATCCAATCCCCAACCTATCCTCTATCCGATCCTAACCTCTAACCTATCCTATCCTCTATCCTATGCTATCCTATCTTCTACCCTATCCTATCCTCTATCCTATCCTATCCTCTATCCTATACTATCCTCTATCCTATCCAATCCCCTATCCTATCCTCTATCCGATCCTATCCTCTATCCTATCCTATCCTCTATCCTATCCTCTTCTCTATCCTATCCTCTACCCTATCCTGTCCTCTATCTTATCCTATCGTCTATCCTATCCAATCCCCCATCCTATATTCTATCCGATCCTATCCTCTATCCTATCCTATCCTCTATCCTATACTATCCTCTATCGTATCCTATCCTTTATCCTATCCTATCCTCTATACTACCCAATCCCCTATCCTATCCTCTATCCAATCCTATCCTCTATCCTATCCAATCCTCTATCCTATACAATCATCTATCCTATTCTCTATCCTATCCTCTATCGTCTGTTCTATCCTATCCTATCCACTATCCTATCCTATCCTCAATCCTATCCTATCCTCTATCCTATACTATCATCTATCCTATCCTATCCTATCCTCTATCTTATCCAATCCCCTATCCTATCCACTATCCTATCCTATCTTCAATCCTGTCCTATCCTCAACCCTATCCTATCCTCTATCCTATCCTATCCTCTATCCTATCCTATCCTCTATCCTATAATATCCTCTATCCTACAATATCATCTATCCTATACTATTCTCTATCCTATCCTATCCTCTATCCTATTATATCCGCTATCCTATCCTACCCTCTACCCTATCCTATCCTCTATCCGATCCTATCCTCTATCCTATCCTATCCTCTATCCTATCCTATTCTGTATCCTATACTCTACCCTATCCTATCCTCTATCCTATAATATCATCTATCCTATACTATTCTCTATCCTATCCTATCCTCTATCGTATCCTATCCTCTATCACATCCTATCCAATATCCTCTCCTATCCTCAATCCTCTCCTATCCTCTATCCTCTCCTATCTTCTATCCTATCATATCCTCTATCCTATACTATTCTCTATCCTATCCTATCCTCTATCCTATACTATCCTGTATCGTATCCTATCCTTTATCCTATCCTATCCTCTATACTACCCAATCCCCTATCCTATCCTCTATCCAATCCTATCCTCTATCCTATCCAATCCTCTATCCTATACTATCATCTATCCTATGCTCTATCCTATCCTCTATCGTCTGTTCTATCCTATCATTTCTTAGTATCCTATCCTATCCTCAATCCTATCCTATCCTCTATCCTATACTATCATCTATCCTATCCTATCCTATACTCTATCTTATCCAATCCCCTATCCTATTCACTATCCTATCCTATCCTCTATACTACCCAATCCCCTATCCTATCCTCTATCCAATCCTATCCTCTATTCTATCCAATCCTCTATCGTATCCTATCCTTTATCCTATCCTATCCTCTATACTACCCAATCCCCTATCCTATCCTCTATCCAATCCTATCCTCTATCCTATCCAATCCTCTATCCTATACTATCATCTATCCTATTCTCTATCCTATCCTCTATCGTCTGTTCTATCCTATCATTTCCACTATCCTATCCTATCCCCAACCCTATCCTATCCTCTATCCTATCCTATCCTCTATCCTATAATATCCTCTATCCTATACTATCCTCTATCCGATCCTATCCTCTATCCTATCCTATCCTCTATCCTATCCTATTCTGTATCCTATACTCTACCCTATCCTATCCTCTATCCTATAATATCATCTATCCTATACTATTCTCTATCCTATCCTATCCTCTATCTTATCCTATCCTCTATCAGATCCTATCCAATATCCTCTCCTATCCTCAATCCTCTCCTATCCTCTATCCTATCCTATCTTCTATCCTATCATATCCTCTATCCTATACTATTCTCTATCCTATCCTATCCTCTATCCTATACTATCCTGTATCGTATCCTATCCTTTATCCTATCCTATCCTCTATACTACCCAATCCCCTATCCTATCCTCTATCCAATCCTATCCTCTATCCTATCCAATCCTCTATCCTATACTATCATCTATCCTATGCTCTATCCTATCCTCTATCGTCTGTTCTATCCTATCATTTCTTACTATCCTATCCTATCCTCAATCCTATCCTATCCTCTATCCTATACTATCATCTATCCTATCCTATCCTATACTCTATCTTATCCAATCCCCTATCCTATTCACTATCCTATCCTATCCTCTATACTACCCAATCCCCTATCCTATCCTCTATCCAATCCTATCCTCTATTCTATCCAATCCTCTATCGTATCCTATCCTTTATCCTATCCTATCCTCTATACTACCCAATCCCCTATCCTATCCTCTATCCAATCCTATCCTCTATCCTATCCAATCCTCTATCCTATACTATCATCTATCCTATTCTCTATCCTATCCTCTATCGTCTGTTCTATCCTATCATTTCCACTATCCTATCCTATCCCCAACCCTATCCTATCCTCTATCCTATCCTATCCTCTATCCTATAATATCCTCTATCCTATCCAATCCTATATCCTATCCTCTATCCTATCCTCTATCGTATCCTATCCTATATCCTATCCTATACTCTATCCTATCCAATCCCCTATCATATCCTCTATCGTATCCTATCCTCTATCCTATAATATCATCTATCCTATACTATTCTCTATCCGATCCTATCCTGTATCCTATCCTATCCTCTATCCTATCCTATTCTCTATCCTATCCTCTACCCTATCCTATCCTCTATCCTATCCTATCCTCTATCCTATCCTATTCTCTATCCTATCCTCTATCCTATCCTATCCTCTATCCTATCCTATCCCCTATCCTATCCTATCCTCTATAATATCTTATCCTCTATCCTATCCTCTATCCTATACTTTCATCTAACCTGTCCTATTCTCTATCCTATCCTCTATCGTCTGTTCTATCCTATCCTATCCACTATCCTATCCTATCCTTAGTCCTCTCCTATCCTCTATCCTATCCTATCCTGTATCCTATCCTATCCTCTATCCTATAATATCCTCTATCCTATCCTCTTCCCTATCCTATCCTCTATCCTATCCTATCCTCTATCCTATCCTCTTCCTATCCTATCCTCTATCCTATAATATCATCTATCCTATACTATTCTCTATCCTATCCTATCCTCTATCCTATACTATCCTCTATCGTATCCTATCCTCTATTAGATCCTATCCAATATCCTCTCCTATCCTCAATCCTCTCCTATCCTCTATCCAATCCTATCCTCTATCCTATCATATCCTCTATCCTATACTATCCTCTATCCTATCCAATCCCCTATCCTATCCTCTATCCGATCCTATCCTCTATCCTATCCTATCCTCTATAATATCTTATCCTCTATCCTATCCTATCCTCTATCCTATATTATTCTCTATCCTATCCTATCCTCTATCCTATACTTTCCTCTATCGTATCCTATCCTCTATCCGATCCTATTATCTATCCTATCCTATCCTCTATCCTATCCTATTCTCTATCCTATCCTCTACCCTATCCTGTCCTCTATCCTATCCTATCCTCTATCATATCCAATCCCCTATCCTATCCTGTATCAGATCCTATCCTCTATCCTATCCTATCCTCTATCCTATAATATCCTCTATCCTATAATATCATCTATCCTATACTATTCTCTATCCTATCCTATCCTCTATCCTATACTATCCTCTATCGTATCCTATCCTTTATCCTATCCTATCCTCTATACTACCCAATCCCCTATCCTATCCTCTATCCAATCCTATCCTCTATCCTATCCAATCCTCTATCCTATACTATCATCTATCCTATTCTCTATCCTATCCTCTATCGTCTGTTCTATCCTATCATTTCCACTATACTATCCTATCCTCAATCCTATCCTATCCTCTATCCTATACTATCATCTATCCTATCCTATCCTATCCTCTATCTTATCCAATCCCCTATCCTATCCACTATCCTATCCTATCCTCAATCCTGTCCTATCCCCAACCCTATCCTATCCTCTATTCTATCCAATCCCCTATCCTATCCTCTTCCTATCCTATCCTCTATCCTATCCTATCCTCTATCCTATCCTCTATCCGTTCCTATCCTCTATCCTATCCTATCCTCTATCCTATCCTATCCTCTATCCTATCCAATCACCTATCCTATCCTCTACCCTATCCTATCCTCTATCCTATCTTATCCTCTATCCTATCCTATTCCTTATCCTATCCTATCCTATCCTCTATCGTACCCTATCCACTATCCTATAACATCCTCTATCGTATCCTATGCTCTATCCTATCCAATCCCCTATCCTATCCTCTAGACTATCCTATCCTCTAACTTATCCTATCCTCTATCCTATCCTATCCTCTATCCTATCAAATCCCCTATACTATCCTCTATCCTACCCTATCCTCTATCCTATACTATTCTCTATCCTCTCCTATCCTCTATCCTATCCTATCTTCTATCCTATCATATCCTCTATCCTATCCAATCCTCTATCCTATCCTCTATCCTATCCTCTATCGTATCCTATCCTCTATCCGATCCTATCCTCTATCCTATCCTATCCTCTATCCGATCCTATCCTCTATCCTATCCTATCCTCTATCCTATCCTATTCTGTATCCTATACTCTACCCTATCCTAACCTCTATCCTATCCTATCCTCTATCCTATCCTATCCTCCACCCTATCCTCTATCCTATCCAATCCCCAACCTATCCTCTATCCGATCCTAACCTCTAACCTATCCTATCCTCTATCCTATCCTATCCTATCTTCTACCCTATCCTATCCTCTATCCTATCCTATCCTGTATCCTATACTATCCTCTATCCTATCCAATCCCCTATCCTATCCTCTATCCGATCCTATCCTATCCTCTATAATATCGTATCCTCTATCCTATCCTATCCTCTATCCTATACTATTCTCTATCCTATCCTATCCTCTATCCTATACTTTCCTCTAACGTATCCTATCCTCTATCCGATCCTATCCTCTATCCTATCCTATCCTCTATCCTATCCTATTCTCTATCCTATCCTCTACCCTATCCTGTCCTCTATCCTATCCTATCCTCTATCCTATCCAATCCCCTATCCTATCCTCTATCCGATCCTATCATCTATCCTATACTATCCTCTATCCTATCCTATCCTCTATCCTATAATATCCTCTATCCTATAATATCATCTATCCTATACTATGCTCTATCCTATCCTATCCTCTATCCTATACTATCCTCTATCGTATCCTATCCTTTATCCTATCCTATCCTCTATACTACCCAATCCCCTATCCTATCCTCTATCCTATCCTATTCTGTATCCTATACTCTACCCTATCCTATCCTCTATCCTATCCTATCCTCTATCCGATCCTATCCTCTATCCTATCCTATCCTCTATCCGATCCTATCCGCTATCCTATCCTATTCTGTATCCTATACTCTACCCTATCCTATCCTCTATCCTATGATATCATCTATCCTATACTATTCTCTATCCTATCCTATCCTCTATCCTATACTATCCTCTATCGTATCCTATCCTCTATCAGATCCTATCCAATATCCTCTCCTATCCTCAACCCTCTCCTATCCTCTATCCTATCCTATCTTCTATCCTATCATATCCTCTATCCTATACTATCCTCTATCCTATCCAATCCCCTATCCTATCCTCTATCCGATCCTATCCTCTATCCTATCCTATCCTCTATAATATCTTATCCTCTCTCCTATCCTATCCTCTATCCTATATTATTCTCTATCCTATCCTATCCTCTATCCTATACTTTCCTCTATCGTATCCTATCCTCTATCCTATCCTATTCTCTATCCTATCCTCTACCCTATCCTGTCCTCTATCCTATCCTATCCTCTATCCTATCCAATCCCCTATCCTATCCTCTATCCGATCCTATCCTCTATCCTATCCTATCCTCTATCCTATAATATCCTCTATCCTATAATATCATCTATCCTATACTATTCTCTATCCTATCCTATCCTCTATCCTATATTATCCTCTATCGTATCCTATCCTTTATCCTATCCTATCCTCTATACTACCCAATCCCCTATCCTATCCTCTATCCAATCCTATCCTCTATCCTATCCAATCCTCTATCCTATACTATCATCTATCCTATTCTCTATCCTATCCTCTATCGTCTATTCTATCCTATCATTTCCACTATACTATCCTATCCTCAATCCTATCCTATCCTATATCCTATACTATCATCTATCCTATCCTATCCTATCCTCTATCTTATCCAATCCCCTATCCTATCCACTATCCTATCCTATCCTCAATCCTGTCCTATCCCCAACCCTATCCTATCCTCTATCCTATCCTATCCTCTATCCTATAATATCCTCTATCCTATCCAATCCTATATCCTATCCTCTATCCTATCCTCTATCGTATCCTATCCTATATCCTATCCTATACTCTATCCTATCCAATCCCCTATCATATCCTCTATCGTATCCTATCCTCTATCCTATAATATCATCTATCCTATACTATTCTCTATCCGATCCTATCCTCTATCCTATCCTATCCTCTATCCTATCCTATTGTCTATCCTATCCTCTACCCTATCCTATCCTCTATCCTATCCTATCCTCTATCCTACAATATCCTCTATCCTCTAACCTAGCCAATCCTCTGTCCTATCCAATCCTCTATACTTTCCTATCCTCAATCCTATCCTATCCCTTACCCTATCCGCTATCCTATCCTATCCTCTATAGTATCCTATCGTCTATCGTATCCTCTATCCTATCCTATCCACTATCCTATCCTATCCTGAATCCTATCCTATCCTCTATCCTATCCTATCCCGTATCCTACCCTATCCTATCCTCTATCCTATCCTATCCTCTATCCTGTCCCATCCTCTACCCTATCCTATCCTCTATCCTATCCTATCCTCTATACTATCGTATTATCTATCTTGTCCTATCCTCTATCCAATCCTTTCCTCAATCCTATCCTTTCCTCTATCCAATCCTATCCTCTTTCCTCTATCCAATTCTATCCTCTATCCTCTATCCTATCCAATCCTCTGTCCTGTATTATCCTCTATCCTATCCTATCCTCTATACTATCCTCTATCCTATCCACTATCCTATCCTATCCTCTATCCTATCGTATCCTCTATCTTATCCTTTCCTCTATCCTATCCTATCCTCTATCCTATCCTATTCTCCATCCTATCCTATCCTCCATCCTATCCTCTATCCTATCCTATCCACTATCCTATCCTATCCTTTATCCTATCCTATCCTCTATCCAATCCTATCATCAATTCTATCCTATCCTCTATCCTACAATATCCTCTATCCTCTAACCTATCCAATCCTCTGTCCTATATTATCCTCTATCCTATCCTATCCTCTATACTATCGACTATCCTATCCTCTATCCTATCCTATCCTCTATCCTATCCTCTATCCTATCCTATCCTCTATCCTATCCTATCCTCTATCCTATCCTATCCTTCATCCTATCCTATCCTCTATCATATCCTATCATCCATCGTATCCTATCCTCTATACTATCGTATTATCTATCTTGTCCTATCCTCTATCCAATCCTTTCCTCAATCCTATCCTTTCCTCTATCCAATCCTATCCTCTTTCCTCTATCCAATCCTATCCTCTATCCTCTATCCTATCCAATCCTCTGTCCTATATTATCCTCTATCCTATCCTATCCTCTATACTATCGACTATTCTTTCCTCTATCCTATCCTATCCTCTATCCTATCATATCCGCTACCTTATCCTATCCTCAATCCTATCCTATCCTCTATCCTATCCTATTCTCTATCCTATCCAATCCTCTAACTTATCCTATCCTCTATCCTATCCTATCCTGTATCCTATCCTATCCTCTATCCTATCCCATCCTCAATCCTAATCTATCCACTATCCCATCCTATCCTCTATACTATTGTATTATCTATCTTGTCCTATCCTCTATCCAATCCTTTCCTCAATCCTATCCTTTCCTCTATCCAATCCTATCCCCTTTCCTATATCCAATCCTATCCTCTATCCTCTATCCTATCCAGTCCTCTGTCCTATATTATCCTCTATCCTATCCTATCCTCTATACTATCGACTATCCTTTCCTCTATCCTATCCTATCCTCTATCCTATCATATCCGCTACCTTATCCTATCCTCAATCCTATCCTATCCTCTATCCTATCCTATTCTCTATCCTATCCAATCCTCTAACTTATCCTATCCTCTATCCTATCCTATCCTGTATCCTATCCTATCCTCTATCCTATCCCATCCTCAATCCTATTCTATCCACTATCCCATCCTATCCTCTATACTATTGTATTATCTATCTTGTCCTATCCTCTATCCAATCCTTTCCTCAATCCTATCCTTTCCTCTATCCAATCCTATCCTCTTTCCTCTATCCAATCCTATCCTCTATCCTCTATCCTATCCAATCCTCTGTCCTATATTATCCTCTATCCTATCCTATACTCTATACTATCCTCTATCCTATCCACTATCCTATCTTATCCTCTATCCTATCCTATTCTCCATCTTATCCTATCCGCTATCCTATCCTATCCTCTATAGTATCCTATCGTCTATCGTATCCTCTATCCTATCCTATCCACTATATTATCCTCTATCCTATCCTCTATCCTATCCTATCCTCTATCCTATCCTATTCTCTATCCTAACCTCTATTCTATCCTATCCTCTATCCTATCTAATCCCCTAACCTATCCTCTATCCTATCCCCTATCCTATCCTATCCTCTATCCTCTTCAGTTACCCATCCTATACTCTATCCTATCCTTTCCTCTATCCTATCCTATCCTCTATCCTATCCCATCCTCTATCCTATTCTATCCTCTATCCTATCCTATCATCTATCCTACCATATGCTCTATCCTATCCAATTCCCTACCCTATCCTCAATCCTATCCTATCCTCTATGCTATAATATCCTCTATCGTCTCCTATCCTCTATCCTATTCAATCCCCTATCCTTTCCTCTATCCTATCCTATCCTCTATCCTATCCTATCCTCTATCATATCCTATCATCCATCGTATCCTATCCTCTATCCTATCCTATCGTCTATCCAATCCTATCATCAATCCTATCCTATCCTCTATCCTACAATATCCGCTATAGTCTAACCTATCCAATCCTCTATCCTATCCAATCCCCTATCCTATCCTATCCTCTATAATATCGTATACTCTATCATATCCTATCCTCTATCCTATAATATCATGTACCGTATCCTATTCTCTATCCTATCCAATCCCCTATCCTATCCTCTATCCTATCCTCTATGCTATCCTATCATCTATCCTGTGATATCCTCTATCATATCCTATCATCCATCGTATCATATCCTCTATCCTATCCTATCCTCAATCCTATCCTTTCCTCTATCCAATCCTATCCTCTTTCCTGTATCCAATTCTATCCTCTATCCTCTATCCTCTATCCTATCCAATCCTCTATACTATCGACTATCCTATCCTCTATCCTATCCTATCCTCTATCCTATCCTCTATCCTATCCTCTATCCTATCCTATCCTCTATCCTATCCTATCCTCTATCCTATCCTATCCTCTATCCTATCCTATCCTCCATCCTATCCTATCCTCTATCCTATCCTATCCTCTATCCTATCCTATCCTCTATCCTATCCTATCCTCTATCCTATCCTATCCTCCATCCTATCCTATCCTCTATCCTATCCTATCCTCTATCCTATTATATCCTCTATCCTATCCTATCCTCTATACTATCGACTATCCTATCCTCTATCCTATCCTATCCTCTATCCTATCCTATCCTCTATCCTATCCTATCCTCTATCCTATCATATCCTCTATCCTATCCTATCCTCTATCCTATCCTATCTTCTATCCTATCCTATCCTCTATCCTATCAAATCCCCTATCCTATCCTCTATCCTATCCTATCCTCTATCCTATCCTATCCTCTATCCTATCCTATCCTCTATCCTATCCTATCCTCTATCCTATCCTATCCTCTATCCTATCCTATCCTCTATCCTGTCCTATGCTCTATCCTATCCTATCGTCTATCCTATCCTCTATCCTATCCTCTCCTCTATCCTATCCTATCCTCTATCCTATCCTATCTTCTATCCTATCCTATCCTCTATCCTATCAAATCCCCTATCCTATCCTCTATCCTATCCTATCCTCTATCCTATCCTATCCTCTATCCTATCCTATCATCTATCCTATCCTATCCTCTATCCGATCCTATCCTCTATCCTATCCTATCCTCTATCCTATCCTATCCTATCCTCTATCCTATCCTATCCTCTATCCTATCCTATCCTCTATCCTATCCTATCCTCTATCCTATCCTATCCTCTATCCTATCCTATCCTCTATCCTATCCTATCCTATCCTCTATCCTATCCTATCCTCTATCCTATCCTATCCTATCCTCTATCCTATCCTATCCTCTATCCTATGCTATCCTCTATCCTATCCTATCCTCTATCCTATCCTATCTTCTATCCTACCCTATCCTCTATCCTATCAAATCACCTATCCTATCCTCTATCCTATCCTATCCTGTATCCTATCCTATCCTCTATCCTCTATCCTATCCTATCCTCTATCCTATCCTCTATCCGATCCTATCCTCTATCCGATCCTATCCTCTATCCTATCCTATCCTCCATCCTATCCTCTATCCTATCCTCTATCCTATCCTTTCCTCTATCCTATCCTATCCTCTATCCTATCCTATCCTCTATGCTATCCTATCCTCTATCCTATCCTATCCTCTATCCTATCCAATCCTCTATCCTATCCATTCCTCTGTCCTATCATGTCCTCTATCCCATCCTATCCTCTATCCTATCCTATCCTCTATCCTCTATCCTATCCTATCCTCTATCCTATCCTATCCTCTATCCTATCCTATCCTCTATCCTATCCTATCCTCTATCCTATCCTATCCTCTATCCTATCCTATCCTCTATCCTATCCTATCCTCTATCCTATCCTATCCTCTATCCTATCCTATCCTCTATCCTATCCTATCCTCTATCCTATCCTATCCTCTATCCTATCCTATCCTATCCTCTATCCTGTCCTATGCTCTATCCTATCCTATCGTCTATCCTATCCTCTATCCTATCCTATCCTCTATCCTATCCTATCTTCTATCCTATCCTATCCTCTATCCTATCAAATCCCCTATCCTATCCTCTATCCTATCCTATCCTGTATCCTATCCAATCCTCAATCCTATCCTATCATCTATCCTCTATCCTATCCTATCTTCTATCCTATCCTATCCTCTATCCTATCAAATCCCCTATCCTATCCTCTATCCTATCCAATCCTCTATCCTATTCATTCCTCTATCCTATCATATCCTCCTATCCTATAATATCCTCTATCCTATCCTATCCTCTATCCTATCCTATCCTCTATCCTATCGTATCCTCTATCCTATCCTATCTTCTATCCTATCCTCTATCCTATCCTATCCTCTATCCTATCCTCTATCCTATCCTATATCCTATCCTCTATCCTATCCTATCCTCTATCCGATCCTATCCTCTATCCTATCCTATCCTCTATCCGATCCTATCCTCTATCCTATCCTATCCTCTATCCTATCCTATCCTCTATCCTATCCTATCCTCTATCCTATCCTATCCTCTATCCTATCCTATCCTCTATCCTATCCTATCCTCTATCCTATCCTATCCTCTATCCTATCCTATCCTCTGTCCTATCCTATCCTCTATCTGATCCTATCCTCTATCCTATCCTATCCGCTATCCTATCCTATCCTCTATCCTATCCTATCCTCTATCCTATCCTATCCTCTATGCTATCCTATCCTCTATCCTATCCTATCCTCTATCCTATCCAATCCTCTATCCTATCCATTCCTCTGTCCTATCATGTCCTCTATCCCATCCTATCCTCTATCCTATCCTATCCTCTATCCTCTATCCTCTATCCTATTATATCCTCTATCCTATCCTATCCTCTATCCTATCCTATCCTCTATCCTATCCTATCCTCTATCCTATCCTATCCTCTATCCTATCCTATCCTATCCTCTATCCTCTATCCTCTATCCTATCCTATCCTCTATCCTATCCTATCCTCTATCCTATCCTATCCTCTATCCTATCCTATCCTCTATCCTATCCTATCCTCTATCCTATCCCATCCTCTATCCTATCCTATCCTCTATCCTATCCTATCCTCTATCCTATCCTATCCTCTATCCTATCCTATCCTCTATCCTATCCTATCCTCTATCCGATCCTATCCTCTATCCTATCCTATCCTCTATCCTATCCTCTATCCGATCCTATCCTCTATCCTATCCTATCCTCTATCCTATCCTCTATCCTATCCTTTCCTCTATCCTATCCTATCCTCTATCCTATCCTATCCTCTATGCTATCCTATCCTCTATCCTATCCTATCCTCTATCCTATCCTATCCTCTATCCTATCCTATCCTCTATGCTATCCTATCCTCTATCCTATCCTATCCTCTATCGGATCCTATCCTCTATCCTATCCTATCCTCTATCCTATCCTCTATCCGATCCTATCCTCTATCCTATCCTATCCTCTATCCTATCCTCTATCCTATCCTTTCCTCTACCCTATCCTATCCTCTATCCTATCCTATCCTCTATGCTATCCTATCCTCTATCCTATCCTATCCTCTATCCTATCCTATCCTCTATCCTATCCTATCCTCTATGCTATCCTATCCTCTATCCTATCCTATCCTCTATCCTATCCTCTATCCTATCCTCTATCCTATCCTCTACCCTATCCTCTATCCTATCCTATCCTCTATCCTATCCTATCCTCTATCCTATCCTATCCTCTATGCTATCCTATCCTCTATCCTATCCTATCCTCTATCCTATCCCAGCCTCTATCCTATCCTATCCTCTATCCTATCCTATCGTCTATCCTATCCTATCCTCTATCCTATCCTATCCCCTATCCTATACTATCCTCTATCCCATCCTATCCTCTATCCTATCCTCTAACCTATCCTATCCTATCCTCTATCCTATGCTATCCTCTATCCTATCCTATCCTCTATCCTATCCTATCTTCTATCCTATCCTATCCTCTATCCTATCAAATCCCCTATCCTATCCTCTATCCTATCCTATCCTGTATCCTATCCTATCCTCTATCCTATCCTATCCTCTATCCTATCCTATCCTCTATCCTATCCTATCCTCTATCCTATCCTCTATCCGATCCTATCCTCTATCCTAACCTATCCTCTATCCTATCCTATCCTCTGTCCTATCCCATCCTCTATCCTATCCTCTATCCTATCCTATCCTCTATCCTATCCTATCCTCTATCCTATCCTATCCTCTATCCTATCCTATCCTCTATCCTATCCTATCCTCTATCCTATCCTATCCTCTATCCTATCCCATCCTCTATCCTATCCTATCCTCTATCCTATCCTATCCTCTATCCTATCCCATCCTCTATCCTATCCTATCCTCTATCCTATCCTATCCTCTATCCTATCCTATCCTCTATCGTATCCTATCCTCTATGCTCTCCTATCCTCTATCCTATCCTATCCCCTATCCTATCCTATCCTCTATCCCATCCTATCCTCTATCCTATCCTCTATCCTATCCTATCCTATCCTCTATCCTATCCTATCCTCTATCCTATCCTATCCTATCCTCTATCCTATCCTATCCTCTATCCTATGCTATCCTCTATCCTATCCTATCCTCTATCCTATCCTATCTTCTATCCTATCCTATCCTCTATCCTATCAAATCACCTATCCTATCCTCTATCCTATCCTATCCTGTATCCTATCCTATCCTCTATCCTCTATCCTATCCTATCCTCTATCCTATCCTCTATCCGATCCTATCCTCTATCCTATCCTATCCTCTATCCTATCCTCTAACCTATCCTCTATCCTATCCTTTCCTCTATCCTATCCTATCCTCTATCCTATCCTATCCTCTATGCTATCCTATCCTCTATCCTATCCTATCCTCTATCCTATCCAATCCTCTATCCTATCCATTCCTCTGTCCTATCATGTCCTCTATCCCATCCTATCCTCTATCCTATCCTATCCTCTATCCTCTATCCTATCCTATCCTCTATCCTATCCTATCCTCTATCCTATCCTATCCTCTATCCTATCCTATCCTCTATCCTATCCAATCCTCTATCCTATCCATTCCTCTGTCCTATCATGTCCTCTATCCCATCCTATCCTCTATCCTATCCTATCCTCTATCCTCTATCCTATCCTATCCTCTATCCTATCCTATCCTCTATCCTATCCTATCCTCTATCCTATCCTATCCTCTATCCTATCCTATCCTCTATCCTATCCTATCCTATCCTCTATCCTCTATCCTCTATCCTATCCTATCCTCTATCCTATCCTATCCTCTATCCTATCCTATCCTCTATCCTATCCTATCCTCTATCCTATCCTATCCTCTATCCTATCCTATCCTCTATCCTATCCTATCCTCTATCCTGTCCTATGCTCTATCCTATCCTATCGTCTATCCTATCCTCTATCCTATCCTCTCCTCTATCCTATCCTATCCTCTATCCTATCCTATCCTCTATCCTATCCTATCCTCTATCCGATCCTATCCTCTATCCAATCCTCTATCCTATCCTATCCTCTATCCTATCCTATCTTCTATCCTATCCTATCCTCTATCCTATCAAATCCCCTATCCTATCCTCTATCCTATCTCTATCCTCTATCCTATCCTATCCTCTATCCTATCCTATCATCTATCCTATCCTATCCTCTATCCGATCCTATCCTCTATCCTATCCTATCCTCTATCCTATCCTATCCTCTATCCTATCATATCCTCTATCCTATCCTATCCTCTATCCTATCCTATCCTCTATCCTATCCTATCCTCTATCCTATCCTATCCTCTATCCTATCCTATCCTATCCTCTATCCTGTCCTATGCTCTATCCTATCCTATCGTCTATCCTATCCTCTATCCTATCCTATCCTCTATCCTATCCTATCTTCTATCCTATCCTATCCTCTATCCTATCAAATCCCCTATCCTATCCTCTATCCTATCCTATCCTGTATCCTATCGAATCCTCAATCCTATCCTATCATCTATCCTCTATCCTATCCTATCTTCTATCCTATCCTATCCTCTATCCTATCAAATCCCCTATCCTATCCTCTATCCTATCCAATCCTCTATCCTATTCATTCCTCTATCCTATCATATCCTCTATCCTATAATATCCTCTATCCTATCCTATCCTCTATCCTATCCTATCCTCTATCCTATCGTATCCTCTATCCTATCCTATCTTCTATCCTATCCTCTATCCTATCCTATCCTCTATCCTATCCTCTATCCTATCCTATATCCTATCCTCTATCCTATCCTATCCTCTATCCGATCCTATCCTCTATCCTATCCTATCCTCTATCCGATCCTATCCTCTATCTTATCCTATCCTCTATCCTATCCTATCCTCTATCCTATCCTAACCTCTATCCTATCCTATCCTCTATCCTATCCTATCCTCTATCCTATCCTATCCTCTATCCTATCCTATCCTCTATCCTATCCTATCCTCTATCCTATCCTATCCTCTATCCGATCCTATCCTCTATCCTATCCTATCCTCTATCCTATCCTATCCTCTATCCTATCCCATCCTCTATCCTATCCTATCCTCTATCCTATCCTATCCTCTATCCTATCCCATCCTCTATCCTATCCTATCCTCTATCCTATCCTATCCTCTATCCTATCCTATCCTCTATCCTATCCTATCCTCTATGCTATCCTATCCTCTATCCTATCCTATCCCCTATCCTATCGTATCCTCTATCCCATCCTATCCTCTATCCTATCCTCTAACCTATCCTATCCTATCCTCTATCCTATCCTATCCTCTATCCTATCCTATCCTATCCTCTATCCTATCCTATCCTCTATCCTATGCTATCCTCTATCCTATCCTATCCTCTATCCTATCCTATCTTCTATCCTATCCTATCCTCTATCCTATCAAATCACCTATCCTATCCTCTATCCTATCCTATCCTGTATCCTATCCTATACTCTATCCTCTATCCTATCCTATCCTCTATCCTATCCTCTATCCGATCCTATCCTCTATCCTATCCTATCCTCTATCCTATCCTCTATCCTATCCTCTATCCTATCCTTTCCTCTATCCTATCCTATCCTCTATCCTATCCTATCCTCTATCCTATCCTATCCTCTATCCTATCCTATCCTCTATCCTATCCAATCCTCTATCCTATCCATTCCTCTGTCCTATCATGTCCTCTATCCCATCCTATCCTCTATCCTATCCTATCCTCTATCCTCTATCCTATCCTATCCTCTATCCTATCCTATCCTATCCTCTATCCTATCCTATCCTCTATCCTATCCTATCCTCTATCCTATCCTATCCTCTATCCTATCCTATCCTCTATCCTATCCTATCCTCTATCCTATCCTATCCTATCCTCTATCCTCTATCCTCTATCCTATCCTATCCTCTATCCTACCCTATCCTCTATGCTATCCTATCCTCTATCCTATCCTATCCTCTATCCTATCCAACCCTCTATCCTATCCATTCCTCTGTCCTATCATATCCTCTATCCTATCCTATCCTCTATCCTATCCTATCCTCTATCCTCTATCCTCTATCCTATCCTATCCTCTATCCTATCCTATCCTCTATCCTATCCTATCCTCTATCCTATCCTATCCTCTATCCTATCCTATCCTAAACTCTATCCTCTATCCTATCCTATCCTCTATCCTATCCTATCCTCTATATTATCCTATCCTCTATCCTATCTTATCCTCTATCCTATCCATTCCTCTATCCTATCCTATCCTCTATCCAATCCTCTATCCTATCCTATCCTCTATCCTATCCTATCCTCTATCCTATCCTATCCTCTATCCTATCCTATCCTCTATCCTATCCTATCCTGTATCCTATCCAATCCTCAATCCTATCCTATCATCTATCCTCTATCCTATCCAATCCTCTACCCTATCCATTCCTCTATCCTATCATATCCTCTATCCTATAATATCCTCTATCCTATCCTATCCTCTATCCAATCCTCTAACCTATCCTATCCTCTATCCTATCAAATCCCCTATCCTATCAACTATCCTATCCTATCCTGTATCCTATCCAATCCTTAATCCTATCCGATCATCTATCCTCTATCCTATCCAATCCTCTATCCTATCCATTCCTCTATCCGATCCTATCCTCTATCCTATCCTATCCTCTATCCTATCCTATCCTCTATCCTATCCTATCCTCTATTCTATCCTATCCACTATCCTATCCTATCCTCTATCCTGTCCTATGCTCTATCCTATCCTATCGTCTATCCTATCCTCTATCCTATCCTCTACCCTATCCTCTATCCTATCCTATCCTCTATCCTATCCTATCCTCTATCCTATCCTATCCTCTATGCTATCCTATCCTCTATCCTATCCTATCCTCTATCCTATCCCAGCCTCTATCCTATCCTATCCTCTATCCTATCCTATCGTCTATCCTATCCTATCCTCTATCCTATCCTATCCTCTATCCTATCCTATCCTCTATCCTATCGTATCCTCTATCCTATCCTATCCTATCCTCTATCCTATCCTATCCTCTATCCTATGCTATCCTCTATCCTATCCTATCCTCTATCCTATCCTATCTTCTATCCTATCCTATCCTCTATCCTATCAAATCCCCTATCCTATCCTCTATCCTATCCTATCCTTTATCCTATCCTATCCTCTATCCTATCCTATCCTCTATCCTATCCTATCCTCTATCCTATCCTATCCTCTATCCTATCCTATCCTCTATCCTATCCTATCCTCTATCCTATCCTATCCTCTATCCTATCCTATCCTCTATCCTATCCTCTATCCGATCCTATCCTCTATCCTAACCTATCCTCTATCCTATCCTATCCTCTGTCCTATCCCATCCTCTATCCTATCCTATCCTCTATCCTATCCTATCCTCTATCCTATCCTATCCTCTATCCTATCGTATCGTCTATCCTATCCTATCCTCTATCCTATCCTATCCTCTATCCTATCCTATCCTCTATCCTATCGTATCCTCTATCCTATCCTATCCTATCCTCTATCCTATCCTATCCTCTATCCTATCCTATCGTCTATCCTATCCTATCCTCTATCCTATCCTATCCTCTATCCTATCCTATCCTCTATCCTATCGTATCCTCTATCCTATCCTATCCTATCCTCTATCCTATCCTATCCTCTATCCTATGCTATCCTCTATCCTATCCTATCCTCTATCCTATCCTATCTTCTATCCTATCCTATCCTCTATCCTATCCAATCCTCTACCCTATCCATTCCTCTATCCTATCATATCCTCTATCCTATAATATCCTCTATCCTATCCTATCCTCTATCCAATCCTCTAACCTATCCTATCCTCTATCCTATCAAATCCCCTATCCTATCAACTATCCTATCCTATCCTGTATCCTATTCAATCCTTAATCCTATCCGATCATCTATCCTCTATCCTATCCAATCCTCTATCCTATCCATTCCTCTATCCGATCCTATCCTCTATCCTATCCTATCCTCTATCCTATCCTATCCTCTATCCTATCCTATCCTCTATTCTATCCTATCCACTATCCTATCCTATCCTCTATCCTGTCCTATGCTCTATCCTATCCTATCGTCTACCCTATCCTCTATCCTATCCTCTACTCTATCCTATCCTATCCTCTATCCTATCCCATCCTCTATCCTATCCTATCCTCTATCCTATCCTATCCTCTATCCTATCCTATCCTATCCTCTATCCTATCCTATCCTCTATATTATCCTATCCTCTATCCTATCTTATCCTCTATCCTATCCATTCCTCTATCCTATCCTATCCTCTATCCAATCCTCTATCCTATCCTATCCTCTATCCTATCCTATCCTCTATCCTATCCTATCCTCTATCCTATCCTATCCTGTATCCTATCCAATCCTCAATCCTATCCTATCATCTATCCTCTATCCTATCCAATCCTCTACCCTATCCATTCCTCTATCCTATCATATCCTCTATCCTATAATATCCTCTATCCTATCCTATCCTCTATCCAATCCTCTAACCTATCCTATCCTCTATCCTATCAAATCCCCTATCCTATCAACTATCCTATCCTATCCTGTATCCTATCCAATCCTTAATCCTATCCGATCATCTATCCTCTATCCTATCCAATCCTCTATCCTATCCATTCCTCTATCCGATCCTATCCTCTATCCTATCCTATCCTCTATCCTATCCTATCCTCTATCCCATCCTATCCTCTATCCTATCCTCTAACCTATCCTATCCTATCCTCTATCCTATCCTATCCTCTATCCTATCCTATCCTATCCTCTATCCTATCCTATCCTCTATCCTATGCTATCCTCTATCCTATCCTATCCTCTATCCTATCCTATCTTCTATCCTATCCTATCCTCTATCCTATCAAATCACCTATCCTATCCTCTATCCTATCCTATCCTGTATCCTATCCTATACTCTATCCTCTATCCTATCCTATCCTCTATCCTATCCTCTATCCGATCCTATCCTCTATCCTATCCTATCCTCTATCCTATCCTCTATCCTATCCTCTATCCTATCCTTTCCTCTATCCTATCCTATCCTCTATCCTATCCTATCCTCTATCCTATCCTATCCTCTATCCTATCCTATCCTCTATCCTATCCAATCCTCTATCCTATCCATTCCTCTGTCCTATCATGTCCTCTATCCCATCCTATCCTCTATCCTCTATCCTATCCTATCCTCTATCCTATCCTATCCTCTATCCTATCCTATCCTCTATCCTATCCTATCCTCTATCCTATCCTATCCTCTATCCTATCCTATCCTCTATCCTATCCTATCCTCTATCCTATCCTATCCTATCCTCTATCCTCTATCCTCTATCCTATCCTATCCTCTATCCTATCCTATCCTCTATGCTATCCTATCCTCTATCCTATCCTATCCTCTATCCTATCCAACCCTCTATCCTATCCATTCCTCTGTCCTATCATATCCTCTATCCTATCCTATCCTCTATCCTATCCTATCCTCTATCCTCTATCCTCTATCCTATCCTATCCTCTATCCTATCCTATCCTCTATCCTCTATCCTCTATCCTATCCTATCCTCTATCCTATCCTATCCTCTATCCTATCCTATCCTCTATCCTATCCTATCCTCTATCCTATCCTATCCTCTATCCTATCCTATCCTCTATCCTATCCTATCCTATCCTCTATCCTCTATCCTATCCTATCCTCTATCCTATCCTATCCTCTATATTATCCTATCCTCTATCCTATCTTATCCTCTATCCTATCCATTCCTCTATCCTATCCTATCCTCTATCCAATCCTCTATCCTATCCTATCCTCTATCCTATCCTATCCTCTATCCTATCCTATCCTCTATCCTATCCTATCCTGTATCCTATCCAATCCTCAATCCTATCCTATCATCTATCCTCTATCCTATCCAATCCTCTACCCTATCCATTCCTCTATCCTATCATATCCTCTATCCTATAATATCCTCTATCCTATCCTATCCTCTATCCAATCCTCTAACCTATCCTATCCTCTATCCTATCAAATCCCCTATCCTATCAACTATCCTATCCTATCCTGTATCCTATCCAATCCTTAATCCTATCCGATCATCTATCCTCTATCCTATCCAATCCTCTATCCTATCCATTCCTCTATCCGATCCTATCCTCTATCCTATCCTATCCTCTATCCTATCCTATCCTCTATCCTATCCTATCCTCTATTCTATCCTATCCACTATCCTATCCTATCCTCTATCCTGTCCTATGCTCTATCCTATCCTATCGTCTATCCTATCCTCTATCCGATCCTCTACCCTATCCTCTATCCTATCCTATCCTCTATCCTATCCTATCCTCTATCCTATCCTATCCTCTATGCTATCCTATCCTCTATCCTATCCTATCCTCTATCCTATCCCAGCCTCTATCCTATCCTATCCTCTATCCTATCCTATCGTCTATCCTATCCTATCCTCTATCCTATCCTATCCTCTATCCTATCCTATCCTCTATCCTATCGTATCCTCTATCCTATCCTATCCTATCCTCTATCCTATCCTATCCTCTATCCTATGCTATCCTCTATCCTATCCTATCCTCTATCCTATCCTATCTTCTATCCTATCCTATCCTCTATCCTATCAAATCCCCTATCCTATCCTCTATCCTATCCTATCCTTTATCCTATCCTATCCTCTATCCTATCCTATCCTCTATCCTATCCTATCCTCTATCCTATCCTATCCTCTATCCTATCCTATCCTCTATCCTATCCTATCCTCTATCCTATCCTATCCTCTATCCTATCCTCTATCCGATCCTATCCTCTATCCTAACCTATCCTCTATCCTATCCTATCCTCTGTCCTATCCCATCCTCTATCCTATCCTATCCTCTATCCTATCCTATCCTCTATCCTATCCTATCCTCTATCCTATCGTATCGTCTATCCTATCCTATCCTCTATCCTATCCTATCCTCTATCCTATCCTATCCTCTATCCTATCGTATCCTCTATCCTATCCTATCCTATCCTCTATCCTATCCTATCCTCTATCCTATCCTATCGTCTATCCTATCCTATCCTCTATCCTATCCTATCCTCTATCCTATCCTATCCTCTATCCTATCGTATCCTCTATCCTATCCTATCCTATCCTCTATCCTATCCTATCCTCTATCCTATGCTATCCTCTATCCTATCCTATCCTCTATCCTATCCTATCTTCTATCCTATCCTATCCTCTATCCTATCCAATCCTCTACCCTATCCATTCCTCTATCCTATCATATCCTCTATCCTATAATATCCTCTATCCTATCCTATCCTCTATCCAATCCTCTAACCTATCCTATCCTCTATCCTATCAAATCCCCTATCCTATCAACTATCCTATCCTATCCTGTATCCTATTCAATCCTTAATCCTATCCGATCATCTATCCTCTATCCTATCCAATCCTCTATCCTATCCATTCCTCTATCCGATCCTATCCTCTATCCTATCCTATCCTCTATCCTATCCTATCCTCTATCCTATCCTATCCTCTATTCTATCCTATCCACTATCCTATCCTATCCTCTATCCTGTCCTATGCTCTATCCTATCCTATCGTCTACCCTATCCTCTATCCTATCCTCTACTCTATCCTATCCTATCCTCTATCCTATCCCATCCTCTATCCTATCCTATCCTCTATCCTATCCTATCCTCTATCCTATCCTATCCTATCCTCTATCCTATCCTATCCTCTATATTATCCTATCCTCTATCCTATCTTATCCTTTATCCTATCCATTCCTCTATCCTATCCTATCCTCTATCCAATCCTCTATCCTATCCTATCCTCTATCCTATCCTATCCTCTATCCTATCCTATCCTCTATCCTATCCTATCCTGTATCCTATCCAATCCTCAATCCTATCCTATCATCTATCCTCTATCCTATCCAATCCTCTACCCTATCCATTCCTCTATCCTATCATATCCTCTATCCTATAATATCCTCTATCCTATCCTATCCTCTATCCAATCCTCTAACCTATCCTATCCTCTATCCTATCAAATCCCCTATCCTATCAACTATCCTATCCTATCCTGTATCCTATCCAATCCTTAATCCTATCCGATCATCTATCCTCTATCCTATCCAATCCTCTATCCTATCCATTCCTCTATCCGATCCTATCCTCTATCCTATCCTATCCTCTATCCTATCCTATCCTCTATCCTATCCTATCCTCTATTCTATCCTATCCACTATCCTATCCTATCCTCTATCCTGTCCTATGCTCTATCCTATCCTATCGTCTATCCTATCCTCTATCCTATCCTCTACCCTATCCTCTATCCTATCCTATCCTCTATCCTATCCTATCCTCTATCCTATCCTATCCTCTATGCTATCCTATCCTCTATCCTATCCTATCCTCTATCCTATCCCAGCCTCTATCCTATCCTATCCTCTATCCTATCCTATCGTCTATCCTATCCTATCCTCTATCCTATCCTATCCTCTATCCTATCCTATCCTCTATCCTATCGTATCCTCTATCCTATCCTATCCTATCCTCTATCCTATCCTATCCTCTATCCTATGCTATCCTCTATCCTATCCTATCCTCTATCCTATCCTATCTTCTATCCTATCCTATCCTCTATCCTATCAAATCCCCTATCCTATCCTCTATCCTATCCTATCCTTTATCCTATCCTATCCTCTATCCTATCCTATCCTCTATCCTATCCTATCCTCTATCCTATCCTATCCTCTATCCTATCCTATCCTCTATCCTATCCTATCCTCTATCCTATCCTCTATCCTATCCTATCCTCTATCCTATCCTATCCTCTATCCTATCGTATCCTCTATCCTATCCTATCCTATCCTCTATCCTATCCTATCCTCTATCCTATCGTATCGTCTATCCTATCCTATCCTCTATCCTATCCTATCCTCTGTCCTATCCCATCCTCTATCCTATCCTATCCTCTATCCTATCCTATCCTCTATCCTATCCTATCCTCTATCCTATCGTATCGTCTATTCTATCCTATCCACTATCCTATCCTATCCTCTATCCTGTCCTATGCTCTATCCTATCCTATCGTCTATCCTATCCTCTATCCTATCCTCTACCCTATCCTCTATCCTATCCTATCCTCTATCCTATCCTATCCTCTATCCTATCCTATCCTCTATGCTATCCTATCCTCTATCCTATCCATTCCTCTATCCTATCATATCCTCTATCCTATAATATCCTCTATCCTATCCTATCCTCTATCCAATCCTCTAACCTATCCTATCCTCTATCCTATCAAATCCCCTATCCTATCAACTATCCTATCCTATCCTGTATCCTATTCAATCCTTAATCCTATCCGATCATCTATCCTCTATCCTATCCAATCCTCTATCCTATCCATTCCTCTATCCGATCCTATCCTCTATCCTATCCTATCCTCTATCCTATCCTATCCTCTATCCTATCCTATCCTCTATTCTATCCTATCCACTATCCTATCCTATCCTCTATCCTGTCCTATGCTCTATCCTATCCTATCGTCTACCCTATCCTCTATCCTATCCTCTACTCTATCCTATCCTATCCTCTATCCTATCCCATCCTCTATCCTATCCTATCCTCTATCCTATCCTATCCTCTATCCTATCCTATCTTCTATCCTATCCTATCCTCTATCCTATCAAATCCCCTATCCTATCCTCTATCCTATCCTTTCCTCTATCCTATCCTATCCTCTATCCTATCCTATCCTCTATGCTATCCTATCCTCTATCCTATCCTATCCTCTATCCTATCCCAGCCTCTATCCTATCCTATCCTCTATCCTATCCTATCGTCTATCCTATCCTATCCTCTATCCTATCCTATCCTCTATCCTATCCTATCCTCTATCCTATCGTATCCTCTATCCTATCCTATCCTATCCTCTATCCTATCCTATCCTCTATCCTATGCTATCCTCTATCCTATCCTATCCTCTATCCTATCCTATCTTCTATCCTATCCTATCCTCTATCCTATCAAATCCCCTATCCTATCCTCTATCCTATCCTATCCTGTATCCTATCCTATCCTCTATCCTATCCTATCCTCTATCCTATCCTATCCTCTATCCTATCCTATCCTCTATCCTATCCTATCCTCTATCCTATCCTATCCTCTATCCTATCCTATCCTCTATCCTATCCTATCCTCTATCCTATCCTATCCTCTATCCTATCCTCCTTCCGATCCTATCCTCTATCCTAACCTATCCTCTATCCTATCCTATCCTCTGTCCTATCCCATCCTCTATCCTATCCTATCCTCTATCCTATCCTATCCTCTATCCTATCCTCTACTCTATCCTATCCTATCCTCTATCCTATCAAATCCCCTATCCTATCCTCTATCCTATCCTTTCCTCTATCCTATCCTATCCTCTATCCTATCCTATCCTCTATGCTATCCTATCCTCTATCCTATCCTATCCTCTATCCTATCCAATCCTCTATCCTATCCATTCCTCTGTCCTACCATATCCTCTATCCTATCCTATCCTCTATCCTATCCTATCCTCTATCCTCTATCCTCTATCCTATCCTATCCTCTATCCTATGCTATCCTCTATCCTATCCTATCCTATCCTCTATCCTCTATCCTATCCTATCCTATATCCTATCCTATACTCTATCCTATCCTATCCTCTATCCTATCTTATCCTCTATCCTATCCATTCCTCTATCCTATCCTATCCTCTATCCAATCCTCTATCCTATCCTATCCTCTATCCTATCCTATCCTCTATCCTATCCTATCCTGTATCCTATCCAATCCTCAATCCTATCCTATCATCTATCCTCTATCCTATCCAATCCTCTACCCTATCCATTCCTCTATCCTATCATATCCTCTATCCTATAATATCCTCTATCCTATCCTATCCTCTATCCAATCCTCTAACCTATCCTATCCTCTATCCTATCAAATCCCCTATCCTATCAACTATCCTATCCTATCCTGTATCCTATCCAATCCTTAATCCTATCCGATCATCTATCCTCTATCCTATCCAATCCTCTATCCTATCCATTCCTCTATCCGATCCTATCCTCTATCCTATCCTATCCTCTATCCTATCCTATCCTCTATCCTATCCTATCCTCTATTCTATCCTATCCACTATCCTATCCTATCCTCTATCCTGTCCTATGCTCTATCCTATCCTATCGTCTATCCTATCCTCTATCCTATCCTCTACTCTATCCTATCCTATCCTCTATCCTATCCCATCCTCTATCCTATCCTATCCTCTATCCTATCCTATCCTCTATCCTATCCTATCCTCTATCCTAACCTATCCTCTATCCTATCCTATCCCCTGTCCTATCCCATCCTCTATCCTATCCTATCCTATCCTATCCTCTATCCTATCCTATCCTCTATCCTATCCTATCCTCTATCCTATCCTATCCTCTATCCTATCCTATCCTCTATCCTATCCTATCCTGTATCCTATCCAATCCTCAATCCTATCCTATCATCTATCCTCTATCCTATCCAATCCTCTATCCTATCCATTCCTCTATCCTATCCTATCCTCTATACAATCCTCTATCCTATCCTATCCTCTATCCTATCCCATCCTCTATCCTATCCTATCCTCTATCCTATCCTATCCTCTATCCTATCCTATCCTCTATGCTATCCTATCCTCTATCCTATCCTCTATAGTATCCTATCCTCTATCCTATCCTATCCTGTATCCTATCCTATCCTCTATCCTATCCTATCTTCTATCCTATCCTATCCTCTATCCTATCAAATCCCCTATCCTATCCTCTATCCTATCCTATCCTCTATCCGATCCTATCCTCTATCCTAACCTATCCTCTATCCTATCCTATCCTCTGTCCTATCCCATCCTCTATCCTATTTTTTTTTTTTTTTTTTCCGAGGAGGTAATCTCGTTACGGATACCCGAACCCCCCCGGGGGGGGGGTGGTCCGGGTTATGTGGGACTCCTCGGCTGGTTGGTGCAACGCCGAGTATACCCACTAACTCCTCCCCGTCCGTCCCTAGACTCCTGGGGGCACCCGTGCTCTGCGCGCGCATGTCAATCCGGTGTGCCCCCGCCTTAGCATACCACCCAGGGGGGGACGCGGCCCCCTCCCGTACCTACTCTATCCGAAGGCACCACGCAACGGACGACGTGGCGCCTTCCCCCCTGTTAGGCCGCCCGATGAGCATCCGAGCCCCCGCTCGAGATGCCCGGCGGCCTCCGGGGACGCCGTTGGTGACCGAGTGTAAGGGGATATCCGATCCCCCGCCTCGAGATCATCAAGGGCGTCCCCGCTCGCGTCAGAGGCGTCGCAACGGGGGTACGCCCCCGGGGCGTACCCTGCGCCGCCTCCCCCCCCTACGGCCGGGATCGTGATTACGCTCCCGATCCCGTTCCGCAGCCTCCTTCCGCAGCATAACCCGCTCGCAGAAGGAAGCGAACCCCCTCCACGCCTCCTCGCCACCGGCTGCCGCAGCGACGACAGCCGGGAGCGAGAGGTCGTGGCCCACCGCGCGCCGCAGGGCACGGCGCTCTCCCCCCCATGCCGGACACTCCTCCAGAGTGTGTTGCGCCGTGTCCCGCGGCTCGCCGCAGTGGTGACACGCCTCCTCGGTCTCCCTCCCGATGCGACACAGGTAGTCGCCGAAGCACCCGTGCCCGCTCATCACCTGCGTCACACGGTAGGAGACCCTATGCCCCATCCATCCCCTGTTCCATTGATCGAACACCGGGAGGATGGCCCGAACGGCCCGCCTCTCGCCCTCCCTCGTCCCGGGAAGGCTATCGCGCCACTCCCGGGCTGCGTGCCGCCGAGCATGTCGCCTGAGCTCATCCACCATGAGCCGCGCCTGATCCGGGGCCACCCCCCGGAGCCGGAGTTCCCTGGAGTGCGTATGCACATCCGCCAACACGCGGGCCTCCAGCTCGAGGGGGATCAGCCCCGACATCACCATCGCCGTCGCGTATGAAATGGTGCGGTACCCCCGCACGATGCCTATGGCCAGCCTGCGCTCGATGCGACGCAGCAGCGACCGTGTGCCGCCACTGCGCCCCCTAGCCAAGACATCGCGCGCCCACACAGGGGCTCCGTACAGGACCAAAACTCGCACCACCACCGCGAACAGACGACGCACCCGTCCACAGGGTCCCCCGAGATTCGGGAGAAGGCGACCGAGCGCAGCGGTCGCCCTCTACGCCCGGGGCGCCAGCGACTCAAGGTGGCGGTCAAAACGCCACCGGCCGTCAAGCTCGAGTCCCAGGTACCGCATCTGGGACCCGACCTTGACCATCCCCTCCCCCACGCAGATCCAGCACTGGGGAGGCGCCGCCAACCGGGCCGAGCGGAGAAACCACATGGCCCTGGTTTTCTCGACGGACACCTCTAGGCCCAGCGACCGGATCGCGCGCACCGCGCGCCACGCGCCGCGCTCCGCCAGGCAGATGGCCTCCTTCGCATACCTCCCGGTGGCCAATACCAGCGTGTCGTCGGCGTAACACGTCAGGCTGACCCCGGGAGGCATCTCCTCCCGCAGGACGCGATCGTACGCAAGATTCCACAGCAACGGGCCCAACACCGAGCCCTGCGGAACCCCGCGCACGACGCCCCTGCGCACCATCCCGTACCGGCCGGGATACTCTATACCCCTGTCGGAGAGATAGCTCCCGATCACCCTTCTGAGATACAGAGGCACCCGGTGGAAGACCAGGGCCTCCATTATCCGATCCCAGGGGACGGTGTTGAACGCGTTAGCGATATCCAAGGATATCGCCAACGCAACTCCGCCCCCCCTCGTACAGGCCTCCGAGAGAGCCCTCACCCGCCGAATAGCGTCGACGGTGGAGAGACCCTCCCGGAAGCCGAATTGAACCCCGCTCAGATCGGGGACCCCTCCCGCCGACAGGTGCCTGACGAGGCGTCCAACGAGTACGCGCTCGAACAACTTCCCCGCCTCGTCCAGCAGACAAATTGGCCGGTACCCTGAGGGCGAGTCCCGGGACTTGCCCCCCTTCGGAAGGAGGACCAACCTGCCCGACTTCCACTCCGTGGGGAACACCCCCTCCCTCAGACAGCCGTTATACAGCTGCCGGAGTTCGGCGGCGAGTCCCCCCTCCAGGGCCAAGACCAACGCGCGGCCCGGCACCCCGTCCGGGCCCGGGGCCTTGCGGCCCACCCGCCGCGCCCTGGCCATCGCCTCACCCAGCTCGCCGGCCGACACCTCCCACTCTGCGGACCAGGAGAGAGGCTCCTGTTCCCAATGGGAGCGGCGCAGTTGTCCCCCCTCTCGCGGGAAGAGGGACGCCACCACTCCCTCGAGCAGGTGGGGGTCCATCGACTCCGTCACCGGAGGCGCCCACGCGCGCAGCTTGTTCATGACAAGCTTGTACGGGCGCCCCCATGGATCGGAGTCCACCGTGCCGACGAGCTCCGACCACGCGTCGGCCTTGGCCCGCGCGATAGCCCTGCGGAGAACCCCGAGCGCGGCTCGGTACTCCCCGCCGAGCCTCGCCGTCACCTCCTCGTCGTCGCGCCTCCTACGCGCTCGGCCGTACCGACGCCGCGCGGCATTGCAGGCACGCCGGAGCTCCGCAATGCCGGCGGACCACCAGTACGCCGCCCTCCTGGGGGCGAACCGGCTGCGGGGCATGGCGGTGTCGCACACCGCCGTCATTACCTCCCGCAGCCGCCTCGCCCCTTGCGCAGGCGCCAGCTCGGACAGGGCCGGCCCCGTCCATGTCGCCGCGGCTACCGCGGCCCCGAACGCGTCCGTGTCCAGCCGCTTCAAGGCCCATCGCGGCCGTCGGTCCCCCCGGCCCGGCCGGGAATCCCGCGCGTGGAGGGTGGGCCACACGTCCATGACGATGGGCGTATGGTCTGACGCAATCTCTATCTCCTCGGCCACCCTCCATCCCGACACCCGGCGCACGGCCGAGGGAGTCCCCCATGTCAGGTCGACAATCGAGACCCCCTGCGGACGCACGCACGTCGGCGTGGATCCCCGGTTAATCAACCGGAGATCCAGGCCGGCCGCCCAGGTTAACACCTCGCTACCCCTAGTGGTCGTCCTGGGACTCCCCCACGATACCGCGTGGGCATTGAAGTCTCCCAAAACGAGAACCGGGCGGGCGCTGCACCGCGCGATGCAGCTGTTCAGCCCGCCCAGGAACCCCCGAAATTGATCGAGGCCACAGCTCGGCGAGATGTAGATCCCGACAACCGCGATGTCCCCCCATTGCACCGCCACGAATCCCTCGCCCCGCTCCAGAAGGGAGACCGACGGGGACCCGGGGCGGCTTCCCGCCACTATTACTACGGAGCCGATCTCGTCCCCCACCCAGAAGGGGTGTTCGGGGATTGCGTACGGCTCCGCCGCAACTGCCAGCCCAGCCCCCCACTCGCGCACGGCTTGGACAAACAGGTCCTGTGCCGCGCGCGAGTGGTTGAGGTTCGCCTGCAGAACCGGAGTAGGATTAAAAGTACCTACTCTAACATGGGCTCTGCAGAGTCCCCTCCCTGGGAGGTCCGGGCCCCCGGCGCCGTCTGCGGCCGCTGCGCGGATGCAGCCCCAGACGCGCCCTTCTCTTTCGTCGCCGCGCGGCCCCTCTTGGGAGCCGGGGCACACGCTTTGGCCCCGAATCTATGGCCCGATGGTCTCCCCAGGTCCGCGCAGAGCGGACACCTGGGGGCGGCCCTACAGGCCGAAGCCCGGTGCTCCGCCGCCCCGCAGCGGTAGCACATCGCGCCTCTGTCGACCGCGCTCTCGCATGTCGCCCGCGTGTGCCCCGTCTCCAAACAACGGAAGCATTGGAGGGGCCGCTCCCTCAGCGCCTCGACGCGGGCCGAGGACCAGCCGACCAGCAGCCGGCCTCCCGCCAACACTTTCTTGACGGCCGCGAGGGGGCCCTGGGCCCAACAGGAGCCCAGCGCCTGCTCCGAGGCGGGTCTGCGGATCTCGCCGACCCGGAACTCCGCCGCGGAACACTCCCCCGCCGCCGCCAGCGCCGCCGCTACGTCCCCGGGCGACACCGAGTCGTCCAGGCCCGCCACGCGCACCTCGCCGCGCTTGACCGCCTGGGAGACCTTAACCCCGGTCCCCCCAAGCGCCTCGGCGATCCTCCCGGAGAGGGCCCGTGCCTTCTCCTGGCACCCCGTGCCCCTGACCTCCAGGAGGATCCCGCCGGTTTTCGACCGCCTGGGAAGCACCCCCGACTCGATCCCGATAGCCTTGAGGTCCACCCTCTCTTTTGCCCTGGCCATCACCTCCGAATAAGTGAGCTTGCAGCTCTCGGGGATGGTGATGGCCACTGCTGCCGTTCTGGGGGTGCGTCCCAGGCCACCGTCCCTCCCGGCGGCGGGCTTCGCCGCGCTCGCGCCGCCCTGCACTCGTGCGCCGCCCGCCGCCCTCGGCTCCCTCGCAGCCTGCAGCCGTGAAGCGGCGGCAGCTGCCTCGGCCGCGGCTGCTCTCGCCGCAGCCTCCTCCGCGGCCATCTTCTTCTTGGCCCTCTTCGCCGCCTTGCTCGTCACCTCCATCCACGAGGCCGGGACGACCGGTGGCGGAATGATAACGGGGGGCACCACCCTCACGTTGGACACGACCACCGGTCCAGTCCCCTTGGTGACAGACGTCGCCGGCAGAGAAGCCACCGGCGTCGCCTCGCGCGCCGATTTACCCTCCGCCCGGAGGGCCGGGGCCAACCCGGCCAGAATCGTCCGGAACCGCTCCTCCATCCGGGCCTCTAGCTCCCGGTTCCTGGCCGTTATCAGCGCGCCGACCCGGAGAAGCAGGGCTTCGGAGTCCAAAACTCCCGCTCCCTCCCCCGACGGTCCCATCGCCTCCATCCCCCGCGTACGGACCCCCGCTGTCGAGGAGGCGGGGGGCGCTTCCCCTATTGGCGCATGTCCCGCCCGGCGACCGCTGTCGGTGTTCGCCCGCCGCCCGGCCTCCATTGACCGGAGCCTCGCCCGGAGGTCACCCGCCTCCTTCGCGAGGGCCGCGTTCTGCTCGCGGAGGCGGGCCACCTCCTGGCTACCCTGCCACGCCATCCCGGTAAAGCACCGCTGCATCAAGGTGGTGCAGTGGGCCCTGGCGACTGCAGAACAATCCCGCAAGTCTTTAGCCAGGTCCCCCTTGAGGCCCTTTGAGACGGTGGAGACTCTCTCCACCCTCAACATCGCCTCCTCCACCTCCCCTACTAGCTGCGCTGTCGGCATCCTCCCACCCAGCTCGATGAGGTCATCCACCCTCCTCGTCTGACTCCTCTCGGCGCGGCCGCCGAGGGCCAGATCCATGGTGGGCGTCCCCGACGAGCCCTCCCCGGGGTCCGTCCGCGACACCGACCCGCCGCGGGTGTGCTGCCCCCCCTCTAACCGGGCACGCTTGGGGTCAGAGACCCCAGATGTCGCGCCCCGCTTCTCCGCGCCCCCGCGCGTCACGATCGAGCCGACAGAGCTCGAGATGGAGATGATTGTTTCATCCCCATCCGAGTCCTCGTCCGCGATGACCACGACCGCGTCCTCCCCGGCAGTAATCGTTGCCATCCCCTCCCCGTCAGTGACCGCTGCCGTCTCTTCCCCCGCCGCAGCTGCTGCCGTATCGGCAGCCTCCCCCACAACATCAAGGTTTTTATTATACGATTCCATATCTGGTCCCACGAGATTGGCAGGAAAAAACACGTCCGCCCGGGCAGAGCCTCCTTGCCCGGGTAAGGCTAATTTCAACTGGAGTTCGCCAGGTATCCAGAGATGGTGCGCTAGTGGCTGATGTACCCCACCAGCCGCGCCCTGTAGCCAGGGCGTACCCTCTCACCGCGCACCTAAGCTTAGGGCATTAGGGATTTTTATAGAGGTTATCATCCTCGCGGCCCGGCCGATTAAGGCAAGACCACCGTTCCGGTAAAACATGACCACCGGTTTACGGCAAGGGCCCTGCGGCGACCTCCCCGGTCGTTATCGCAGGACCCATTCCGCGGTTTTTTATCCCTCCGTGTGAGCCTTACCGGCAAGGGAGGCCCTGCCAGGATCCGAAGATCCCGCCGGCATCGCCTCATACATCATTGGGACTACTTTCCGCGGAATACCCCTCGCTCCGTTAGCAACACACAACTATGTGTGTTCCCAGGGACCACCACGAGGAGGTGGAGCGTAGAGGATTTTAGGGATATGACCGCCACCACTGTGGCATACCTAGTAGTGGATCCGAGTCACCACTACTAAGCCCATATCCCCTCGGTCCCCATCCCATCCTCTATCCTATCCTATCCTCTATCCTATCCTATCCTCTATCCTATCCTATCCTCTATCCTCTATCCTCTATCCTATCCTATCCTCTATCCTATGCTATCCTCTATCCTATCCTATCCTATCCTATCCTCTATCCTCTATCCTATCCTATCCTCTATCCTATCCTATCCTCTATCCTATCCTATCCTCTATCCTATCCTATCCTCTATCCTATCTTATCCTCTATCCTATCCATTCCTCTATCCTATCCTATCCTCTATCCAATCCTCTATCCTATCCTATCCTCTATCCTATCCTATCCTCTATCCTATCCTATCCTGTATCCTATCCAATCCTCAATCCTATCCTATCATCTATCCTCTATCCTATCCAATCCTCTACCCTATCCATTCCTCTATCCTATCATATCCTCTATCCTATAATATCCTCTATCCTATCCTATCCTCTATCCAATCCTCTAACCTATCCTATCCTCTATCCTATCAAATCCCCTATCCTATCAACTATCCTATCCTATCCTGTATCCTATCCAATCCTTAATCCTATCCGATCATCTATCCTCTATCCTATCCAATCCTCTATCCTATCCATTCCTCTATCCGATCCTATCCTCTATCCTATCCTATCCTCTATCCTATCCTCTATTCTATCCTATCCACTATCCTATCCTATCCTCTATCCTGTCCTATGCTCTATCCTATCCTATCGTCTATCCTATCCTCTATCCTATCCTCTACTCTATCCTATCCTATCCTCTATCCTATCCCATCCTCTATCCTATCCTATCCTCTATCCTATCCTATCCTCTATCCTATCCTATCTTCTATCCTATCCTATCCTCTATCCTATCAAATCCCCTATCCTATCCTCTATCCTATCCTATCCTGTATCCTATCCAATCCTCAATCCTATCCTATCATCTATCCTCTATCCTATCCTATCCTCTATCCTATCCCATCCTCTATCCTATCCTATCCTCTATCCTATCCTATCCTCTATCCTATTCTATCCTCTATCCTATCCTATCCTCTATGCTATCCTATCCTCTATCCTATCCTATCCTCTATCCTATCCTATCCTCTATCCTATCCTATCCTCTATCCGATCCTATCCTCTATCCTATCCTATCCTCTATCCTATCCTATCCTCTATCCTATCCTATCCTCTATCCTATCCTATCCTCTATCCTATCCTATCCTGTATCCTATCCAATCCTCAATCCTATCCTATCATCTATCCTCTATCCTATCCAATCCTCTATCCTATCCATTCCTCTATCCTATCCTATCCTCTATACAATCCTCTATCCTATCCTATCCTCTATCCTATCCCATCCTCTATCCTATCCTATCCTCTATCCTATCCTATCCTCTATCCTATCCTATCCTCTATGCTATCCTATCCTCTATCCTATCCTCTATAGTATCCTATCCTCTATCCTATCCTATCCTGTATCCTATCCTATCCTCTATCCTATCCTATCTTCTATCCTATCCTATCCTCTATCCTATCAAATCCCCTATCCTATCCTCTATCCTATCCTATCCTGTATCCTATCCTATCCTCTATCCTATCCTATCCTCTATCCTATCCTCTATCCGATCCTATCCTCTATCCCTAACCTATCCTCTATCCTATCCTATCCTCTGTCCTATCCCATCCTCTATCCTATCCTATCCTCTATCCTATCCTATCCTCTATCCTATCCTATCCTCTATCCTATCCTATCCTCTATGCTATCCTATCCTCAATCCTATCCTATCCCCTATCCTATCCTATCCTCTATCCTATCCTATCCGCTATCCTATCCTATCTTCTATCCTATCCTATCCTCTAACCTATCAAATCACCTATCCTATCCTCTATCCTATCCTATCCTATCCTCTATCCTCTATCCTATCCTATCCTCTATCCTATCCTCTATCCGATCCTATCCTCTATCCTATCCTATCCTCTATCCTATCCTCTATCCTATCCTCTATCCTATCCTTTCCTCTATCCTATCCTATCCTCTATCCTATCCTATCCTCTATGCTATCCTATCCTCTATCCGATCCTATCCTCTATCCTAACCTATCCTCTATCCTATCCTATCCTCTGTCCTATCCCATCCTCTATCCTATCCTATCCTATCCTCTATCCTATCCTATCCTCTATCCTATCCTATCCTCTATCCTATCCTATCCTCTATCCTATCCTATCCTGTATCCTATCCAATCCTCAATCCTATACTATCATCTATCCTCTATCCTATCCAATCCTCTATCCTATCCATTCCTCTATCCTATCCTATCCTCTATACCATCCTCTATCCTATCCTATCCTCTATCCTATCCCATCCTCTATCCTATCCTATCCTCTATCCTATCCTATCCTCTATCCTATCCTATCCTCTATGCTATCCTATCCTCTATCCTATCCTCTATAGTATCCTATCCTCTATCCTATCCTATCCTGTATCCTATCCTATCCTCTATCCTATCCTATCTTCTATCCTATCCTATCCTCTATCCTATCAAATCCCCTATCCTATCCTCTATCCTATCCTATCCTCTATCCTATCCTCTATCCGATCCTATCCTCTATCCTAACCTATCCTCTATCCTATCCTATCCTCTGTCCTATCCCATCCTCTATCCTATCCTATCCTCTATCCTATCCTATCCTCTATCCTATCCTATCCTCTATCCTATCCTATCCTCTATGCTATCCTATCCTCAATCCTATCCTATCCCCTATCCTATCCTATCCTCTATCCTATCCTATCCGCTATCCTATCCTATCTTCTATCCTATCCTATCCTCTAACCTATCAAATCACCTATCCTATCCTCTATCCTATCCTATCCTATCCTCTATCCTCTATCCTATCCTATCCTCTATCCTATCCTCTATCCGATCCTATCCTCTATCCTATCCTATCCTCTATCCTATCCTCTATCCTATCCTCTATCCTATCCTTTCCTCTATCCTATCCTCTATCCTATCCTCTATCCTATCCTTTCCTCTATCCGATCCCATCCTCTATCCTAACCTATCCTCTATCCTATCCTATCCTCTGTCCTATCCCATCCTCTATCCTATCCTATCCTATCCTCTATCCTATCCTATCCTCTATCCTATCCTATCCTCTATGCTATCCTATCCTCTATCCTATCCTATCCCCTATCCTATCCTATCCTCTATCCTATCCTATCCTCTATCCTATCCTATCTTCTATCCTATCCTATCCTCTAACCTATCAAATCACCTATCCTATCCTCTATCCTATCCTATCCTATCCTCTATCCTCTATCCTATCCTATCCTCTATCCTATCCTCTATCCGATCCTATCCTCTATCCTATCCTATCCTCTATCCTATCCTCTATCCTATCCTCTATCCTATCCTTTCCTCTATCCTATCCCATCCTCTATCCTATCCTATCCTCTATGCTATCCTATCCTCTATCCTATCCTATCCTCTATCCTATCCAATCCTCTATCCTATCCATTCCTCTGTCCTATCATATCCTCTATCCTATCCTATCCTCTATCCTATCCTATCCTCTATCCTCTATCCTCTATCCTCTATCCTATCCTATCCTCTATCCTATCCTATCCTCTATCCTCTATCCTATCCTATCCTCTATCCTATCCTATCCTCTATCCTATCCTATCCTCTATCCTATCTTATCCTCTATCCTATCCATTCCTCTATCCTATCCTATCCTCTATCCAATCCTCTATCCTATCCTATCCTCTATCCTATCCTATCCTCTATCCTATCCTATCCTGTATCCTATCCAATCCTCAATCCTATCCTATCATCTATCCTCTATCCTATCCAATCCTCTACCCTATCCATTCCTCTATCCTATCATATCCTCTATCCTATAATATCCTCTATCCTATCCTATCCTCTATCCAATCCTCTAACCTATCCTATCCTCTATCCTATCAAATCCCCTATCCTATCAACTATCCTATCCTATCCTGTATCCTATCCAATCCTTAATCCTATCCGATCATCTATCCTCTATCCTATCCAATCCTCTATCCTATCCATTCCTCTATCCGATCCTATCCTCTATCCTATCCTATCCTCTATCCTATCCTATCCTCTATCCTATCCTATCCTCTATCCTATCCTATCCACTATCCTATCCTATCCTCTATCCTGTCCTATGCTCTATCCTATCCTATCGTCTATCCTATCCTCTATCCTATCCTCTACTCTATCCTATCCTATCCTCTATCCTATCCCATCCTCTATCCTATCCTATCCTCTATCCTATCCTATCCTCTATTCTATCCTATCCTCTATCCTATTCTATCCTCTATCCTATCCTATCCTCTATGCTATCCTATCCTCTATCCTATCCTATCCTCTATCCTATCCTATCCTCTATCCTATCCTATCCTCTATCCGATCCTATCCTCTATCCTATCCTATCCTCTATCCTATCCTATCCTCTATCCTATCCTATCCTCTATGCTATCCTATCCTCTATCCTATCCTATCCTGTATCCTATCCAATCCTCAATCCTATCCTATCATCTATCCTCTATCCTATCCAATCCTCTATCCTATCCATTCCTCTATCCTATGCTATCCTCTATCCTATCCTATCCTCTATGCTATCCTATCATCTATCCTATCCTATCCTCTATCCTATCAAATCCCCTATCCTATGCTCTATCCTATCCTATCCTGTATCCTATCCAATCCTCAATCCTATCCTATTATCTATCCTCTATCCTATCCAATCCTCTATCCTATCCATTCCTCTATCCTATCATATCCTCTATCCTATAATATCCTCTATCCTATCCTATCCTCTATCCAATCCTCTATCCTATCCTATCCTCTATCCTATCCTATCCTCTATCCTATCCTATCCTCTATCCTATCCTATCTTCTATCCTACCCTATCATCTATCCTATCAAATCCCCTATCCTATCCTCTATCCTATCCTATCCTCTATCCTATCCTATCCTCCATCCTATCCTATCCTCTATCCTATCCTATCCTGTATCCTACCCAATCCTCTATCCTACCCTATCATCTATCCTCAAGTCTATCCTTTCCTGTATGCTATCGTATCCTCTATCCTATCCTATCTTCTATCCTATACTATCCTCTATCCTATCAAATTCCCTATCCTATCCTCTATCCTATCCTATCCTCTATCCTATCCTATCCTCTATCCTATCCTATCCTCTATCCTATCCTATCCTCTATCCGATCCTATCCTCTATCCTATCCTATCCTCTATCCTATCCTATCCTCTATCCTATCCCATCCTCTATCCTATCCTATCCTCTATCCTATTTTATCCTCTATCCTATCCCATCCTCTATCCTATCCTATCCTCTATCCTATCCTATCCTCTATCCTATCCTATCCTCTATCCTATCCTATCCTCTATGCTATCCTATCCTCTATCCTATCCTATCCCCTATCCTATCCTATCCTCTATCCTATCCTATCCTCTATCCTATCCTCTATCCTATCCTATCCTATCCTCTATCCTATCCTATCCTATCCTCTATCCTATCCTATCCTCTATCCTATGCTATCCTCTATCCTATCCTATCCTCTATCCTATCCTATCTTCTATCCTATCCTATCCTCTATCCTATCAAATCACCTATCCTATCCTCTATCCTATCCTATCCTGTATCCTATCCTATCCTCTATCCTCTATCCTATCCTATCCTCTATCCTATCCTCTATCCGATCCTATCCTCTATCCTATCCTCTATCCTATCCTTTCCTCTATCCTATCCTATCCTCTATCCTATCCTATCCTCTATGCTATCCTATCCTCTATCCTATCCTATCCTCTATCCTATCCAATCCTCTATCCTATCCATTCCTCTGTCCTATCATGTCCTCTATCCCATCCTATCCTCTATCCTATCCTATCCTCTATCCTATCCTATCCTCTATCCTATCCTATCCTCTATCCTATCCTATCCTCTATCCTATCCTATCCTCTATCCTATCCTATCCTCTATCCTATCCTATCCTATCCTCTATCCTCAATCCTATCCAATCCTCTATCCTATCCATTCCTCTATCCTATCCTATCCTCTATCCAATCCTCTAACCTATCCTATCCTCTATCCTATCCTATCCTCTATCCTATCCTATCCTGTATCCTATCCAATCCTCAATCCTATCCTATCATCTATCCTCTATCCTATCCAATCCTCTACCCTATCCATTCCTCTATCCTATCATATCCTCTATCCTATAATATCCTCTATCCTATCCTATCCACTATCCTATCCTCTATCCGATCCTATCCTCTATCCTGTCCTATCCTCTATCCTATCCTCTATCCTATCCTCTATCCTATCCTTTCCTCTATCCTATCCTATCCTCTATCCTATCCTATCCTCTATGCTATCCTATCCTCTATCCTATCCTATCCTCTATCCTATCCAATCCTCTATCCTATCCATTCCTCTGTCCTATCATGTCCTCTATCCCATCCTATCCTCTATCCTATCCTATCCTCTATCCTCTATCCTATCCTATCCTCTATCCTATCCTATCCTCTATCCTATCCTATCCTCTATCCTATCCTATCCTCTATCCTATCCTATCCTATCCTCTATCCTCAATCCTATCCAATCCTCTATCCTATCCATTCCTCTATCCTATCCTATCCTCTATCCAATCCTCTAACCTATCCTATCCTCTATCCTATCCTATCCTCTATCCTATCCTATCCTGTATCCTATCCAATCCTTAATCCTATCCGATCATCTATCCTCTATCCTATCCAATCCTCTATCCTATCCATTCCTCTATCCGATCCTATCCTCTATCCTATCCTATCCTCTATCCTATCCTATCCTCTATCCTATCCTATCCTCTATCCTATCCTATCCACTATCCTATCCTATCCTCTATCCTGTCCTATGCTCTATCCTATCCTATCGTCTATTCTATCCTCTATCCTATCCTCTACTCTATCCTATCCTATCCTCTATCCTATCCCATCCTCTATCCTATCCTATCCTCTATCCTATCCTATCTCCTATCCTATCCTATCCTCTATCCTATCAAATCCCCTATCCTATCCTCTATCCTATCCTATCTTGTATCCTATCCAATCCTCAATCCTATCCTATCATCTATCCTCTATCCTATCCTATCCTCTATCCTATCCCATCCTTTATCCTATCCTATCCTCTATCCTATCCTATCCTCTATCCTATTCTATCCTCTATCCTATCCTATCCTCTATGCTATCCTATCCTCTATCCTATCCTATCCTCTATCCTATCCTATCCTCCATCCTATCCTATCCTCTATCCGATCCTATCCTCTATCCTATCCTATCCTCTATCCTATCCTATCCTCTATCCTATCCTATCCTCTATCCTATCCTATCCTCTATCCTATCCTATCCTGTATCCTATCCAATCCTCAATCCTATCCTATCATCTATCCTCTATCCTATCCAATCCTCTATCCTATCCATTCCTCTATCCTATCCTATCCTCTATACAATCCTCTATCCTATCCTATCCTCTATCCTATCCCATCCTCTATCCTATCCTATCCTCTATCCTGTCCTATCCTCTATCCTATCCTATCCTCTATGCTATCCTATCCTCTATCCTATCCTCTATAGAATCCTATCCTCTATCCTATCCTATCCTGTATCCTATCCTATCCTATCCTCTATCCTATCCTATCCTCTATCCTATGCTATCCTCTATCCTATCCTATCCTCTATCCTATCCTATCCTCTATCCTATCCTATCCTATCCTCTATCCTATCCTATCCTATCCTCTATGCTATCCTATCCTCTATCCTATCCTATCCTCTATCCTATCCTCTATCCTATCCTCTATCCTATCCTCTATCCTATCCTCTATCCTATCCTATCCTCTATGCTATCCTATCCTCTATCCTATCCTATCCTCTATCCTATCCTATCCTCTATGCTATCCTATCCTCTATCCTATCCTATCCTCTATCCTATCCCATCCTCTATCCTATCCTATCCTCTATCCTATCCTATCCTCTATCCTATCCTATCCTCTATCCTATCCTATCCTCTATCCTATCCTATCCTCTATCCTATCGTATCCTCTATCCTATCCTATCCTATCCTCTATCCTATCCTATCCTCTATCCTATGCTATCCTCTATCCTATCCTATCCTCTATGCTATCCTATCCTTTATCCTATCCTCTATAGTATCCTATCCTCTATCCTATCCTATCCTGTATCCTATCCTATCCTATCCTCTATCCTATCCTATCCTCTATCCTATGCTATCCTCTATCCTATCCTATCCTCTATGCTATCCTATCCTCTATGCTATCCTATCCTCTATCCGATCCTATCCTCTATCCTAACCTATCCTCTAACCTATCAAATCACCTATCCTATCCTCTATCCTATCCTATCCTATCCTCTATCCTCTATCCTATCCTATCCTCTATCCTATCCTCTATCCGATCCTATCCTCTATCCTATCCTATCCTCTATCCTATCCTCTATCCTATCCTCTATCCTATCCTTTCCTCTATCCTATCCTATCCTCTATCCTATCCTATCCTCTATGCTATCCTATCCTGTATCCTATCCTATCCTCTATCCTATCCAATCCTCTATCCTATCCATTCCTCTGTCCTATCATATCCTCTATCCTATCCTATCCTCTATCCTATCCTATCCTCTATCCTCTATCCTCTATCCTATCCTATCCTCTATCCTATCCTATCCTCTATCCTCTATCCTATCCTATCCTCTATCCTATCCTATCCTCTATCCTATCCTATCCTCTATCCTATCTTATCCTCTATCCTATCCATTCCTCTATCCTATCCTAACCTCTATGCTATCCTCTATCCTATCCTATCCTCTATGCTATCCTATCATCTATCCTATCCTATCCTCTATCCTATCAAATCCCCTATCCTATGCTCTATCCTATCCTATCCTGTATCCTATCCAATCCTCAATCCTATCCTATCATCTATCCTCTATCCTATCCAATCCTCTATCCTATCCATTCCTCTATCCTATCATATCCTCTATCCTATAATATCCTCTATCCTATCCTATCCTATCCTCTATTCAATCCTCTATCCTATCCTATCCTCTATCCTATCCTATCCTCTATCCTATCCTATCCTCTATCCTATCCTATCTTCTATCCTACCCTATCATCTATCCTATCAAATCCCCTATCCTATCCTCTATCCTATCCTATCCTCTATCCTATCCTATCCTCTATCCTATCCTATCCTCCATCCTATCCTATCCTCTATCCTATCCTATCCTGTATCCTACCCAATCCTCTATCCTACCCTATCATCTATCCTCAAGTCTATCCTTTCCTGTATCCTATCGTATCCTCTATCCTATCCTATCTTCTATCCTATACTATCCTCTATCCTATCAAATTCCCTATCCTATCCTCTATCCTATCCTATCCTCTATCCTATCCTATCCTCTATCCTATCCTATCCTCTATCCTATCCTATCCTCTATCCTATCCTATCCTCTATGCTATCCTATCCTCTATCCTATCCTATCCCCTATCCTATCCTATCCTCTATCCTATCCTATCCTCTATCCTATCCTCTATCCTATCCTATCCTATCCTCTATCCTATCCTATCCTCTATCCTATCCTATCCTCTATCCTATCCTATCCTCTATGCTATCCTATCCTCTATCCTATCCTATCCCCTATCCTATCCTATCCTCTATCCTATCCTATCCTCTATCCTATCCTCTATCCTATCCTATCCTATCCTCTATCCTATCCTATCCTCTATCCTATCCTATCCTATCCTCTATCCTATCCTATCCTCTATCCTATGCTATCCTCTATCCTATCCTATCCTCTATCCTATCCTATCTTCTATCCTATCCTATCCTCTATCCTATCAAATCACCTATCCTATCCTCTATCCTATCCTATCCTGTATCCTATCCTATCCTCTATCCTCTATCCTATCCTATCCTCTATCCTATCCTCTATCCGATCCTATCCTCTATCCTAATCTATCCTCTATCCTATCCTCTATCCTATCCTCTATCCTATCCTTTCCTCTATCCTATCCTATCCTCTATCCTATCCTATCCTCTATCCTATCCAATCCTCTATCCTATCCATTCCTCTGTCCTATCATGTCCTCTATCCCATCCTATCCTCTATCCTCTATCCTATCCTATCCTCTATCCTATCCTATCCTCTATCCTATCCTATCCTCTATCCTATCCTATCCTCTATCCTATCCTATCCTCTATCCTATCCTATCCTATCCTCTATCCTCAATCCTATCCAATCCTCTATCCTATCCATTCCTCTATCCTATCCTATCCTCTATCCAATCCTCTAACCTATCCTATCCTCTATCCTATCCTATCCTCTATCCTATCCTATCCTGTATCCTATCCAATCCTCAATCCTATCCTATCATCTATACTCTATCCTATCCAATCCTCTACCCTATCCATTCCTCTATCCTATCCAATCCTCTATCCTATCCTATCCTCTATCCTATCGTATCCTCTATCCTATCCTATCTTCTATCCTATACTATCCTCTATCCTATCAAATTCCCTATCCTATCCTCTATCCTATCCTATCCTCTATCCTATCCTATCCTCTATACTATCCTATCCTCTATCCTATCCTATCCTCTATCCGATCCTATCCTCTATCCTATCCTATCCTCTATCCTATCCTATCCTCTATCCTATCCCATCCTCTATCCTATCCTATCCTCTATCCTATCCTATCCTCTATGCTATCCTATCCTCTATCCTATCCTATCCTCTATCCTATCCTATCCTCTATCCTATCCTATCCTCTATCCTATCTTATCCTCTATCCTATCCATTCCTCTATCCTATCCTATCCTCTATCCAATCCTCTATCCTATCCTATCCTCTATCCTATCCTATCCTCTATCCTATCCTATCCTGTATCCTGTCCAATCCTCAATCCTATCCTATCATCTATCCTCTATCCTATCCAATCCTCTACCCTATCCATTCCTCTATCCTATCATATCCTCTATCCTATAATATCCTCTATCCTATCCTATCCTCTATCCAATCCTCTAACCTATCCTATCCTCTATCCTATCAAATCCCCTATCCTATCAACTATCCTATCCTATCCTGTATCCTATCCAATCCTTAATCCTATCCGATCATCTATCCTCTATCCTATCCAATCCTCTATCCTATCCATTCCTCTATCCGATCCTATCCTCTATCCTATCCTATCCTCTATCCTATCCTATCCTCTATCCTATCCTATCCTCTATCCTATCCTATCCACTATCCTATCCTATCCTCTATCCTGTCCTATGCTCTATCCTATCCTATCGTCTATCCTATCCTCTATCCTATCCTCTACTCTATCCTATCCTATCCTCTATCCTATCCCATCCTCTATCCTATCCTATCCTCTATCCTATCCTATCCTCTATCCTATCCTATCCTCTATCCTATCCTATCCTCTATCCGATCCTATCCTCTATCCTATCCTATCCTCTATCCTATCCTATCCTCTATCCTATCCTATCCTCTATCCTATCCTTTCCTCTATCCTATCCTATCCTGTATCCTATCCAATCCTCAATCCTATCCTATCATCTATCCTCTATCCTATCCAATCCTCTATCCTATCCATTCCTCTATCCTATCCTATCCTCTATACAATCCTCTATCCTATCCTATCCTCTATCCTATCCCATCCTCTATCCTATCCTGTCCTCTATCCTATCCTATCCTCTATCCTATCCTATCCTCTATGCTATCCTATCCTCTATCCTATCCTCTATAGTATCCTATCCTCTATCCTATCCTATCCTGTATCCTATCCTATCCTATCCTCTATCCTATCCTATCCTCTATCCTATGCTATCCTCTATCCTATCCTATCCTCTATGCTATCCTATCATCTATCCTATCCTATCCTCTATCCTATCAAATCCCCTATCCTATGCTCTATCCTATCCTATCCTGTATCCTATCCAATCCTCAATCCTATCCTATCATCTATCCTCTATCCTATCCAATCCTCTATCCTATCCATTCCTCTATCCTATCATATCCTCTATCCTATAATATCCTCTATCCTATCCTATCCTATCCTCTATTCAATCCTCTATCCTATCCTATCCTCTATCCTATCCTATCCTCTATCCTATCCTATCCTCTATCCTATCCTATCTTCTATCCTACCCTATCATCTATCCTATCAAATCCCCTATCCTATCCTCTATCCTATCCTATCCTCTATCCTATCCTATCCTCTATCCTATCCTATCCTCCATCCTATCCTATCCTCTATCCTATCCTATCCTGTATCCTACCCAATCCTCTATCCTACCCTATCATCTATCCTCAAGTCTATCCTTTCCTGTATCCTATCGTATCCTCTATCCTATCCTATCTTCTATCCTATACTATCCTCTATCCTATCAAATTCCCTATCCTATCCTCTATCCTATCCTATCCTCTATCCTATCCTATCCTCTATCCTATCCTATCCTCTATCCTATCCTATCCTCTATCCTATCCTATCCTCTATGCTATCCTATCCTCTATCCTATCCTATCCCCTATCCTATCCTATCCTCTATCCTATCCTATCCTCTATCCTATCCTCTATCCTATCCTATCCTATCCTCTATCCTATCCTATCCTCTATCCTATCCTATCCTCTATCCTATCCTATCCTCTATGCTATCCTATCCTCTATCCTATCCTATCCCCTATCCTATCCTATCCTCTATCCTATCCTATCCTCTATCCTATCCTCTATCCTATCCTATCCTATCCTCTATCCTATCCTATCCTCTATCCTATCCTATCCTATCCTCTATCCTATCCTATCCTCTATCCTATGCTATCCTCTATCCTATCCTATCCTCTATCCTATCCTATCTTCTATCCTATCCTATCCTCTATCCTATCAAATCACCTATCCTATCCTCTATCCTATCCTATCCTGTATCCTATCCTATCCTCTATCCTCTATCCTATCCTATCCTCTATCCTATCCTCTATCCGATCCTATCCTCTATCCTAATCTATCCTCTATCCTATCCTCTATCCTATCCTCTATCCTATCCTTTCCTCTATCCTATCCTATCCTCTATCCTATCCTATCCTCTATCCTATCCAATCCTCTATCCTATCCATTCCTCTGTCCTATCATGTCCTCTATCCCATCCTATCCTCTATCCTCTATCCTATCCTATCCTCTATCCTATCCTATCCTCTATCCTATCCTATCCTCTATCCTATCCTATCCTCTATCCTATCCTATCCTCTATCCTATCCTATCCTATCCTCTATCCTCAATCCTATCCAATCCTCTATCCTATCCATTCCTCTATCCTATCCTATCCTCTATCCAATCCTCTAACCTATCCTATCCTCTATCCTATCCTATCCTCTATCCTATCCTATCCTGTATCCTATCCAATCCTCAATCCTATCCTATCATCTATACTCTATCCTATCCAATCCTCTACCCTATCCATTCCTCTATCCTATCCAATCCTCTATCCTATCCTATCCTCTATCCTATCGTATCCTCTATCCTATCCTATCTTCTATCCTATACTATCCTCTATCCTATCAAATTCCCTATCCTATCCTCTATCCTATCCTATCCTCTATCCTATCCTATCCTCTATACTATCCTATCCTCTATCCTATCCTATCCTCTATCCGATCCTATCCTCTATCCTATCCTATCCTCTATCCTATCCTATCCTCTATCCTATCCCATCCTCTATCCTATCCTATCCTCTATCCTATCCTATCCTCTATGCTATCCTATCCTCTATCCTATCCTATCCTCTATCCTATCCTATCCTCTATCCTATCCTATCCTCTATCCTATCTTATCCTCTATCCTATCCATTCCTCTATCCTATCCTATCCTCTATCCAATCCTCTATCCTATCCTATCCTCTATCCTATCCTATCCTCTATCCTATCCTATCCTGTATCCTGTCCAATCCTCAATCCTATCCTATCATCTATCCTCTATCCTATCCAATCCTCTACCCTATCCATTCCTCTATCCTATCATATCCTCTATCCTATAATATCCTCTATCCTATCCTATCCTCTATCCAATCCTCTAACCTATCCTATCCTCTATCCTATCAAATCCCCTATCCTATCAACTATCCTATCCTATCCTGTATCCTATCCAATCCTTAATCCTATCCGATCATCTATCCTCTATCCTATCCAATCCTCTATCCTATCCATTCCTCTATCCGATCCTATCCTCTATCCTATCCTATCCTCTATCCTATCCTATCCTCTATCCTATCCTATCCTCTATCCTATCCTATCCACTATCCTATCCTATCCTCTATCCTGTCCTATGCTCTATCCTATCCTATCGTCTATCCTATCCTCTATCCTATCCTCTACTCTATCCTATCCTATCCTCTATCCTATCCCATCCTCTATCCTATCCTATCCTCTATCCTATCCTATCCTCTATCCTATCCTATCCTCTATCCTATTCTATCCTCTATCCTATCCTATCCTCTATGCTATCCTATCCTCTATCCTATCCTATCCTCTATCCTATCCTATCCTCTATCCTATCCTATCCTCTATCCGATCCTATCCTCTATCCTATCCTATCCTCTATCCTATCCTATCCTCTATCCTATCCTATCCTCTATCCTATCCTATCCTCTATCCTATCCTATCCTGTATCCTATCCAATCCTCAATCCTATCCTATCATCTATCCTCTATCCTATCCAATCCTCTATCCTATCCATTCCTCTATCCTATCCTATCCTCTATACAATCCTCTATCCTATCCTATCCTCTATGCTATCCTATCCTCTATCCTATCCTCTATAGTATCCTATCCTCTATCCTATCCTATCCTGTATCCTATCCTATCCTATCCTCTATCCTATCCTATCCTCTATCCTATGCTATCCTCTATCCTATCCTATCCTCTATGCTATCCTATCATCTATCCTATCCTATCCTCTATCCTATCAAATCCCCTATCCTATGCTCTATCCTATCCTATCCTGTATCCTATCCAATCCTCAATCCTATCCTATCATCTATCCTCTATCCTATCCAATCCTCTATCCTATCCATTCCTCTATCCTATCATATCCTCTATCCTATAATATCCTCTATCCTATCCTATCCTCTATCCAATCCTCTATCCTATCCTATCCTCTATCCTATCCTATCCTCTATCCTATCCTATCCTCTATCCTATCCTATCTTCTATCCTACCCTATCATCTATCCTATCAAATCCCCTATCCTATCCTCTATCCTATCCTATCCTCTATCCTATCCTATCCTCTATCCTATCCTATCCTCCATCCTATCCTATCCTCTATCCTATCCTATCCTGTATCCTACCCAATCCTCTATCCTACCCTATCATCTATCCTCAAGTCTATCCTTTCCTGTATCCTATCGTATCCTCTATCCTATCCTATCTTCTATCCTATACTATCCTCTATCCTATCAAATTCCCTATCCTATCCTCTATCCTATCCTATCCTCTATCCTATCCTATCCTCTATCCTATCCTATCCTCTATCCTATCCTATCCTCTATCCTATCCTATCCTCTATGCTATCCTATCCTCTATCCTATCCTATCCCCTATCCTATCCTATCCTCTATCCTATCCTATCCTCTATCCTATCCTATCCTCTATCCTATCCTATCCTCTATGCTATCCTATCCTCTATCCTATCCTATCCCCTATCCTATCCTATCCTCTATCCTATCCTATCCTCTATCCTATCCTCTATCCTATCCTATCCTATCCTCTATCCTATCCTATCCTCTATCCTATCCTATCCTCTATCCTATCCTATCCTCTATCCTATCCTATCCTATCCTCTATCCTATCCTATCCTCTATCCTATGCTATCCTCTATCCTATCCTATCCTCTATCCTATCCTATCTTCTATCCTATCCTATCCTCTATCCTATCAAATCACCTATCCTATCCTCTATCCTATCCTATCCTGTATCCTATCCTATCCTCTATCCTCTATCCTATCCTATCCTCTATCCTATCCTCTATCCGATCCTATCCTCTATCCTAATCTATCCTCTATCCTATCCTCTATCCTATCCTCTATCCTATCCTTTCCTCTATCCTATCCTATCCTCTATCCTATCCTATCCTCTATGCTATCCTATCCTCTATCCTATCCTATCCTCTATCCTATCCAATCCTCTATCCTATCCATTCCTCTGTCCTATCATGTCCTCTATCCCATCCTATCCTCTATCCTATCCTATCCTCTATCCTCTATCCTATCCTATCCTCTATCCTATCCTATCCTCTGTCCTATCCTATCCTATCCTCTATCCTCAATCCTATCCAATCCTCTATCCTATCCATTCCTCTATCCTATCCTATCCTCTATCCAATCCTCTAACCTATCCTATCCTCTATCCTATCCTATCCTCTATCCTATCCTATCCTGTATCCTATCCAATCCTCAATCCTATCCTATCATCTATCCTCTATCCTATCCAATCCTCTACCCTATCCATTCCTCTATCCTATCCAATCCTCTATCCTATCCTATCCTCTATCCTATCGTATCCTCTATCCTATCCTATCTTCTATCCTATACTATCCTCTATCCTATCAAATTCCCTATCCTATCCTCTATCCTATCCTATCCTCTATCCTATCCTATCCTCTATCCTATCCTATCCTCTATCCTATCCTATCCTCTATCCGATCCTATCCTCTATCCTATCCTATCCTCTATCCTATCCTATCCTCTATCCTATCCCATCCTCTATCCTATCCTATCCTCTATCCTATCCTATCCTCTATGCTATCCTATCCTCTATCCTATCCTATCCCCTATCCTATCCTATCGTCTATCCTATCCTATCCTCTATCCTATCCTCTATCCTATCCTCTATCCTATCCTATCCTATCCTCTATCCTATCCTATCCTCTATCCTATCCTATCCTATCCTCTATCCTATCCTATCCTCTATCCTATGCTTTCCTCTATCCTATCCTATCCTCTATCCTATCCTATCTTCTATCCTATCCTATCCTCTATCCTATCGTATCCTCTATCCTATCCTATCTTCTATCCTATCCTATCCTCTATCCTATCAAATCACCTATCCTATCCTCTATCCTATCCTATCCTGTATCCTATCCTATCCTCTATCCTCTATCCTATCCTATCGTCTATCCTATCCTATCCTCTATCCTATCCTCTATCCTATCCTCTATCCTATCCTATCCTATCCTCCATACTATCCTATCCTCTATCCTATCCTATCCTATCCTCTATCCTATCCTATCCTCTATCCTATCCTATCATCTATGCTATCCTATCCTCTATCCTATCCTATCCTCTATCCTATCCAATCCTCTATCCTATCCATTCCTCTGTCCTATCATGTCCTCTATCCCATCCTATCCTCTATCCTACCCCTTCCTCTATCCTCTATCCTATCCTCTATCCTATCCTATCCTCTATCCTATCCTATCCTATCCTCTATCCTCTATCCTATCCTATCCTCTATCCTATCCTATCCTCTATCCTATCCTATCCTCTATCCTATCCTATCCTCTATCCTATCCTATCCTCTATCCTGTCCTATCCTCTATCCTATCCTATCCTCTATCCTATCCTATCCTCTATCCTATCCTATCCTCTATCCTATCCTATCCTCTATCCTATCCTCTATCCGATCCTATCCTCTATCCTAACCTATCCTCTATCCTATCCTATCCTGTGTCCTATCCCATCCTCTATCCTATCCTATCCTCTATCCTATCCTATCCTATCCTCTATCCTCTATCCTATCCTATCCTCTATCCTATCCTCTATCCGATCCTATCCTCTATCCTATCCTATCCTCTATCCTATCCTATCCTCTATCCTATCCTCTATCCTATCCTCTATCCTATCCTTTCCTCTATCCTATCCTATCCTCTATCCTATCCTATCCTCTATGCTATCCTATCCTCTATCCGATCCTATCCTCTATCCTAACCTATCCTCTATCCTATCCTATCCTCTGTCCTATCCCATCCTCTATCCTATCCTATCCTCTATCCTATCCTATCCTCTATCCTATCCTCTATCCTATCCTATCCTCTATGCTATCCTATCCTCTATCCTATCCTATCCCCTATCCTATCCTATCCTCTATCCTATCCTATCCTCTATCCTATCCTATCTTCTATCCTATCCTATCCTCTAACCTATCAAATCACCTATCCTATCCTCTATCCTATCCTATCCTATCCTCTATCCTCTATCCTATCCTATCCTCTATAATATCCTCTATCCTATCCTCTATCCTATCCTTTCCTCTATCCTATCCTATCCTCTATCCTATCCTATCCTCTATGCTATCCTATCCTCTATCCTATCCTATTCTCTATCCTATCCAATCCTCTACCCTATCCATTCCTCTGTCCTATCATATCCTCTATCCTATCCTATCCTCTATCCTATCCTATCCTCTATCCTCTATCCTCTATCCTCTATCCTATCCTATCCTCTATCCTATCCTATCCTCTATCCTATCCTATCCTATCCTCTATCCTCTATCCTATCCTATCCTCTATCCTATCCTATCCTCTATCCTATCCTATCCTCTATCCTATCTTATCCTCTATCCTATCCTATCCTCTATCCTATCCTATCCTCTATCCGATCCTATCCTCTATCCTATCCTATCCTCTATCCTATCCTCTATCCTATCCTATCCTCTATCCTATCCTCTATCCTATCCTATATCCTATCCTCTATCCTATCCTATCCTCTATCCGATCCTATCCTCTATCCTATCCTATCCTCTATCCGATCCTATCCTCTATCCTATCCTATCCTCTATCCTATCCTATCCTCTATCCTATCGTATCCTCTATCCTATCCTATCCTCTATCCTATCCTCTATCCTATCCTATATCCTATCCTCTATCCTATCCTATCCTCTATCCGATCCTATCCTCTATCCTATCCTATCCACTATCCGATCCTATCCTCTATCCTATCCTATCCTCTATCCTATCCTATCCTCTATCCTATCCTATCCTCTATCCTATCCTCTCCTCTATCCTATCCTATCCTATCCTCTATCCTCAATCCTATCCAATCCTCTATCCTATCCATTCCTCTATCCTATCCTATCCTCTATCCAATCCTCTAACCTATCCTATCCTCTATCCTATCCTATCCTCTATCCTATCCTATCCTGTATCCTATCCAATCCTCAATCCTATCCTATCATCTATCCTCTATCCTATCCAATCCTCTACCCTATCCATTCCTCTATCCTATCCAATCCTCTATCCTATCCTATCCTCTATCCTATCGTATCCTCTATCCTATCCTATCTTCTATCCTATACTATCCTCTATCCTATCAAATTCCCTATCCTATCCTCTATCCTATCCTATCCTCTATCCTATCCTATCCTCTATCCTATCCTATCCTCTATCCGATCCTATCCTCTATCCTATCCTATCCTCTATCCTATCCTATCCTCTATCCTATCCCATCCTCTATCCTATCCTATCCTCTATCCTATCCTATCCTCTATGCTATCCTATCCTCTATCCTATCCTATCCCCTATCCTATCCTATCGTCTATCCTATCCTATCCTCTATCCTATCCTCTATCCTATCCTCTATCCTATCCTATCCTATCCTCTATCCTATCCTATCCTCTATCCTATCCTATCCTATCCTCTATCCTATCCTATCCTCTATCCTATGCTATCCTCTATCCTATCCTATCCTCTATCCTATCCTATCTTCTATCCTATCCTATCCTCTATCCTATCAAATCACCTATCCTATCCTCTATCCTATCCTATCCTGTATCCTATCCTATCCTCTATCCTCTATCCTATCCTATCGTCTATCCTATCCTATCCTCTATCCTATCCTCTATCCTATCCTCTATCCTATCCTATCCTATCCTCTATCCTATCCTATCCTCTATCCTATCCTATCCTATCCTCTATCCTATCCTATCCTATCCTCTATCCTATCCTATCCTCTATCCTATCCTATCCTATCCTCTATCCTATCCTATCCTCTATCCTATGCTATCCTCTATCCTATCCTATCCTCTTTCCTATCCTATCTTCTATCCTATCCTATCCTCTATCCTATCAAATCACCTATCCTATCCTCTATCCTATCCTATCCTGTATCCTATCCAATCCTCTATCCTATCCATTCCTCTGTCCTATCATATCCTCTATCCTATCCTATCCTCTATCCTATCCTATCCTCTATCCTATCCTATCCTCTATCCTATCCTATCCTCTATCCTATCCTATCCTCTATCCTATCCTATCCTCTATCCTATCCTATCCTATCCTATCCTCTATCCTATCCTATCATCTATCCTATCCTATCCTCTATCCTATCCTATCCTCTATCCTATCCTATCCTCTATCCTATCCTATCCTCTATCCTATCCTATCCTCTATCCTCTATCCTCTATCCGATCCTATCCTCTATCCTATCCTATCCTCTATCCTATCCTATCCTCTATCCTATCCCATCCTCTATCCGATCCTGTCCTCTATCCTATCCTATCCTCTATCCTATCCTATCCTCTATCCGATCCTATCCTCTATCCTATCCTATCCTCTATCCTATCCTATCTTCTATCCTATCCTATCCTCTATCCTATCAAATCCCCTATCCTATCCTCTATCCTATCCTATCCTGTATCCTATCCAATCCTCAATCCTATCCTATCATCTATCCTCTATCCTATCCAATCCTCTATCCTATCCATTCCTCTATCCTATCATATCCTCTATCCTATAATATCCTCTATCCTATCCTATCCTCTATCCTACCCTATCTTCTATCCTATCCTATCCTCTATCCTATCGTATCCTCTATCCTATCCTATCCTCTATCCTATCCTATCCTCTATCCTATCCTATCCTCTATGCTATCCTATCCTCTATCCTATCCTATCCCCTATCCTATCCTATCCTCTATCCTATCCTATCCTCTATCCTATCCTATCCTATCCTCTATCCTATCCTATCCTCTATCCTATCCTATCCTATCCTCTATCCTATCCTATCCTCTATCCTATGCTATCCTCTATCCTATCCAATCCTCTATCCTATCCATTCCTCTGTCCTATCATATCCTCTATCCTATCCTATCCTCTATCCTATCCTATCCTCTATCCTATCCTATCCTCTATCCTATCCTATCCTCTATCCTATCCTATCCTCTATCCTATCCTATCCTCTATCCGATCCTATCCTCTATCCTATCCTATCCTCTATCCTATCCTATCTTCTATCCTATCCTATCCTCTATCCTATCAAATCCCCTATCCTATCCTCTATCCTATCCTATCCTGTATCCTATCCAATCCTCAATCCTATCCTATCATCTATCCTCTATCCTATCCAATCCTCTATCCTATCCATTCCTCTATCCTATCATATCCTCTATCCTATAATATCCTCTATCCTATCATATCCTCTATCCTATCCTATCTTCTATCCTATCCTATCCTCTATCCTATCGTATCCTCTATCCTATCCTATCCTCTATCCTATCCTATCCTCTATCCTATCCTATCCTCTATCCTATCCTATCCTCTATGCTATCCTATCCTCTATCCTATCCTATCCCCTATCCTATCCTATCCTCTATCCTATCCTATCCTCTATCCTATCCTATCCTATCCTCTATCCTATCCTATCCTCTATCCTATCCTATCCTATCCTCTATCCTATCCTATCCTCTATCCTATGCTATCCTCTATCCTATCCTATCCTCTTTCCTATCCTATCTTCTATCCTATCCTATCCTCTATCCTATCAAATCACCTATCCTATCCTCTATCCTATCCTATCCTGTATCCTATCCTATCCTCTATCCTATCCAATCCTCTATCCTATCCATTCCTCTGTCCTATCATATCCTCTATCCTATCCTATCCTCTATCCTATCCTATCCTCTATCCTATCCTATCCTCTATCCTATCCTATCCTCTATCCTATCCTATCCTCTATCCTATCCTATCCTCTATCCGATCCTGTCCTCTATCCTATCCTATCCTCTATCCTATCCTATCCTCTATCCGATCCTATCCTCTATCCTATCCTATCCTCTATCCTATCCTCTATCCTATCCTATCCTGTATCCTATCCAATCCTCAATCCTATCCTATCATCTATCCTCTATCCTATCCAATCCTCTATCCTATCCATTCCTCTATCCTATCATATCCTCTATCCTATAATATCCTCTATCCTATCCTATCCTCTATCCTATCCTATCCTCTATCCTATCCTATCCTCTATCCGATCCTGTCCTCTATCCTATCCTATCCTCTATCCTATCCTATCATCTATCCTATCCTATCCTCTATCCTATCCTATCCTCTATCCTATCCTATCCTCCATCCTATCCTATCCTCTATCCTATCCTATCCTGTATCCTACCCAATCCTCTATCCTACACTATCATCTATCCGCAAGTCTATCCTTTCCTGTATCCTATCCATTCCTCTATCCTATCATATCCTCTATCCTATAATATCCTCTATCCTATCCTATCCTCTATCCTATCCTATCTTCTATCCTATCCTATCCTCTATCCTATCGTATCCTCTATCCTATCCTATCTTCTATCCTATCCTATCCTCTATCCTATCAAATCCCTTATCCTATCCTCTATCCTATCCTATCATCTATCCTATCCTATCCTCTATCCTATCCTATCCTCTATCCTATCCTATCCTCCATCCTATCCTATCCTCTATCCTATCCTATCCTGTATCCTACCCAATCCTCTATCCTACACTATCATCTATCCGCAAGTCTATCCTTTCCTGTATCCTATCCAATCCTCTATCCTATCCTATCCTCTATCCTATCAAATCCCCTATCCTATCCTCTATCCTATCCTATCCTGTATCCTATCCAATCCTCAATCCTATCCTATCATCTATCCTCTATCCTATCCAATCCTCTATCCTATCCATTCCTCTGTCCTATCATATCCTCTATCCTATAATATCCTCTATCCTATCCTACCCTCTATCCAATCCTCTATCCTATCCTATCCTGTACCCTATCCTATCCTCTATCTTATCCTACCCTCTATCCTATCCTCTATCGTATCCTATCCTCTATCCTATCCTATCCTCTATCCTATCCTATCCTCTACCCTATCCTTTCCTGTATCCTATCCAATCCTCTATCCTATCCTATCCGCTATCCTATCGTATCCTCTATCCTATCCTATCTTCTATCCTATCCTATCCTCTATCCTATCCTCTATCCTATCCTATCCTCTATCCTATCCTATCCTCTATCCTATCCTATCCTCTATCCTATCCTATCCTCTATCCTATCCTATCCTCTATCCGATCCTATCCTCTATCCTATCCTATCCTCTATCCTATCCTATCTTCTATCCTATCCCATCCTCTATCCTATCCTATCATCTATCCTCTATCCTATCCAATCCTCTATCCTATCCATTCCTCTATCCTATCATATCCTCTATCCTATAATATCCTCTATCCTATCCTATCCTGTATCCTATCAAATCCCCTATCCTATCCTCTATCCTATCCTATCCTGTATCCTATCCAATCCTCAATCCTATCCTATCTTCTATCCTCTATCCTATCCAATCCTCTATCCTATCCTATCCTCTATCCTATCCTATCCTCTATCCTATCCTATCCTATCCTATCCTCTATCCTATCCTATCCTCTATCCTATCCTATCCTCTATCCTATCCTATCCTCTATCCTATCCTATCCTCTATCCTATCCTCTATCCTATCCTATCCTCTATCCTATCCTATCCTCTATCCTCTATCGTCTATCCTATCCTATCCTCTATCCGATCCTATCCTCTATCCTATCCTATCCTCTATCCTATCCTATCCTCTATCCTATCCCATCCTCTATCCGATCCTGTCCTCTATCCTATCCTATCCTCTATCCTATCCTATCCTCTATCCGATCCTATCCTCTATCCTATCCTATCCTCTATCCTATCCTATCTTCTATCCTATCCTATCCTCTATCCTATCAAATCCCCTATCCTATCCTCTATCCTATCCTATCCTATCCTGTATCCTATCCAATCCTCAATCCTATCCTATCATCTATCCTCTATCCTATCCAATCCTCTATCCTATCCATTCCTCTATCCTATCATATCCTCTATCCTATAATATCCTCTATCCTATCCTATCCTCTATCCTATCCTATCTTCTATCCTATCCTATCCTCTATCCTATCGTATCCTCTATCCTATAATATCCTCTATCCTATCCTATCCTCTATCCTATCCTATCTTCTATCCTATCCTATCCTCTATCCTATCGTATCCTCTATCCTATCCTATCTTCTATCCTATCCTATCCTCTATCCTATCAAATCCCTTATCCTATCCTCTATCCTATCCTATCATCTATCCTATCCTATCCTCTATCCTATCCTATCCTCTATCCTATCCTATCCTCCATCCTATCCTATCCTCTATCCTATCCTATCCTGTATCCTACCCAATCCTCTATCCTACACTGTCATCTATCCGCAAGTCTATCCTTTCCTGTATCCTATCCAATCCTCTATCCTATCCTATCCTCTATCCTATCAAATCCCCTATCCTATCCTCTATCCTATCCTATCCTGTATCCTATCCAATCCTCAATCCTATCCTATCATCTATCCTCTATCCTATCCAATCCTCTATCCTATCCATTCCTCTGTCCTATCATATCCTCTATCCTATAATATCCTCTATCCTATCCTACCCTCTATCCAATCCTCTATCCTATCCTATCCTGTACCCTATCCTATCCTCTATCTTATCCTACCCTCTATCCTATCCTATCCTCTATCCTATCCTATCCTCTATCGTATCCTCTATCCTATCCTCTATCCTATCCTCTATCCTATCCTCTATCGTATCCTATCCTCTATCCTATCCTATCCTCTATCCTATCCTATCCTCTACCCTATCCTTTCCTGTATCCTATCCAATCCTCTATCCTATCCTATCCGCTATCCTATCGTATCCTCTATCCTATCCTATCTTCTATCCTATCCTATCCTCTATCCTATCAAATTCCCTATCCTATGCTCTATCCTATCCTATCCTCTATCCTATCCTATCCTCTATCCTATCCTATCCTCTATCCTATCCTATCCTCTATCCGATCCTATCCTCTATCCTATCCTATCCTCTATCCTATCCTATCTTCTATCCTATCCCATCCTCTATCCTATCAAATCCCCTATCCTATCCTCTATCCTATCCTATCCTGTATCCTATCCAATCCTCAATCCTATCCTATCATCTATCCTCTATCCTATCCAATCCTCTATCCTATCCATTCCTCTATCCTATCATATCCTCTATCCTATAATATCCTCTATCCTATCCTATCCTCTATCCTATCAAATCCCCTATCCTATCCTCTATCCTATCCTATCCTGTATCCTATCCAATCCTCAATCCTATCCTATCTTCTATCCTCTATCCTATCCAATCCTCTATCCTATCCTATCCTCTATCCTATCCTATCCTCTATCCTATCCTATCCTATCCTATCCTCTATCCTATCCTATCCTATCCTATCCTCTATCCTATCCTATCCTCTATCCTATCCTATCCTCTATCCTATCCTATCCTCTATCCTATCCTATCCTCTATCCTGTCCTATGCTCTACCCTATCCTATCCTCTATCCTATCGTATCCTCTATCCTATCCTTTCCTGTATCCTATCCAATCCTCTATCCTATCCTATCCTCTATCCTATCGTATCCTCTATCCTATCCTATCTTCTATCCTATCCTATCCTCTATCCTATCAAATTCCCTATCCTATCCTCTATCCTATCCTATCCTCTATCCTATCCTATCCTCTATCCTATCCTATCCTCTATCCTATCCTATCCTCTATCCTATCCTCTCTTCTATCCTATCCTATCCTCTATCCTATCAAATCCCCTATCCTATCCTCTATCCTATCCTATCCTGTATCCTATCCAATCCTCAATCCTATCCTATCATCTATCCTCTATCCTATCCAATCCTCTATCCTATCCATTCCTCTATCCTATCATATCCTCTATTCTATAATATCCTCTATCCTATCCTATCCTCTATCCTATCCTATCTTCTATCCTATCCTATCCTCTATCCTATCAAATCCCCTATCCTATCCTCTATCGTATCCTATCCTCTATCCTATCCTATCCTCTATCCTATCGTATCCTCTAGCCTATCCTATCTTCTATCCTATCCTATCCTCTATCCTATCCTATCCTCTATCCTATCCTATCCTCTATCCTATCCTATCCTCTATCCTATCCTATCCTCTATCCTATCCTATCCTTTATCCTATCCTATCCTCTATCCTATCCTATCCTCTATCCTATCCAATCTTCTATCCTATCCTATCCTCTATCCTATCAAATTCCCTATCCTATCCTCTATCCTATCCTATCCTGTATCCTATCCAATCATCAATCCTATCCTATCATCTATCCTCTATCCTATCCTATCATCTATCCTCTATCCTATCCAATCCTCTATCCTATCCATTCCTCTATCCTATCATATCCTCTATCCTATAATATCCTCTATCCTATCCTATCCTCTATCCTATCCTATCTTCTATCCTATCCTATCCTCTATCCTATCAAATCCCCTATCCTATCCTCTATCCTATCCTATCCTGTATCCTATCCAATCCTCAATCCTATCCGATCATCTATCCTCTATCCTATCCAATCCTCTCTCCTATCCATTCCTCTATCCTATCAACTCCTCTATCCTATAATATCCTCTATCCTATCCTACCCTCTATCCAATCCTCTATCCTATCCTATCCTCTATCCTATCCTATCCTCTATCCTATCCTATCCTCTATCCTATCCTATCTTCTATCCTACCCTATCATCTATCCTATCAAATCCCCTATCCCATCCTCTATCCTATCCTATCCTCTATCCTATCCTATCCTCTATCCTATCCTATCCTCTATCCTATCCTATCCTCTATCCTATCCTATCCTCTATCCTATCGTACCCTCTATCCTATCCTATCCTCTATCCTATCCAATCTTCTATCCTATCCTATCCTCTATCCTATCAAATCCCCTATCCTATCCTCTATCCTATCCTATCCTCTATCCTATCCTATCCTCTATCCTATCCTATCCTCTATCCTATCCTATCCTCTATCCTATCCTATCCTCTATCCTATCCTATCCTCTATCCTATCCAATCCTCTATCCTATCCTATCCTCTATCCTATCCTATCCTCTATCCTATCCTATCCTCTATCCTATCCTATCCTCTATCCTATCCTATCTTCTATCCTATTCTATCCTCTATCCTATCCTATCCTCTATCCTACCCTATCCTCTATCCTATCCTCTATCCTATCCTATCCTCTATCCGATCCTATCCTCTATCCTATCCTATCCTCTATCCTATCCTATCCTCTATCCTATCCTATCCTCTATCCTATCCTTTCCTGTATCCTATCCAATCCTCTATCCTATCCTATCTTCTATCCTATCCTATCCTCTATCCTATCAAATCCCCTATCCTATCCTCTATCCTATCCTATCCTGTATCCTATCCAATCCTCAATCCTATACTATCATCTATCCTCTATCCTATCCAATCCTCTATCCTATCCATTCCTCTATCCTATCATATCCTCTATCCTATAATATCCTCTATCCTATCCTATTCTCTATCCTATCCTATCTTCTATCCTATCCTATCCTCTATCCTATCCTATCCTGTATCCTATCCAATCCTCAATCCTATCCTATCATCTATCCTCTATCCTATCCAATCCTCTATCCTATCCATTCCTCTATCCTATCATATCCTCTATCCTATAATATCCTCTATCCTATCCTATCCTCTATCCAATCATCTATCCTATCCTATCCTCTATCCTATCCTATCCTCTATCCTATCCTATCTTCTATCCTACCCTATCATCTATCCTATCAAATCTCCTATCCTATCCTCTATCCTATCGTATCCTCTATCCTATCCTATCTTCTATCCTATCCTATCCTCTATCCTATCAAATCCCCAATCCTATCCTCTATCCTATCCTATCCTCTATCCTATCCTATCCTCTATCCTATCCTATCCTCTATCCGATCCTATCCTCTATCCTATCCTATCCTCTATCCTATCCTATCCTCTATCCTATCCTATCCTCTATCCTATCCTATCCTCTATCCTATCCTATCTTCTATCCTATCCTATCCTCTATCCTATCAAATCCCCAATCCTATCCTCTATCCTATCCTATCCTCTATCCTATCCTATCCTCTATCCTATCCTATCCTCTATCCGATCCTATCCTCTATCCTATCCTATCCTCTATCCTATCCTATCCTCTATCCTATCCTATCCTCTATCCTATCCTATCCTATCCTCTATCCTATCCTATCCTCTCTCCTATCCTATCCTCTATCCTATCCTATCCTCTATCCTGTCCTATGCTCTATCCTATCCTATCCTCTATCCTATCCGCTCCTCTATCCTATCCTATCCTCTGTCCTATCCTATCCTCTATCCTATCCTATCTTCTATCCTATCCCATCCTCTATCCTATCAAATCCCCTATCCTATCCTCTATCCTATCCTATCCTGTATCCTATCCAATCCTCAATCCTATCCTATCATCTATCCTCTATCCTATCCAATCCTCTATCCTATCCATTCCTCTATCCTATCATATCCTCTATCCTATAATATCCTCTATCCTATCCTATCCTCTATCCTATCAAATCCCCTATCCTATCCTCTATCCTATCCTATCCTGTATCCTATCCAATCCTCAATCCTATCCTATCTTCTATCCTCTATCCTATCCAATCCTCTATCCTATCCTATCCTCTATCCTATCCTATCCTCTATCCTATCCTATCCTATCCTATCCTCTATCCTATCCTATCCTATCCTATCCTCTATCCTATCCTATCCTCTATCCTATCCTATCCTCTATCCTATCCTATCCTCTATCCTATCCTATCCTCTATCCTGTCCTATGCTCTACCCTATCCTATCCTCTATCCTATCGTATCCTCTATCCTATCCTTTCCTGTATCCTATCCAATCCTCTATCCTATCCTATCCTCTATCCTATCGTATCCTCTATCCTATCCTATCTTCTATCCTATCCTATCCTCTATCCTATCAAATTCCCTATCCTATCCTCTATCCTATCCTATCCTCTATCCTATCCTATCCTCTATCCTATCCTATCCTCTATCCTATCCTATCCTCTATCCTATCCTCTCTTCTATCCTATCCTATCCTCTATCCTATCAAATCCCCTATCCTATCCTCTATCCTATCCTATCCTGTATCCTATCCAATCCTCAATCCTATCCTATCATCTATCCTCTATCCTATCCAATCCTCTATCCTATCCATTCCTCTATCCTATCATATCCTCTATTCTATAATATCCTCTATCCTATCCTATCCTCTATCCTATCCTATCTTCTATCCTATCCTATCCTCTATCCTATCAAATCCCCTATCCTATCCTCTATCGTATCCTATCCTCTATCCTATCCTATCCTCTATCCTATCGTATCCTCTATCCTATCCTATCTTCTATCCTATCCTATCCTCTATCCTATCCTATCCTCTATCCTATCCTATCCTCTATCCTATCCTATCCTCTATCCTATCCTATCCTCTATCCTATCCTATCCTTTATCCTATCCTATCCTCTATCCTATCCTATCCTCTATCCTATCCAATCTTCTATCCTATCCTATCCTCTATCCTATCAAATTCCCTATCCTATCCTCTATCCTATCCTATCCTGTATCCTATCCAATCATCAATCCTATCCTATCATCTATCCTCTATCCTATCCTATCATCTATCCTCTATCCTATCCAATCCTCTATCCTATCCATTCCTCTATCCTATCATATCCTCTATCCTATAATATCCTCTATCCTATCCTATCCTCTATCCTATCCTATCTTCTATCCTATCCTATCCTCTATCCTATCAAATCCCCTATCCTATCCTCTATCCTATCCTATCCTGTATCCTATCCAATCCTCAATCCTATCCGATCATCTATCCTCTCTCCTATCCATTCCTCTATCCTATCAACTCCTCTATCCTATAATATCCTCTATCCTATCCTACCCTCTATCCAATCCTCTATCCTATCCTATCCTCTATCCTATCCTATCCTCTATCCTATCCTATCCTCTATCCTATCCTATCCTCTATCCTATCCTATCTTCTATCCTACCCTATCATCTATCCTATCAAATCCCCTATCCCATCCTCTATCCTATCCTATCCTCTATCCTATCCTATCCTCTATCCTATCCTATCCTCTATCCTATCCTATCCTCTATCCTATCCTATCCTCTATCCTATCGTACCCTCTATCCTATCCTATCCTCTATCCTATCCAATCTTCTATCCTATCCTATCCTCTATCCTATCAAATCCCCTATCCTATCCTCTATCCTATCCTATCCTCTATCCTATCCTATCCTCTATCCTATCCTATCCTCTATCCTATCCTATCCTCTATCCTATCCTATCCTCTATCCTATCCTATCCTCTATCCTATCCAATCCTCTATCCTATCCTATCCTCTATCCTATCCTATCCTCTATCCTATCCTATCCTCTATCCTATCCTATCCTCTATCCTATCCTATCTTCTATCCTATTCTATCCTCTATCCTATCCTATCCTCTATCCTACCCTATCCTCTATCCTATCCTCTATCCTATCCTATCCTCTATCCGATCCTATCCTCTATCCTATCCTATCCTCTATCCTATCCTATCCTCTATCCTATCCTATCCTCTATCCTATCCTTTCCTGTATCCTATCCAATCCTCTATCCTATCCTATCTTCTATCCTATCCTATCCTCTATCCTATCAAATCCCCTATCCTATCCTCTATCCTATCCTATCCTGTATCCTATCCAATCCTCAATCCTATACTATCATCTATCCTCTATCCTATCCAATCCTCTATCCTATCCATTCCTCTATCCTATCATATCCTCTATCCTATAATATCCTCTATCCTATCCTATTCTCTATCCTATCCTATCTTCTATCCTATCCTATCCTCTATCCTATCCTATCCTGTATCCTATCCAATCCTCAATCCTATCCTATCATCTATCCTCTATCCTATCCAATCCTCTATCCTATCCATTCCTCTATCCTATCATATCCTCTATCCTATAATATCCTCTATCCTATCCTATCCTCTATCCAATCATCTATCCTATCCTATCCTCTATCCTATCCTATCCTCTATCCTATCCTATCTTCTATCCTACCCTATCATCTATCCTATCAAATCTCCTATCCTATCCTCTATCCTATCGTATCCTCTATCCTATCCTATCTTCTATCCTATCCTATCCTCTATCCTATCAAATCCCCAATCCTATCCTCTATCCTATCCTATCCTCTATCCTATCCTATCCTCTATCCTATCCTATCCTCTATCCGATCCTATCCTCTATCCTATCCTATCCTCTATCCTATCCTATCCTCTATCCTATCCTATCCTCTATCCTATCCTATCCTCTATCCTATCCTATCTTCTATCCTATCCTATCCTCTATCCTATCAAATCCCCAATCCTATCCTCTATCCTATCCTATCCTCTATCCTATCCTATCCTCTATCCTATCCTATCCTCTATCCGATCCTATCCTCTATCCTATCCTATCCTCTATCCTATCCTATCCTCTATCCTATCCTATCCTCTATCCTATCCTATCCTATCCTCTATCCTATCCTATCCTCTCTCCTATCCTATCCTCTATCCTATCCTATCCTCTATCCTGTCCTATGCTCTATCCTATCCTATCCTCTATCCTATCCGCTCCTCTATCCTATCCTATCCTCTGTCCTATCCTATCCTCTATCCTATCCTATCCTCTATCCTATCCTATCTTCTATCCTACCCTATCATCTATCCTATCAAATCTCCTATCCTATCCTCTATCCTATCAAATCCCCAATCGTATCCTCTATCCTATCCTATCCTCTATCCTATCCTATCCTCTATCCTATCCTACCCTCTATCCGATCCTATCCTCTATCCTATCCTATCCTCTATCCTATCCTATCCTCTATCCTATCCTATCCTGTATCCTATCCTATCCTCTATCCTATCCTATCTTCTATCCTACCCTATCATCTATCCTATCAAATCTCCTATCCTATCGTATCCTCTATCCTATCCTATCTTCTATCCTATCCTATCCTCTATCCTATCAAATCCCCAATCCTATCCTCTATCCTATCCTATCCTCTATCCTATCCTATCCTCTATCCTATCCTATCCTCTATCCTATCCTATCCTCTATCCTATCCTATCCTCTATCCTATCCTATCCTTTATCCTATCCTATCCTCTATCCTATCCTATCCTCTATCCTATCCAATCTTCTATCCTATCCTATCCTCTATCCTATCAAATTCCCTATCCTATCCTCTATCCTATCCTATCCTGTATCCTATCCAATCCTCAATCCTATCCTATCATCTATCCTCTATCCTATCCTATCATCTATCCTCTATCCTATCCAATCCTCTATCCTATCCATTCCTCTATCCTATCATATCCTCTATCCTATAATATCCTCTATCCTATCCTATCCTCTATGCTATCCTATCTTCTATCCTATCCTATCCTCTATCCTATCAAATCCCCTATCCTATCCTCTATCCTATCCTATTCTGTATCCTATCCAATTCTCAATCCTATCCGATCATCTATCCTCTATCCTATCCAATCCTCTCTCCTATCCATTCCTCTATCCTATCAACTCCTCTATCCTATAATATCCTCTATCCTATCCTACCCTCTATCCAATCCTCTATCCTATCCTATCCTCTATCCTATCCTATCCTCTATCCTATCCTATCCTCTATCCTATCCTATCTTCTATCCTACCCTATCATCTATCCTATCAAATCCCCTATCCCATCCTCTATCCTATCCTATCCTCTATCCTATCCTATCCTCTATCCTATCCTATCCTCTATCCTATCCTATCCTCTATCCTATCCTATCCTCTATCCTATCCTATCCTCTATCCTATCGTACCCTCTATCCTATCCTATCCTCTATCCTATCCAATCTTCTATCCTATCCTATCCTCTATCCTATCAAATCCCCTATCCTATCCTCTATCCTATACTATCCTCTATCCTATCCTATCCTCTATCCTATCCTATCCTCTATCCTATCCTATCCTCTATCCTATCCTATCCTCTATCCTATCCTATCCTCTATCCTATCCTATCCTCTATCCTATCCTATCCTCTATCCTATCCTATCCTCTATCCTATCCTATCCTCTATCCTATCCTATCCTCTATCCTATCCTATCTTCTATCCTATTCTATCCTCTATCCTATCCTATCCTCTATCCTACCCTATCCTCTATCCTATCCTCTATCCTATCCTATCCTCTATCCGATCCTATCCTCTATCCTATCCTATCCTCTATCCTATCCTATCCTCTATCCTATCCTATCCTCTATCCTATCCTTTCCTGTATCCTATCCAATCCTCTATCCTATCCTATCCTCTATCCTATCGTATCCTCTATCCTATCCTATCTTCTATCCTATCCTATCCTCTATCCTATCCTATCCTCTATCCTATCCTATCCTCTATCCTATCCTTTCCTGTATCCTATCCAATCCTCTATCCTATCCTATCCTCTATCCTATCGTATCCTCTATCCTATCCTATCTTCTATCCTATCCTATCCTCTATCCTATCCTATCCTCTATCCTATCCTATCCTCTATCCGATCCTATCCTCTATCCTATCCTATCCTCTATCCTATCCTATCTTCTATCCTATCCTATCCTCTATCCTATCTTCTATCCTATCCTATCCTCTATCCTATCTTCTATCCTATCCTATCCTCTATCCTATCAAATCCCCTATCCTATCCTCTATCCTATCCTATCCTGTATCCTATCCAATCCTCAATCCTATACTATCATCTATCCTCTATCCTATCCAATCCTCTATCCTATCCATTCCTCTATCCTATCATATCCTCTATCCTATAATATCCTCTATCCTATCCTATTCTCTATCCTATCCTATCTTCTATCCTATCCTATCCTCTATCCTATCCTATCCTGTATCCTATCCAATCCTCAATCCTATCCTATCATCTATCCTCTATCCTATCCAATCCTCTATCCTATCCATTCCTCTATCCTATCATATCCTCTATCCTATAATATCCTCTATCCTATCCTATCCTCTATCCAATCATCTATCCTATCCTATCCTCTATCCTATCCTATCCTCTATCCTATCCTATCTTCTATCCTATCCTATCCTCTATCCTATCCTATCCTCTATCCGATCCTATCCTCTATCCTATCCTATCCTCTATCCTATCCTATCCTCTATCCTATCCTATCCTCTATCCTATCCTATCCTCTATCCTATCCTATCTTCTATCCTATCCTATCCTCTATCCTATCAAATCCCCAATCCTATCCTCTATCCTATCCTATCCTCTATCCTATCCTATCCTCTATCCTATCCTATCCTCTATCCGATCCTATCCTCTATCCTATCCTATCCTCTATCCTATCCTATCCTCTATCCTATCCTATCCTCTATCCTATCCTATCCTATCCTCTATCCTATCCTATCCTCTCTCCTATCCTATCCTCTATCCTATCCTATCCTCTATCCTGTCCTATGCTCTATCCTATCCTATCCTCTATCCTATCCGTTCCTCTATCCTATCCTATCCTCTGTCCTATCCTATCCTCTATCCTATCCTATCCTCTATCCTATCCTATCTTCTATCCTACCCTATCATCTATCCTATCAAATCTCCTATCCTATCCTCTATCCTATCAAATCCCCAATCGTATCCTCTATCCTATCCTATCCTCTATCCTATCCTATCCTCTATCCTATCCTACCCTCTATCCGATCCTATCCTCTATCCTATCCTATCCTCTATCCTATCCTATCCTCTATCCTATCCTATCCTCTATCCTATCCTATCCTCTATCCTATCCTATCCTCTCTCCTATCCTATCCTCTATCCTATCCTATCCTCTATCCTGTCCTATGCTCTATCCTATCCTATCCTCTATCCTATCCGCTCCTCTATCCTATCCTATCCTCTGTCCTATCCTATCCTCTATCCTATCCTATCCTCTATCCTGTCCTATGCTCTATCCTATCCTATCCTCTATCCTATCAAATCCCCTATCCTATTCTCTATCCTATCCTATCCTGTATCCTATCCAATCCTCAATCCTATCCTATCATCTATCCTCTATCCTATCCAATCCTCTATCCTATCCATTCCTCTATCCTATCATATCCTCTATCCTATAATATCCTCTATCCTATCCTATCCTCTATCCAATTCTCTATTCTATCCTATCATCTGTCCTATCCTATCCTCTATCCTTTCCTATCCTCTATCCTATCCTATCCTCTATCCGATCCTATCCTCTATCCAATCCTCTATCCTATCCTATCCTCTATCCTATCCTATCCTCTATACTATCCTATCCTCTATGCTATCCTATCCTCTATCCTATCCTATCATCTATCCTGTCCTATGCTCTATCCTATCCTATCTTCTATCCTATCCTATCCTCTATCCTATCAAATCCCCTATCCTATCCTCTATCCAATCCTCTATCCTATCCTATCCTCTATCCTATCCTATCCTCTATCCTATCCTATCCTATCCTCTATCCTATCCTATCCTCTATCCGATCCTATCCTCTATCCTATCCTATCCTCTATCCTATCCTATCCTCTATCCTATCCTATCCTCTATCCTATCCTATCCTCTATCCTATCCTTTCCTGTATCCTATCCAATCCTCTATCCTATCCTATCCTCTATCCTATCGTATCCTCTATCCTATCCTATCTTCTATCCTATCCTATCCTCTATCCTATCCTATCCTCTATCCTGTCCTATCCTCTATCCTATCCTTTCCTGTATCCTATCCAATCCTCTATCCTATCCTATCCTCTATCCTATCGTATCCTCTATCCTATCCTATCTTCTATCCTATCCTATCCTCTATCCTATCCTATCCTCTATCCTATCCTATCCTCTATCCGATCCTATCCTCTATCCTATCCTATCCTCTATCCTATCCTATCTTCTATCCTATCCTATCCTCTATCCTATCTTCTATCCTATCCTATCCTCTATCCTATCAAATCCCCTATCCTATCCTCTATCCTATCCTATCCTGTATCCTATCCAATCCTCAATCCTATACTATCATCTATCCTCTATCCTATCCAATCCTCCATCCTATCCATTCCTCTATCCTATCATATCCTCTATCCTATAATATCCTCTATCCTATCCTATCCTCTATCCTATCCTATCTTCTATCCTATCCTATCCTCTATCCTATCAAATCCCCTATCCTATCCTCTATCCTATCCTATCCTGTATCCTATCCAATCCTCAATCCTATCCTATCATCTGTCCTCTATCCTATCCAATCCTCTATCCTATCCATTCTCCTCTATCCTATCATATCCTCTATCCTATACTATCCTCTATCCTATCCTATCCTCTATCCAATCCTCTATCCTATCCTATCCTCTATCCTATCCTATCCTCTATCCTATCTATCTTCTACCTACCCTATCATCTATCCTATCAAATCTCCTATCCTATCCTCTATCCTATCGTATCCTCTATCCTATCCTATCTTCTATCCTATCCTATCCTCTATCCTATCAAATCCCCAATCGTATCCTCTATCCTATCCTATCCTCTATCCTATCCTATCCTCTATCCTATCCTACCCTCTATCCGATCCTATCCTCTATCCTATCCTATCCTCTATCCTATCCTATCCTCTATCCTATCGTATCCTATCCTCTATCCTATCCTACCCTCTCTCCTATCCTATCCTCTATCCTATCCTATCCTCTATCCTGTCCTATGCTCTATCCTATCCTATCCTCTATCCTATCCGCTCCTCTATCCTATCCTATCCTCTGTCCTATCCTATCCTCTATCCTATCCTATCCTCTATCCTGTCCTATGCTCTATCCTATCCTATCCTCTATCCTATCAAATCCCTATCCTATTCTCTATCCTATCCTATCCTGTATCCTATCCAATCCTCAATCCTATCCTATCATCTATCCTCTATCCTATCCAATCCTCTATCCTATCCATTCCTCTATCCTATCATATCCTCTATCCTATAATATCCTCTATCCTATCCTATCCTCTATCCAATTCTCTATTCTATCCTATCATCTGTCCTATCCTATCCTCTATCCTTTCCTATCCTCTATCCTATCCTATCCTCTATCCGATCCTATCCTCTATCCAATCCTCTATCCTATCCTATCCTCTATCCTATCCTATCCTCTATACTATCCTATCCTCTATGCTATCCTATCCTCTATCCTATCCTATCATCTATCCTGTCCTATGCTACTATCCTATCCTATCCTCTATCCTATCTTCTATCCTATCCTATCCTCTATCCTATCAAATCCCCTATCCTATCCTCTATCCTATCCTATCCTGTATCCTATCCAATCCTCAATCCTATACTATCATCTATCCTCTATCCTATCCAATCCTCTATCCTATCCATTCCTCTATCCTATCATATCCTCTATCCTATAATATCCTCTATCCTATCCTATCCTCTATCCTATCCTATCTTCTATCCTATCCCTATCCTCTATCCTATCAAATCCCCCTATCCTATCCTCTATCCTATCCTATCCTCTATCCTATCCTATCCTCTATCCTATCCTATCCTCTATCCTATCCTATCCTCTATCCTATCCTATCCTCTATACTATCCTATCCCCTATCCTATCCTATCCTCTATCCTATCCTATCATCTATCCTGTCCTATGCTCTATCCTATCCTATCGTCTATCCTATCCTCTATGCTATCCTCTCCTCTATCCTACCCTATCCTCTATCCTATCCATTCCTCTATCCTATCATATCCTCTATCCTATAATATCCACTATCCTATCCTATCCTCTATCCTATCCTATCTTCTATCCTATCCTATCCTCTATCCTATCAAATCCCCTATCCTATCCTCTATCCTATCCTATCCTCTATCCTATCCTATCCTCTATCCTATCCTATCCTCTATCCTATCCTATCCTCTATACTATCCTATCCCCTATCCTATCCTATCCTCTATCCTATCCTATCATCTATCCTGTCCTATGCTCTATCCTATCCTATCGTCAATCCTATCCTCTATGCTATCCTCTCCTCTATCCTACCCTATCCTCTATCCTATCCTATCTTCTATCCTACCCTATCATCTATCCTATCAAATCTCCTATCCCTATCCTCTATCCTATCGTATCCTCTATCCTATCCTATCTTCCATCCTATCCTATCCTCTATCCTATCAAATCCCCAATCCTATCCTCTATCCTATCCTATCCTCTATCCTATCCTATCCTCTATCCGATCCTATCCTCTATCCGATCCTATCCTCTATCCTATCCTATCCTCTATCCTATCCTATCCTCTATCCTATCCTATCCTCTATCCGATCCTATCCTCTATCCTATCCTATCCTCTATCCTATCCTATCCTCTATCCTATCCTATCCTCTATCCTATCCTATCCTCTATCCTATCCTATCTTCTATCCTATCCTATCCTCTATCCTATCAAATCCCCAATCCTATCCTCTATCCTATCCTATCCTCTATCCTATCCTATCCTCTATCCTATCCTATCCTCTATCCGATCCTATCCTCTATCCTATCCTATCCTCTATCCTATCCTATCCTCTATCCTATCCTATCCTCTATCCCTATCCTATCCTATCCTCTATCCTATCCTATCCTCTCTCCTATCCTATCCTCTATCCTATCCTATCCTCTATCCTGTCCTATGCTCTATCCTATCCTATCCTCTATCCTATCCGTTCCTCTATCCTATCCTATCCTCTGTCCTATCCTATCCTCTATCCTATCCTATCCTCTATCCTATCCTATCTTCTATCCTACCCTATCATCTATCCTATCAAATCTCCTATCCTATCCTCTATCCTATCAAATCCCCAATCGTATCCTCTATCCTATCCTATCCTCTATCCTATCCTATCCTCTATCCTATCCTACCCTCTATCCGATCCTATCCTCTATCCTATCCTATCCTCTATCCTATCCTATCCTCTATCCTATCCTATCCTCTATCCTATCCTATCCTCTATCCTATCCTATCCTCTCTCCTATCCTATCCTCTATCCTATCCTATCCTCTATCCTGTCCTATGCTCTATCCTATCCTATCCTCTATCCTATCCGCTCCTCTATCCTATCCTATCCTCTGTCCTATCCTATCCTCTATCCTATCCTATCCTCTATCCTGTCCTATGCTCTATCCTATCCTATCCTCTATCCTATCAAATCCCCTATCCTATTCTCTATCCTATCCTATCCTGTATCCTATCCAATCCTCAATCCTATCCTATCATCTATCCTCTATCCTATCCAATCCTCTATCCTATCCATTCCTCTATCCTATCATATCCTCTATCCTATAATATCCTCTATCCTATCCTATCCTCTATCCAATTCTCTATTCTATCCTATCATCTGTCCTATCCTATCCTCTATCCTTTCCTATCCTCTATCCTATCCTATCCTCTATCCGATCCTATCCTCTATCCAATCCTCTATCCTATCCTATCCTCTATCCTATCCTATCCTCTATACTATCCTATCCTCTATGCTATCCTATCTCTATCCTATCCTATCATCTATCCTGTCCTATGCTCTATCCTATCCTATCTTCTATCCTATCCTATCCTCTATCCTATCAAATCCCCTATCCTATCCTCTATCCAATCCTCTATCCTATCCTATCCTCTATCCTATCCTATCCTCTATCCTATCCTATCCTATCCTCTATCCTATCCTATCCTCTATCCGATCCTATCCTCTATCCTATCTATCCTCTATCCTATCCTATCCTCTATCCTATCCTATCCTCTATCCTATCCTATCCTCTATCCTATCCTTTCCTGTATCCTATCCAATCCTCTATCCTATCCTATCCTCTATCCTATCGTATCCTCTATCCCTATCCTATCTTCTATCCTATCCTATCCTCTATCCTATCCTATCCTCTATCCTGTCCTATCCTCTATCCTATCCTTTCCTGTATCCTATCCAATCCTCTATCCTATCCTATCCTCTATCCTATCGTATCCTCTATCCTATCCTATCTTCTATCCTATCCTATCCTCTATCCTATCCTATCCTCTATCCTATCCTATCCTCTATCCGATCCTATCCTCTATCCTATCCTATCCTCTATCCTATCCTATCTTCTATCCTATCCTATCCTCTATCCTATCTTCTATCCTATCCTATCCTCTATCCTATCAAATCCCCTATCCTATCCTCTATCCTATCCTATCCTGTATCCTATCCAATCCTCAATCCTATACTATCATCTATCCTCTATCCTATCCAATCCTCCATCCTATCCATTCCTCTATCCTATCATATCCTCTATCCTATAATATCCTCTATCCTATCCTATCCTCTATCCTATCCTATCTTCTATCCTATCCTATCCTCTATCCTATCAAATCCCCTATCCTATCCTCTATCCTATCCTATCCTGTATCCTATCCAATCCTCAATCCTATCCTATCATCTGTCCTCTATCCTATCCAATCCTCTATCCTATCCATTCCTCTATCCTATCATATCCTCTATCCTATAATATCCTCTATCCTATCCTATCCTCTATCCAATCCTCTATCCTATCCTATCCTCTATCCTATCCTATCCTCTATCCTATCCTATCTTCTACCCTACCCTATCATCTATCCTATCAAATCTCCTATCCTATCCTCTATCCTATCGTATCCTCTATCCTATCCTATCTTCTATCCTATCCTATCCTCTATCCTATCAAATCCCCAATCGTATCCTCTATCCTATCCTATCCTCTATCCTATCCTATCCTCTATCCTATCCTACCCTCTATCCGATCCTATCCTCTATCCTATCCTATCCTCTATCCTATCCTATCCTCTATCCTATCCTATCCTCTATCCTATCGTATCCTATCCTCTATCCTATCCTACCCTCTCTCCTATCCTATCCTCTATCCTATCCTATCCTCTATCCTGTCCTATGCTCTATCCTATCCTATCCTCTATCCTATCCGCTCCTCTATCCTATCCTATCCTCTGTCCTATCCTATCCTCTATCCTATCCTATCCTCTATCCTGTCCTATGCTCTATCCTATCCTATCCTCTATCCTATCAAATCCCCTATCCTATTCTCTATCCTATCCTATCCTGTATCCTATCCAATCCTCAATCCTATCCTATCATCTATCCTCTATCCTATCCAATCCTCTATCCTATCCATTCCTCTATCCTATCATATCCTCTATCCTATAATATCCTCTATCCTATCCTATCCTCTATCCAATTCTCTATTCTATCCTATCATCTGTCCTATCCTATCCTCTATCCTTTCCTATCCTCTATCCTATCCTATCCTCTATCCGATCCTATCCTCTATCCAATCCTCTATCCTATCCTATCCTCTATCCTATCCTATCCTCTATACTATCCTATCCTCTATGCTATCCTATCCTCTATCCTATCCTATCATCTATCCTGTCCTATGCTCTATCCTATCCTATCCTCTATCCTATCTTCTATCCTATCCTATCCTCTATCCTATCAAATCCCCTATCCTATCCTCTATCCTATCCTATCCTGTATCCTATCCAATCCTCAATCCTATACTATCATCTATCCTCTATCCTATCCAATCCTCTATCCTATCCATTCCTCTATCCTATCATATCCTCTATCCTATAATATCCTCTATCCTATCCTATCCTCTATCCTATCCTATCTTCTATCCTATCCTATCCTCTATCCTATCAAATCCCCTATCCTATCCTCTATCCTATCCTATCCTCTATCCTATCCTATCCTCTATCCTATCCTATCCTCTATCCTATCCTATCCTCTATCCTATCCTATCCTCTATACTATCCTATCCCCTATCCTATCCTATCCTCTATCCTATCCTATCATCTATCCTGTCCTATGCTCTATCCTATCCTATCGTCTATCCTATCCTCTATGCTATCCTCTCCTCTATCCTACCCTATCCTCTATCCTATCCATTCCTCTATCCTATCATATCCTCTATCCTATAATATCCACTATCCTATCCTATCCTCTATCCTATCCTATCTTCTATCCTATCCTATCCTCTATCCTATCAAATCCCCTATCCTATCCTCTATCCTATCCTATCCTCTATCCTATCCTATCCTCTATCCTATCCTATCCTCTATCCTATCCTATCCTCTATACTATCCTATCCCCTATCCTATCCTATCCTCTATCCTATCCTATCATCTATCCTGTCCTATGCTCTATCCTATCCTATCGTCAATCCTATCCTCTATGCTATCCTCTCCTCTATCCTACCCTATCCTCTATCCTATCCTATCTTCTATCCTACCCTATCATCTATCCTATCAAATCTCCTATCCTATCCTCTATCCTATCGTATCCTCTATCCTATCCTATCTTCCATCCTATCCTATCCTCTATCCTATCAAATCCCCAATCCTATCCTCTATCCTATCCTATCCTCTATCCTATCCTATCCTCTATCCGATCCTATCCTCTATCCGATCCTATCCTCTATCCTATCCTATCCTCTATCCTATCCTATCCTCTATCCTATCCTATCCTCTATCCTATCCTATCCTCTAACCTATCCTATCCTCTATCCGATCCTATCCCCTATCCTATCCTATCCTCTATCCTATCCTATCCTCTATCCTATCCTATCCTCTCTCCTATCCTATCCTCTATCCTATCCTATCCTCTATCCTGTCCTATGCTGTATCCTATCCTCTATCCTATCCTATCCTATCCTCTATCCTATCCTATCCTCTATCCTATCCTATCCTCTATCCTGTCCTATCCTCTATCCTATCCTTTCCTGTATCCTATCCTATCCTCTATCCTATCCTATCCTCTATCCTATCCTATCCTCTATCCTATCCTATCCTCTATCCTATCCTATCCTCTATCCTATCCTATCCTCTATCCTATCCTATCTTCTATCCTATTCTATCCTCTATCCTATCCTATCCTCTATCCTACCCTATCCTCTATCCTATCCTCTATCCTATCCTATCCTCTATCCGATCCTATCCTCTATCCTATCCTATCCTCTATCCTATCCTATCCTCTATCCTATCCTATCCTCTATCCTATCCTTTCCTGTATCCTATCCAATCCTCTATCCTATCCTATCCTCTATCCTATCCTATCCTCTATCCGATCCTATCCTCTATCCTATCCTATCCTCTATCCTATCCTATCCTCTATCCTATCCTATCCTCTATCCTATCCTTTCCTGTATCCTATCCAATCCTCTATCCTATCCTATCCTCTATCCTATCGTATCCTCTATCCTATCCTATCTTCTATCCTATCCTATCCTCTATCCTATCCTATCCTCTATCCTATCCTATCCTCTATTCTATCCTATCCTCTATCCTCTATCCTATCCTATCCTCTATCCTATCCTATCCTCTATCCTATCCTATCCTCTATACTATCCTATCCCCTATCCTATCCTATCCTCTATCCTATCCTATCATCTATCCTGTCCTATGCTCTATCCTATCCTATCGTCTATCCTATCCTCTATCCTATCCTCTCCTCTATCCTACCCTATCCTCTATCCTATCCTATCTTGTATCCTATCCTATCCTCTATCCTATCCTATATTCTATCCTATCATATCCTCTATCCTATCCTATCTTCTATCCTATCCTATCCTCTATCCTATCAAATCCCCTATCCTATTCTCTATCCTATCCTATCCTGTATCCTATCCAATCCTCAATCCTATCCTATCATCTATCCTCTAACCTATCTAATCCTCTATCCTATCCATTCCTCTATCCTATCATATCCTCTACCCTATAATATCCTCTATCCTATCCTATCCTCTATCCTATCATATCCTCTATCCTATCCTATCCTCTATCCTATCCTATCCCCTATCCTATAATATACTATCCTCTATCCTATCCTATCCTCTATCCTATCCTATCCTCTATTCTATCCTATCCTCTATCCTGTCCTATGCTCTATCCTATCCTATCGTCTATCCTATCCTATCCTCTATCCTATCCTATCCTCTATCCTATCCTATCCTCTATCCTATCCTATCCTCTATCCTATCCTATCCTCTATCCTATCCTATCCTCTATCCTATCCTATCCTCTATCCTATCCTATCCTCTATCCGATCCTATCCCCTATCCTATCCTATCCTCTATCCTATCCTATCCTCTATCCTATCCTATCCTCTATCCTATCCTATCCTCTATCCGATCCTATCCTCTATCCTATCCTATCCTCTATCCTATCCTATCTTCTATCCTATCCTATCCTCTATCCTATCTTCTATCCTATCCTATCCTCTATCCTATCAAATCCCCTATCCTATCCTCTATCCTATCCTATCCTGTATCCTATCCAATCCTCAATCCTATACTATCATCTATCCTCTATCCTATCCAATCCTCTATCCTATCCATTCCTCTATCCTATCATATCCTCTATCCTATAATATCCTCTATCCTATCCTATCCTCTATCCTATCCTATCTTCTATCCTATCCTATCCTCTATCCTATCAAATCCCCTATCCTATCCTCTATCCTATCCTATCCTCTATCCTATCCTATCCTCTATCCTATCCTATCCTCTATCCTATCCTATCCTCTATACTATCCTATCCCCTATCCTATCCTATCCTCTATCCTATCCTATCATCTATCCTGTCCTATGCTCTATCCTATCCTATCGTCAATCCTATCCTCTATGCTATCCTCTCCTCTATCCTACCCTATCCTCTATCCTATCCTATCTTCTATCCTACCCTATCATCTATCCTATCAAATCTCCTATCCTATCCTCTATCCTATCGTATCCTCTATCCTATCCTATCTTCTATCCTATCCTATCCTCTATCCTATCAAATCCCCAATCCTATCCTCTATCCTATCCTATCCTCTATCCTATCCTATCCTCTATCCGATCCTATCCTCTATCCTACCCTATCATCTATCCTATCAAATCTCCTATCCTATCCTCTATCCTATCGTATCCTCTATCCTATCCTATCTTCCATCCTATCCTATCCTCTATCCTATCAAATCCCCAATCCTATCCTCTATCCTATCCTATCCTCTATCCTATCCTATCCTCTATCCGATCCTATCCTCTATCCGATCCTATCCTCTATCCTATCCTATCCTCTATCCTATCCTATCCTCTATCCTATCCTATCCTCTATCCTATCCTATCCTCTATCCTATCCTATCCTCTATCCGATCCTATCCCCTATCCTATCCTATCCTCTATCCTATCCTATCCTCTATCCTATCCTATCCTCTCTCCTATCCTATCCTCTATCCTATCCTATCCTCTATCCTGTCCTATGCTGTATCCTATCCTCTATCCTATCCTATCCTATCCTCTATCCTATCCTATCCTCTATCCTATCCTATCCTCTATACTGTCCTATCCTCTATCCTATCCTTTCCTGTATCCTATCCTATCCTCTATCCTATCCTATCCTCTATCCTATCCTATCCTCTATCCTATCCTATCCTCTATCCTATCCTATCCTCTATCCTATCCTATCTTCTATCCTATTCTATCCTCTATCCTATCCTATCCTCTATCCTACCCTATCCTCTATCCTATCCTCTATCCTATCCTATCCTCTATCCGATCCTATCCTCTATCCTATCCTATCCTCTATCCTATCCTATCCTCTATCCTATCCTATCCTCTATCCTATCCTATCCTCTATCCTATCCTTTCCTGTATCCTATCCAATCCTCTATCCTATCCTATCCTCTATCCTATCGTATCCTCTATCCTATCCTATCTTCTATCCTATCCTATCCTCTATCCTATCCTATCCTCTATCCTATCCTATCCTCTATCCTATCCTTTCCTGTATCCTATCCAATCCTCTATCCTATCCTATCCTCTATCCTATCGTATCCTCTATCCTATCCTATCTTCTATCCTATCCTATCCTCTATCCTATCCTATCCTCTATCCTATCCTATCCTCTATCCGATCCTATCCTCTATCCTATCCTATCCTCTATCCTATCCTATCTTCTATCCTATCCTATCCTCTATCCTATCTTCTATCCTATCCTATCCTCTATCCTATCTTCTATCCTATCCTATCCTCTATCCTATCAAATCCCCTATCCTATCCTCTATCCTATCCTATCCTGTATCCTATCCAATCCTCAATCCTATACTATCATCTATCCTCTATCCTATCCAATCCTCTATCCTATCCATTCCTCTATCCTATCATATCCTCTATCCTATAATATCCTCTATCCTATCCTATTCTCTATCCTATCCTATCTTCTATCCTATCCTATCCTCTATCCTATCCTATCCTGTATCCTATCCAATCCTCAATCCTATCCTATCATCTATCCTCTATCCTATCCAATCCTCTATCCTATCCATTCCTCTATCCTATCATATCCTCTATCCTATAATATCCTCTATCCTATCCTATCCTCTATCCAATCATCTATCCTATCCTATCCTCTATCCTATCCTATCCTCTATCCTATCCTATCTTCTATCCTATCCTATCCACTATCCTATCCTATCCTCTATCCGATCCTATCCTCTATCCTATCCTATCCTCTATCCTATCCTATCCTCTATCCTATCCTATCCTCTATCCTATCCTATCCTCTATCCTATCCTATCTTCTATCCTATCCTATCCTCTATCCTATCAAATCCCCAATCCTATCCTCTATCCTATCCTATCCTCTATCCTATCCTATCCTCTATCCGATCCTATCCTCTATCCTATCCTATCCTCTATCCTATCCTATCCTCTATCCTATCCTATCCTCTATCCTATCCTATCCTATCCTCTATCCTATCCTATCCTCTCTCCTATCCTATCCTCTATCCTATCCTATCCTCTATCCTGTCCTATGCTCTATCCTATCCTATCCTCTATCCTATCCGCTCCTCTATCCTATCCTATCCTCTGTCCTATCCTATCCTCTATCCTATCCTATCCTCTATCCTATCCTATCTTCTATCCTACCCTATCATCTATCCTATCAAATCTCCTATCCTATCCTCTATCCTATCAAATCCCCAATCGTATCCTCTATCCTATCCTATCCTCTATCCTATCCTATCCTCTATCCTATCCTACCCTCTATCCGATCCTATCCTCTATCCTATCCTATCCTCTATCCTATCCTATCCTCTATCCTATCCTATCCTCTATCCTATCCTATCCTCTATCCTATCCTATCCTCTCTCCTATCCTATCCTCTATCCTATCCTATCCTCTATCCTGTCCTATGCTCTATCCTATCCTATCCTCTATCCTATCCGCTCCTCTATCCTATCCTATCCTCTGTCCTATCCTATCCTCTATCCTATCCTATCCTCTATCCTGTCCTATGCTCTATCCTATCCTATCCTCTATCCTATCAAATCCCCTATCCTATTCTCTATCCTATCCTATCCTGTATCCTATCCAATCCTCAATCCTATCCTATCATCTATCCTCTATCCTATCCAATCCTCTATCCTATCCATTCCTCTATCCTATCATATCCTCTATCCTATAATATCCTCTATCCTATCCTATCCTCTATCCAATTCTCTATTCTATCCTATCATCTGTCCTATCCTATCCTCTATCCTTTCCTATCCTCTATCCTATCCTATCCTCTATCCGATCCTATCCTCCATCCAATCCTCTATCCTATCCTATCCTCTATCCTATCCTATCCTCTATACTATCCTATCCTCTATGCTATCCTATCCTCTATCCTATCCTATCATCTATCCTGTCCTATGCTCTATCCTATCCTATCTTCTATCCTATCCTATCCTCTATCCTATCAAATCCCCTATCCTATCCTCTATCCAATCCTCTATCCTATCCTATCCTCTATCCTATCCTATCCTCTATCCTATCCTATCCTATCCTCTATCCTATCCTATCCTCTATCCGATCCTATCCTCTATCCTATCCTATCCTCTATCCTATCCTATCCTCTATCCTATCCTATCCTCTATCCTATCCTATCCTCTATCCTATCCTTTCCTGTATCCTATCCAATCCTCTATCCTATCCTATCCTCTATCCTATCGTATCCTCTATCCTATCCTATCTTCTATCCTATCCTATCCTCTATCCTATCCTATCCTCTATCCTGTCCTATCCTCTATCCTATCCTTTCCTGTATCCTATCCAATCCTCTATCCTATCCTATCCTCTATCCTATCGTATCCTCTATCCTATCCTATCTTCTATCCTATCCTATCCTCTATCCTATCCTATCCTCTATCCTATCCTATCCTCTATCCGATCCTATCCTCTATCCTATCCTATCCTCTATCCTATCCTATCTTCTATCCTATCCTATCCTCTATCCTATCTTCTATCCTATCCTATCCTCTATCCTATCAAATCCCCTATCCTATCCTCTATCCTATCCTATCCTGTATCCTATCCAATCCTCAATCCTATACTATCATCTATCCTCTATCCTATCCAATCCTCTATCCTATCCATTCCTCTATCCTATCATATCCTCTATCCTATAATATCCTCTATCCTATCCTATCCTCTATCCTATCCTATCTTCTATCCTATCCTATCCTCTATCCTATCAAATCCCCTATCCTATCCTCTATCCTATCCTATCCTGTATCCTATCCAATCCTCAATCCTATCCTATCATCTGTCCTCTATCCTATCCAATCCTCTATCCTATCCATTCCTCTATCCTATCATATCCTCTATCCTATAATATCCTCTATCCTATCCTATCCTCTATCCAATCCTCTATCCTATCCTATCCTCTATCCTATCCTATCCTCTATCCTATCCTATCTTCTACCCTACCCTATCATCTATCCTATCAAATCTCCTATCCTATCCTCTATCCTATCGTATCCTCTATCCTATCCTATCTTCTATCCTATCCTATCCTCTATCCTATCAAATCCCCAATCGTATCCTCTATCCTATCCTATCCTCTATCCTATCCTATCCTCTATCCTATCGTATCCTATCCTCTATCCTATCCTATCCTCTCTCCTATCCTATCCTCTATCCTATCCTATCCTCTATCCTGTCCTATGCTCTATCCTATCCTATCCTCTATCCTATCCGCTCCTCTATCCTATCCTATCCTCTGTCCTATCCTATCCTCTATCCTATCCTATCCTCTATCCTGTCCTATGCTCTATCCTATCCTATCCTCTATCCTATCAAATCCCCTATCCTATTCTCTATCCTATCCTATCCTGTATCCTATCCAATCCTCAATCCTATCCTATCATCTATCCTCTATCCTATCCAATCCTCTATCCTATCCATTCCTCTATCCTATCATATCCTCTATCCTATAATATCCTCTATCCTATCCTATCCTCTATCCAATTCTCTATTCTATCCTATCATCTGTCCTATCCTATCCTCTATCCTTTCCTATCCTCTATCCTATCCTATCCTCTATCCGATCCTATCCTCTATCCAATCCTCTATCCTATCCTATCCTCTATCCTATCCTATCCTCTATACTATCCTATCCTCTATGCTATCCTATCCTCTATCCTATCCTATCATCTATCCTGTCCTATGCTCTATCCTATCCTATCCTCTATCCTATCTTCTATCCTATCCTATCCTCTATCCTATCAAATCCCCTATCCTATCCTCTATCCTATCCTATCCTGTATCCTATCCAATCCTCAATCCTATACTATCATCTATCCTCTATCCTATCCAATCCTCTATCCTATCCATTCCTCTATCCTATCATATCCTCTATCCTATAATATCCTCTATCCTATCCTATCCTCTATCCTATCCTATCTTCTATCCTATCCTATCCTCTATCCTATCAAATCCCCTATCCTATCCTCTATCCTATCCTATCCTCTATCCTATCCTATCCTCTATCCTATCCTATCCTCTATCCTATCCTATCCTCTATCCTATCCTATCCTCTATACTATCCTATCCCCTATCCTATCCTATCCTCTATCCTATCCTATCATCTATCCTGTCCTATGCTCTATCCTATCCTATCGTCTATCCTATCCTCTATGCTATCCTCTCCTCTATCCTATCCTATCCTCTATCCTATCCTATCCTCTATCCGATCCTATCCCCTATCCTATCCTATCCTCTATCCTATCCTATCCTCTATCCTATCCTATCCTCTATCCTATCCTATCCTCTATCCGATCCTATCCTCTATCCTATCCTATCCTCTATCCTATCCTATCTTCTATCCTATCCTATCCTCTATCCTATCTTCTATCCTATCCTATCCTCTATCCTATCAAATCCCCTATCCTATCCTCTATCCTATCCTATCCTGTATCCTATCCAATCCTCAATCCTATACTATCATCTATCCTCTATCCTATCCAATCCTCTATCCTATCCATTCCTCTATCCTATCATATCCTCTATCCTATAATATCCTCTATCCTATCCTATCCTCTATCCTATCCTATCTTCTATCCTATCCTATCCTCTATCCTATCAAATCCCCTATCCTATCCTCTATCCTATCCTATCCTCTATCCTATCCTATCCTCTATCCTATCCTATCCTCTATCCTATCCTATCCTCTATCCTATCCTATCCTCTATACTATCCTATCCCCTATCCTATCCTATCCTCTATCCTATCCTATCATCTATCCTGTCCTATGCTCTATCCTATCCTATCGTCTATCCTATCCTCTATGCTATCCTCTCCTCTATCCTACCCTATCCTCTATCCTATCCTATCTTCTATCCTACCCTATCATCTATCCTATCAAATCTCCTATCCTATCCTCTATCCTATCGTATCCTCTATCCTATCCTATCTTCTATCCTATCCTATCCTCTATCCTATCAAATCCCCAATCCTATCCTCTATCCTATCCTATCCTCTATCCTATCCTATCCTCTATCCGATCCTATCCTCTATCCTACCCTATCATCTATCCTATCAAATCTCCTATCCTATCCTCTATCCTATCGTATCCTCTATCCTATCCTATCTTCTATCCTATCCTATCCTCTATCCTATCAAATCCCCAATCCTATCCTCTATCCTATCCTATCCTCTATCCTATCCTATCCTCTATCCGATCCTATCCTCTATCCGATCCTATCCTCTATCCTATCCTATCCTCTATCCTATCCTATCCTCTATCCTATCCTATCCTCTATCCTATCCTATCCTCTATCCTATCCTATCCTCTATCCGATCCTATCCCCTATCCTATCCTATCCTCTATCCTATCCTATCCTCTATCCTATCCTATCCTCTCTCCTATCCTATCCTCTATCCTATCCTATCCTCTATCCTGTCCTATGCTGTATCCTATCCTCTATCCTATCCTATCCTATCCTCTATCCTATCCTATCCTCTATCCTATCCTATCCTCTATCCGATCCTATCCTCTATCCTATCCTATCCTCTATCCTATCCTATCCTCTATCCTATCCTATCCTCTATTCTATCCTATCCTCTATCCTGTCCTATGCTCTATCCTATCCTATCGTCTATCCTATCCTATCGTCTATCCTATCCTCTATCCTATCCTATCCTCTATCCTATCCTATCCTCTATCCTATCCTATCCTCTATCCTATCCTATCCTCTATCCTATCCTATCATCTATCCTATCCTATCCTCTATCCTATCCTATCGTCTATCCTATCCTCTATCCTATCCTCTATCCTATCCTATCCTCTATCATATCCTATCTTCTATCCTATCCTATCCTCTATCCTATCAAATCCCCTATCCTATCCTCTATCCTATCCTATCCTCTATCCTATCCTATCCTCTATCCTATCCTATCCTCTCTCCTATCCTATCCTCTATCCTATCCTATCCTCTATCCTGTCCTATGCTGTATCCTATCCTCTATCCTATCCTATCCTATCCTCTATCCTATCCTATCCTCTATCCTATCCTATCCTCTATCCGATCCTATCCTCTATCCTATCCTATCCTCTATCCTATCCTATCCTCTATCCTATCCTATCCTCTATCCTATCCTATCCTCTATCCTATCCTATCCTCTCTCCTATCCTATTCTCTATCCAATCCTATCCTGTATCCTATCCAATCCTCAATCCTATCCTATCATCTATCCTCTATACTATCCAATCCTCTATCCTATCCATTCCTCTATCCTATCATATCCTCTATCCTATAATATCCTCTATCCTTTCCTATCCTCTATTCTATCCTATCATCTATCCTCTAACCTATCTAATCCTCTATCCTATCCATTCCTCTATCCTATCATATCCTCTACCCTATAATATCCTCTATCCTATCCTATCCTCTATCCTATCATATCCTCTATCCCATCCTATCCTCTATCCTATCCTATCCCCTATCCTATCCTATACTATCCTCTATCCTATCCTATCCTCTATCCTATCCTATCCTCTATTCTATCCTATCCTCTATCCTGTCCTATGCTCTATCCTATCCTATCGTCTATCCTATCCTATCCTCTATCCTATCCTATCCTCTATCCTATCCTATCCTCTATCCTATCCTATCCTCTATCCTATCCTATCCTCTATCCTATCCTATCCTCTATCCTATCCTATCCTCTATCCTATCCTATCCTCTATCCGATCCTATCCCCTATCCTATCCTATCCTCTATCCTATCCTATCCTCTATCCTATCCTATCCTCTATCCTATCCTATCCTCTATCCGATCCTATCCTCTATCCTATCCTATCCTCTATCCTATCCTATCTTCTATCCTATCCTATCCTCTATCCTATCTTCTATCCTATCCTATCCTCTATCCTATCAAATCCCCTATCCTATCCTCTATCCTATCCTATCCTGTATCCTATCCAATCCTCAATCCTATACTATCATCTATCCTCTATCCTATCCAATCCTCTATCCTATCCATTCCTCTATCCTATCATATCCTCTATCCTATAATATCCTCTATCCTATCCTATCCTCTATCCTATCCTATCTTCTATCCTATCCTATCCTCTATCCTATCAAATCCCCTATCCTATCCTCTATCCTATCCTATCCTCTATCCTATCCTATCCTCTATCCTATCCTATCCTCTATCCTATCCTATCCTCTATACTATCCTATCCCCTATCCTATCCTATCCTCTATCCTATCCTATCTTCTATCCTACCCTATCATCTATCCTATCAAATCTCCTATCCTATCCTCTATCCTATCGTATCCTCTATCCTATCCTATCTTCTATCCTATCCTATCCTCTATCCTATCAAATCCCCAATCCTATCCTCTATCCTATCCTATCCTCTATCCTATCCTATCCTCTATCCGATCCTATCCTCTATCCTACCCTATCATCTATCCTATCAAATCTCCTATCCTATCCTCTATCCTATCGTATCCTCTATCCTATCCTATCTTCTATCCTATCCTATCCTCTATCCTATCAAATCCCCAATCCTATCCTCTATCCTATCCTATCCTCTATCCTATCCTATCCTCTATCCGATCCTATCCTCTATCCGATCCTATCCTCTATCCTATCCTATCCTCTATCCTATCCTATCCTCTATCCTATCCTATCCTCTATCCTATCCTATCCTCTATCCTATCCTATCCTCTATCCGATCCTATCCCCTATCCTATCCTATCCTCTATCCTATCCTATCCTCTATCCTATCCTATCCTCTCTCCTATCCTATCCTCTATCCTATCCTATCCTCTATCCTGTCCTATGCTGTATCCTATCCTCTATCCTATCCTATCCTATCCTCTATCCTATCCTATCCTCTATCCTATCCTATCCTCTATCCGATCCTATCCTCTATCCTATCCTATCCTCTATCCTATCCTATCCTCTATCCTATCCTATCCTCTATCCTATCCTATCCTCTATCCTATCCTATCCTCTCTCCTATCCTATTCTCTATCCTATCCTATCCTGTATCCTATCCAATCCTCAATCCTATCCTATCATCTATCCTCTATCCTATCCAATCCTCTATCCTATCCATTCCTCTATCCTATCATATCCTCTATCCTATAATATCCTCTATCCTATCCTATCCTCTATGCTATCCTCTCCTCTATCCTACCCTATCCTCTATCCTATCCTATCTTCTATCCTACCCTATCATCTATCCTATCAAATCTCCTATCCTATCCTCTATCCTATCGTATCCTCTATCCTATCCTATCTTCTATCCTATCCTATCCTCTATCCTATCAAATCCCCAATCCTATCCTCTATCCTATCCTATCCCCTTATCCTATCCTATCCTCTATCCGATCCTATCCTCTATCCGATCCTATCCTCTATCCTATCCTATCTTCTATCCTATCCTATCCTCTATCCTATCAAATCCCCTATCCTATCCTCTATCCAATCCTCTATCCTATCCTATCCTCTATCCTATCCTATCCTCTATCCTATCCTATCATCTATCCTGTCCTATGCTCTATCCTATCCTATCGTCTATCCTATCCTCTATCCTATCCTCTCCTCTATCCTATCCTATCCTCTATCCTATCCTATCCTCTATCCTATCCTATCCTCTATCCTATCATATCCTCTATCCTATCCTATCCTCTATCCTATCCTATCCCCTATCCTATCCTATACTATCCTCTATCCTATCCTATCCTCTATCCTATCCTATCCTCTATTCTATCCTATCCTCTATCCTGTCCTATGCTCTATCCTATCCTATCGTCTATCCTATCCTATCGTCTATCCTATCCTCTATCCTATCCTATCCTCTATCCTATCCTATCCTCTCTCCTATCCTATCCTCTATCCTATCCTATCCTCTATCCTATCCTATCCTCTATCCGATCCTATCCTCTATCCAATCCTCTATCCTATCCTATCCTCTATCCTATACTATCTTCTATCCTATCCTATCCTCTATCCTATCAAATCCCCTATCCTATCCTCTATCCTATCCTATACTCTATCCTACCCTATCCTCTATCCTATCCTATCCTCTATCCTATCCTATCCTCTATCCTATCCTATCCTCTATCCGATCCTATCCTCTATCCTATCCTATCCTCTATCCTATCCTATCCTCTATCCTATCCTATCCTCTATCCTATCCTATCCTCTCTCCTATCCTATCCTCTATCCTATCCTATCCTCTATCCTGTCCTATGCTCTATCCTATCCTATCCTCTATCCTATCCGCTCCTCTATCCTATCCTATCCTCTGTCCTATCCTATCCTCTATCCTATCCTATCCTCTATCCTATCCTATCCTCTATCCTATCCTATCCTCTATCCTATCCTATCCTCTATCCGATCCTATCCTCTATCCTATCCTATCCTCTATCCTATCCTATCCTCTATCCTATCAAATCCCCTATCCTATCCTCTATCCTATCCTATCCTGTATCCTATCCAATCCTCAATCCTATACTATCATCTATCCCCTATCCTATCCAATCCTCTATCCTATCCATTCCTCTATCCTATCATATCCTCTATCCTATAATATCCTCTATCCTATCCTATCCCCTATCCTATCCTATACTATCCTCTATCCTATCCTATCCTCTATCCTATCCTATCCTCTATTCTATCCTATCCTCTATCCTGTCCTATGCTCTATCCTATCCTATCGTCTATCCTATCCTATCGTCTATCCTATCCTCTATCCTATCCTATCCTCTATCCTATCCTATCATCTATCCTATCCTATCCTCTATCCTATCCTATCGTCTATCCTATCCTCTATCCTATCCTCTCCTCTATCCTATCCTATCCTCTATCCTATCCTATCCTCTATCCTATCCTATCCTCTATCCTATCATATCATCTATCCTATCCTATCCTCTATCCTATCCTATCCCCTATCCTATCCTATACTATCCTCTATCCTATCCTATCCTCTATCCTATCCTATCCTCTATTCTATCCTATCATATCCTCTATCCTATCCTATCCTCTATCCTATCCTATCCCCTATCCTATCCTATACTATCCTCTATCCTATCCTATCCTCTATCCTATCCTATCCTCTATCCTATCCTATCCTCTATCCTATCCTATCCTCTATCCTATCCTATCATCTATCCTATCCTATCCTCTATCCTATCCTATCGTCTATCCTATCCTCTATCCTATCCTCTATCCTATCCTATCCTCTATCATATCCTATCTTCTATCCTATCCTATCGTCTATCCTATCAAATCCCCTATCCTATCCTCTATCCTATCCTATCCTCTATCCTATCCTATCCTCTATCCTATCCTATCCTCTCTCCTATCCTATCCTCTATCCTATCCTATCCTCTATCCTGTCCTATGCTGTATCCTATCCTCTATCCTATCCTATCCTATCCTCTATCCTATCCTATCCTCTATCCTATCCTATCCTCTATCCGATCCTATCCTCTATCCTATCCTATCCTCTATCCTATCCTATCCTCTATCCTATCCTATCCTCTATCCTATCCTATCCTCTATCCTATCCTATCCTCTCTCCTATCCTATTCTCTATCCTATCCTATCCTGTATCCTATCCAATCCTCAATCCTATCCTATCATCTATCCTCTATCCTATCCAATCCTCTATCCTATCCATTCCTCTATCCTATCATATCCTCTATCCTATAATATCCTCTATCCTATCCTATCCTCTATCCAATCCTCTATTCTATCCTATCATCTGTCCTATCCTATCCTCTATCCTTTCCTATCCTCTATTCTATCCTATCCTCTATCCTGTCCTATGCTCTATCCTATCCTATCGTCTATCCTATCCTATCGTCTATCATATCCTCTATCCTATCCTATCCTCTATCCTATCCTATCCTCTATCCTATCCTATCCTCTATCCTATCCTATCCTCTATCCTATCCTATCCTCTATACTATCCTATCCCCTATCCTATCCTATCCTCTATCCTATCCTATCATCTATCCTGTCCTATGCTCTATCCTATCCTATCGTCTATCCTATCCTCTATCCTATCCTCTCCTCTATCCTACCCTATCCTCTATCCTATCCTATCTTGTATCCTATCCTATCCTCTATCCTATCCTATATTCTATCCTATCATATCCTCTATCCTATCCTATCTTCTATCCTATCCTATCCTCTATCCTATCAAATCCCCTATCCTATTCTCTATCCTATCCTATCCTGTATCCTATCCAATCCTCAATCCTATCCTATCATCTATCCTCTAACCTATCGAATCCTCTATCCTATCATATCCTCTATCCTATAATATCCTCTATCCTATCCTATCCTCTATCCTATCATATCCTCTATCCTATCCTATCCTCTATCCTATCCTATCCCCTATCCTATCCTATACTATCCTCTATCCTATCCTATCCTCTATCCTATCCTCTATCCTATCCTATCCTCTATTCTATCCTATCCTCTATCCTGTCCTATGCTCTATCCTATCCTATCGTCTATCCTATCCTATCCTCTATCCTATCCTATCCTCTATCCTATCCTATCCTCTATCCTATCCTATCCTCTATCCTATCCTATCCTCTATCCTATCCTATCCTCTATCCTATCCTATCCTCTATCCTATCCTATCCTCTATCCGATCCTATCCCCTATCCTATCCTATCCTCTATCCTATCCTATCCTCTATCCTATCCTATCCTCTATCCTATCCTATCCTCTATCCGATCCTATCCTCTATCCTATCCTATCATCTATCCTATCCTATCTTCTATCCTATCCTATCCTCTATCCTATCTTCTATCCTATCCTATCCTCTATCCTATCAAATCCCCTATCCTATCCTCTATCCTATCCTATCCTGTATCCTATCCAATCCTCAATCCTATACTATCATCTATCCTCTATCCTATCCAATCCTCTATCCTATCCATTCCTCTATCCTATCCTATCCTCTATCCTATCCTATCCTCTATCCTATCCTATCATCTATCCTATCCTATCCTCTATCCTATCCTATCGTCTATCCTATCCTCTATCCTATCCTCTATCCTATCCTATCCTCTATCATATCCTATCTTCTATCCTATCCTATCCTCTATCCTATCAAATCCCCTATCCTATCCTCTATCCTATCCTATCCTCTATCCTATCCTATCCTCTATCCTATCCTATCCTCTCTCCTATCCTATCCTCTATCCTATCCTATCCTCTATCCTGTCCTATGCTGTATCCTATCCTCTATCCTATCCTATCCTATCCTCTATCCTATCCTATCCTCTATCCTATCCTATCCTCTATCCGATCCTATCCTCTATCCTATCCTATCCTCTATCCTATCCTATCCTCTATCCTATCCTATCCTCTATCCTATCCTATCCTCTATCCTATCCTATCCTCTCTCCTATCCTATTCTCTATCCTATCCTATCCTGTATCCTATCCAATCCTCAATCCTATCCTATCATCTATCCTCTATCCTATCCAATCCTCTATCCTATCCATTCCTCTATCCTATCATATCCTCTATCCTATAATATCCTCTATCCTATCCTATCCTCTATCCAATCCTCTATTCTATCCTATCATCTGTCCTATCCTATCCTCTATCCTTTCCTATCCTCTATTCTATCCTATCCTCTATCCTGTCCTATGCTCTATCCTATCCTATCGTCTATCCTATCCTATCGTCTATCATATCCTCTATCCTATCCTATCCTCTATCCTATCCTATCCTCTATCCTATCCTATCCTCTATCCTATCCTATCCTCTATCCTATCCTATCCTCTATACTATCCTATCCCCTATCCTATCCTATCCTCTACCCTATCCTATCATCTATCCTGTCCTATGCTCTATCCTATCCTATCGTCTATCCTATCCTCTATCCTATCCTCTCCTCTATCCTACCCTATCCTCTATCCTATCCTATCTTGTATCCTATCCTATCCTCTATCCTATCCTATATTCTATCCTATCATATCCTCTATCCTATCCTATCTTCTATCCTATCCTATCCTCTATCCTATCAAATCCCCTATCCTATTCTCTATCCTATCCTATCCTGTATCCTATCCAATCCTCAATCCTATCCTATCATCTATCCTCTAACCTATCTAATCCTCTATCCTATCATATCCTCTATCCTATAATATCCTCTATCCTATCCTATCCTCTATCCTATCATATCCTCTATCCTATCCTATCCTCTATCCTATCCTATCCCCTATCCTATCCTATACTATCCTCTATCCTATCCTATCCTCTATCCTATCCTCTATCCTATCCTATCCTCTATTCTATCCTATCCTCTATCCTGTCCTATGCTCTATCCTATCCTATCGTCTATCCTATCCTATCCTCTATCCTATCCTATCCTCTATCCTATCCTATCCTCTATCCTATCCTATCCTCTATCCTATCCTATCCTCTATCCTATCCTATCCTCTATCCTATCCTATCCTCTATCCTATCCTATCCTCTATCCTATCCTATCCTCTATCCGATCCTATCCCCTATCCTATCCTATCCTCTATCCTATCCTATCCTCTATCCTATCCTATCCTCTATCCTATCCTATCCTCTATCCGATCCTATCCTCTATCCTATCCTATCATCTATCCTATCCTATCTTCTATCCTATCCTATCCTCTATCCTATCTTCTATCCTATCCTATCCTCTATCCTATCAAATCCCCTATCCTATCCTCTATCCTATCCTATCCTGTATCCTATCCAATCCTCAATCCTATACTATCATCTATCCTCTATCCTATCCAATCCTCTATCCTATCCATTCCTCTATCCTATCATATCCTCTATCCTATAATATCCTCTATCCTATCCTATCCTCTATCCTATCCTATCTTCTATCCTATCCTATCCTCTATCCTATCAAATCCCCTATCCTATCCTCTATCCTATCCTATCCTCTATCCTATCCTATCCTCTATCCTATCCTATCCTCTATCCTATCCTATCCTCTATACTATCCTATCCCCTATCCTATCCTATCCTCTATCCTATCCTATCATCTATCCTGTCCTATGCTCTATCCTATCCTATCGTCTATCCTATCCTCTATGCTATCCTCTCCTCTATCCTACCCTATCCTCTATCCTATCCTATCTTCTATCCTACCCTATCATCTATCCTATCAAATCTCCTATCCTATCCTCTATCCTATCGTATCCTCTATCCTATCCTATCTTCTATCCTATCCTATCCTCTATCCTATCAAATCCCCAATCCTATCCTCTATCCTATCCTATCCTCTATCCTATCCTATCCTCTATCCGATCCTATCCTCTATCCGATCCTATCCTCTATCCTATCCTATCCTCTATCCTATCCTATCCTCTATCCTATCCTATCCTCTATCCTATCCTATCCTCTATCCTATCCTATCCTCTATCCGATCCTATCCCCTATCCTATCCTATCCTCTATCCTATCCTATCCTCTATCCTATCCTATCCTCTCTCCTATCCTATCCTCTATCCTATCCTATCCTCTATCCTGTCCTATGCTGTATCCTATCCTCTATCCTATCCTATCCTATCCTCTATCCTATCCTATCCTCTATCCTATCCTATCCTCTATCCGATCCTATCCTCTATCCTATCCTATCCTCTATCCTATCCTATCCTCTATCCTATCCTATCCTCTATCCCATCCTATCCTCTATCCAATCCTATCTTCTATCCTATCCTATCCTCTATCCTATCAAATCCCCTATCCTATTCTCTATCCTATCCTATCCTGTATCCTATCCAATCCTCAATCCTATCCTATCATCTATCCTCTATCCTATCCAATCCTCTATCCTATGCATTCCTCTATCTTATCATATCCTCTATCCTATAATATCCTCTATCCTATCCTATCCTCTATCCTATCATATCCTCTATCCTATCCTATCCTCTATCCTATCCTATCCCCTATCCTATCCTATACTATCCTCTATCCTATCCTATCCTCTATCCTATCCTATCCTCTATCCGATCCTATCCTCTATCCCATCCTATCCTCTATCCTATCCTATCTTCTATCCTATCCTATCCTCTATCCTATCTTCTATCCTATCCTATCCTCTATCCTATCAAATCCCCTATCCTATCCTCTATCCTATCCTATCCTGTATCCTATCCAATCCTCAATCCTATACTATCATCTATCCTCTATCCTATCCAATCCTCTATCCTATCCATTCCTCTATACTATCATATCCTCTATCCTATCCAATCCTCTATCCTATCCATTCCTCTATACTATCATATCCTCTATCCTATAATATCCTCTATCCTATCCTATCCTCTATCCTATCCTATCTTCTATCCTATCCTATCCTCTAACCTATCAAATCCCCTATCCTATCCTCTATCCTATCCTATCCTCTATCCTATCCTATCCTCTATCCTATCCTATCCTCTATCCTATCCTATCCTCTATCCTATCCTATCCTCTATCCTATCCTATCCTCTATCCTATCCTATCCTCTATCCTATCCATTCCTCTATCCTATCATATCCTCTATCCTATAATATCCTCAATTCTATCCTATCCTCTATCCTGTCCTATGCTCTATCCTATCCTATCCTCTATCCTATCCGCTCCTCTATCCTATCCTATCCTCTGTCCTATCCTATCCTCTATCCTATCCTATCCTCTATCCTATCCTATCCTCTATCCTATCCTATCCTCTATCCAATCCTATCTTCTATCCTATCCTATCCTCTATCCTATCAAATCCCCTATCCTATTCTCTATCCTATCCTATCCTGTATCCTATCCAATCCTCAATCCTATCCTATCATCTATCCTCTATCCTATCCAATCCTCTATCCTATCCATTCCTCTATCCTATCATATCCTCTATCCTATAATATCCTCTATCCTATCCTATCCTCTATCCAATCCTCTATTCTATCCTATCATCTGTCCTATCCTATCCTCTATCCTTTCCTATCCTCTATCCTATCCTATCCTCTATCCGATCCTATCCTCTATCCAATCCTCTATCCTATCCTATCCTCTATCCTATCCTATCCTCTATACTATCCTATCCTCTATCCTATCCTATCCTCTATCCTATCCTATCATCTATCCTGTCCTATGCTCTATCCTATCCTATCTTCTATCCTATCCTGTCCTCTATCCTATCAAATCCCCTATCCTATCCACTATCCAATCCTCTATCCTATCCTATCCTCTATCGTATCCTATCCTCTATCCTATCCTATCCTCTATCCTATCCTATCATCTATCCTGTCCTATGCTCTATCCAATCCTATCGTCTATCCTATCCTCTATAATATCCTCTCCTCTATCCTATCCTATCCTCTATCCTATCCTATCCTCTATCCTATCCTATCCTCTATCCTATCATATCCTCTATCCTATCCTATCCTCTATCCTATCCTATCCCCTATCCTATCCTATACTATCCTCTATCCTATCCTATCCTCTATCCTATCCTATCCTCTATTCTAACCTATCCTCTATCCTGTCCTATGCTCTATCCTATCCTATCGTCTATCCTATCCTCTATCCTATCCTCTCCTCTATCCTATCCTATCCTCTATCCTATCCTATCCTCTATCCTATCCTATCCTCTATCCTATCCTATCCTCTATCCTATCATATCCTCTATCCTATCCTATCCTCTATCCTATCCTATCCCCTATCCTATCCTATACTATCCTCTATCCTATCCTATCCTCTATCCTATCCTATCCTCTATTCTATCCTATCCTCTATCCTGTCCTATGCTCTATCCTATCCTATCGTCTATCCTATCCTATCGTCTATCCTATCCTGTATCCTATCCTATCCTCTATCCTATCCTATCCTCTATCCTATCCTATCCTCTATACTATCCTATCCCCTATCCTTCTATCCTCTATCCTATCCTATCATCTATCCTGTCCTATGCTCTATCCTATCCTATCGTCTATCCTATCCTCTATCCTATCCTCTCCTCTATCCTACCCTATCCTCTATCCTATCCTATCTTGTATCCTATCCTATCTTCTATCCTACCCTATCATCTATCCTATCAAATCTCCTATCCTATCCTCTATCCTATCGTATCCTCTATCCTATCCTATCTTCTATCCTATCCTATCCTCTATCCTATCAAATCCCCAATCCTATCCTCTATCCTATCCTATCCTCTATCCTATCCTATCCTCTATCCTATCCTACCGTCTATCCGATCCTATCCTCTATCCTATCCTATCCTCTATCCTATCCTATCCTCTATCCTATCCTATCCTCTATCCTATCCTATCCTCTCTCCTATCCTATCCTCTATCCTATCCTATCCTCTATCCTGCCCTATGCTCTATCCTATCCTATCCTCTATCCTATCCGCTCCTCTATCCTATCCTATCCTCTGTCCTATCCTATCCTCTATCCTATCCTATCCTCTATCCTATCCTATCCTCTATCCTATCCTATCCTCTATCCTATCCTATCCTCTATCCTATCCATTCCTCTATCCTATCATATCCTCTATCCTATAATATCCTCAATCCTATCCTATCCTCTATCCTGTCCTATGCTCTATCCTATCCTATCCTCTATCCTATCCGCTCCTCTATCCTATCCTATCCTCTGTCCTATCCTATCCTCTATCCTATCCTATCCTCTATCCTATCCTATCCTCTATCCTATCCTATCCTCTATCCAATCCTATCTTCTATCCTATCCTATCCTCTATCCTATCAAATCCCCTATCCTATTCTCTATCCTATCCTATCCTGTATCCTATCCAATCCTCAATCCTATCCTATCATCTATCCTCTATCCTATCCAATCCTCTATCCTATCCATTCCTCTATCCTATCATATCCTCTATCCTATAATATCCTCTATCCTATCCTATCCTCTATCCAATCCTCTATTCTATCCTATCATCTGTCCTATCCTATCCTCTATCCTTTCCTATCCTCTATCCTATCCTATCCTCTATCCGATCCTATCCTCTATCCAATCCTCTATCCTATCCTATCCTCTATCCTATCCTATCCTCTATACTATCCTATCCTCTATCCTATCCTATCCTCTATCCTATCCTATCATCTATCCTGTCCTATGCTCTATCCTATCCTATCTTCTATCCTATCCTGTCCTCTATCCTATCAAATCCCCTATCCTATCCACTATCCAATCCTCTATCCTATCCTATCCTCTATCGTATCCTATCCTCTATCCTATCCTATCCTCTATCCTATCCTATCATCTATCCTGTCCTATGCTCTATCCAATCCTATCGTCTATCCTATCCTCTATAATATCCTCTCCTCTATCCTATCCTATCCTCTATCCTATCCTATCCTCTATCCTATCCTATCCTCTATCCTATCATATCCTCTATCCTATCCTATCCTCTATCCTATCCTATCCCCTATCCTATCCCCTATCCTATCCTATACTATCCTCTATCCTATCCTATCCTCTATCCTATCCTATCCTCTATTCTAACCTATCCTCTATCCTGTCCTATGCTCTATCCTATCCTATCGTCTATCCTATCCTCTATCCTATCCTCTCCTCTATCCTATCCTATCCTATATCCTATCCTATCCTCTATCCTATCCTATCCTCTATCCTATCCTATCCTCTATCCTATCATATCCTCTATCCTATCCTATCCTCTATCCTATCCTATCCCCTATCCTATCCTATACTATCCTCTATCCTATCCTATCCTCTATCCTATCCTATCCTCTATTCTATCCTATCCTCTATCCTGTCCTATGCTCTATCCTATCCTATCGTCTATCCTATCCTATCGTCTATCCTATCCTGTATCCTATCCTATCCTCTATCCTATCCTATCCTCTATCCTATCCTATCCTCTATACTATCCTATCCCCTATCCTTCTATCCTCTATCCTATCCTATCATCTATCCTGTCCTATGCTCTATCCTATCCTATCGTCTATCCTATCCTCTATCCTATCCTCTCCTCTATCCTACCCTATCCTCTATCCTATCCTATCTTGTATCCTATCCTATCCTCTATCCTATCCTATCCTCTATCCTATCCTATCCTCTATCCAATCCTATCTTCTATCCTATCCTATCCTCTATCCTATCAAATCCCCTATCCTATTCTCTATCCTATCCTATCCTGTATCCTATCCAATCCTCAATCCTATCCTATCATCTATCCTCTATCGTATCCAATCCTCTATCCTATCCATTCCTCTATCCTATCATATCCTCTATCCTATAATAGCCTCTATCCTATCCTATCCTCTATCCAATCCTCTATTCTATCCTATCATCTGTCCTATCCTATCCTCTATCCTTTCCTATCCTCTATCCTATCCTATCCTCTATCCGATCCTATCTTCTATCCAATCCTCTATCCTATCCTATCCTCTATCCTATCCTATCCTCTATACTATCCTATCCTCTATCCTATCCTATCCTCTATCCTATCCTATCATCTATCCTGTCCTATGCTCTATCCTATCCTATCTTCTATCCTATCCTATCCTCCATCCTATCAAATCCCCTATCCTATCCTCTATCCAATCCTCTATCCTATCCTATCCTCTATCCTATCCTATCCTCTATCCTATCCTATCCTCTATCCTATCCTATCATCTATCCTATCCTATCCTCTATCCTATCCTATCGTCTATCCTATCCTCTATCCTATCCTCTCCTCTATCCTATCCTATCCTCTATCCTATCCTATCCTCTATCCTATCCTATCCTCTATCCTATCATATCATCTATCCTATCCTATCCTCTATCCTATCCTATCCCCTATCCTATCCTATACTATCCTCTATCCTATCCTATCCTCTATCCTATCCTATCCTCTATTCTATCCTATCCTCTATCCTGTCCTATGCTCTATCCTATCCTATCGTCTATCCTATCCTATCGTCTATCCTATCCTCTATCCTATCCTATCATCTATCCTATCCTATCCTCTATCCTATCCTATCCTCTATCCTATCCTATCCTCTATCCTATCCTATCATCTATCCTATCCTATCCTCTATCCTATCCTATCGTCTATCCTATCCTCTATCCTATCCTCTATCCTATCCTATCCTCTATCCTATCCTATCTTCTATCCTATCCTATCCTCTATCCTATCAAATCCCCTATCCTATCCTCTATCCTATCCTATCCTCTATCCTATCCTATCGTCTATCCTATCCTATCGTCTATCCTATCCTCTATCCTATCCTATCCTCTATCCTATCCTATCCTCTATCCTATCCTATCCTCTATCCTATCCTATCCTCTATCCTATCCTATCCTCTATCCTATCCTATCCTCTATCCTATCCTATCCTCTATCCTATCCTATCCTCTATCCTATCCTATCCTCTATCCGATCCTATCCTCTATCCTATCCTATCCTCTATCCTATCCTATCCTTTATCCTATCCTATCCTCTATCCTATCCTATCCTCTATCCTATCCTATCCTCTATCCTATCCTATCCTCTATCCTATCCTATCCTCTATCCAATCCTATCTTCTATCCTATCCTATCCTCTATCCTATCAAATCCCCTATCCTATTCTCTATCCTATCCTATCCTCTATCCTGTCCTATGCTCTACCCTATCCTATCCTCTATCCTATCGTATCCTCTATCCTATCCTATCTTCTATCCTATCCTATCCTCTATCCTATCCTATCCTCTATCCTATCCTATCCACTATCCTATCCTATCCTCTATCCTATCCTATCCTATCCTCTATCCTATCCTATCCTCTATCCGATCCTATCCTCTATCCTATCCTATCCTCTATCCTATCCTATCCTCTATCCTATCCTATCCTCTATCCTATCCTTTCCTGTATCCTATCCAATCCTCTATCCTATCCTATCCTCTATCCTATCGTATCCTCTATCCTATCCTATCTTCTATCCTATCCTATCCTCTATCCTATCCTATCCTCTATCCTATCCTATCTTCTATCCTATCCTATCCTCTATCCTATCCTATCCTCTATCCTATCCTATCCTCTATCCTATCCTTTCCTGTATCCTATCCAATCCTCTATCCTATCCTATCCTCTATCCTATCGTATCCTCTATCCTATCCTATCTTCTATCCTATCCTATCCTCTATCCTATCCTATCCTCTATCCTATCCTATCCTCTATCCGATCCTATCCTCTATCCTATCCTATCCTCTATCCTATCCTATCTTCTATCCTATCCTATCCTCTATCCTATCTTCTATCCTATCCTATCCTCTATCCTATCAAATCCCCTATCCTATCCTCTATCCTATCCTATCCTGTATCCTATCCAATCCTCAATCCTATACTATCATCTATCCTCTATCCTATCCAATCCTCTATCCTATCCATTCCTCTATCCTATCATATCCTCTATCCTATAATATCCTCTATCCTATCCTATCCTCTATCCTATCCTATCTTCTATCCTATCCTATCCTCTATCCTATCAAATCCCCTATCCTATCCTCTATCCTATCCTATCCTGTATCCTATCCAATCCTCAATCCTATCCTATCATCTATCCTCTATCCTATCCAATCCTGTATCCTATCCATTCCTCTATCCTATCATATCCTCTATCCTATAATATCCTCTATCCTATCCTATCCTCTATCCAATCCTCTATCCTATCCTATCCTCTATCCTATCCTATCCTCTATCCTATCCTATCCTCTATCCTATCCTATCTTCTATCCTACCCTATCATCTATCCTATCAAATCTCCTATCCTATCCTCTATCCTATCGTATCCTCTATCCTATCCTATCTTCTATCCTATCCTATCCTCTATCCTATCAAATCCCCAATCCTATCCTCTATCCTATCCTATCCTCTATCCGATCCTATCCTCTATCCTATCCTATCCTCTATCCTATCCTATCCTCTATCCTATCCTATCCTCTATCCTATCCTATCTTCTATCCTACCCTATCATCTATCCTATCAAATCTCCTATCCTATCCTCTATCCTATCGTATCCTCTATCCTATCCTATCTTCTATCCTATCCTATCCTCTATCCTATCAAATCCCCAATCCTATCCTCTATCCTATCCTATCCTCTATCCGATCCTATCCTCTATCCTATCCAATCCTCAATCCTATCCTATCATCTATCCTCTATCCTATCCAATCCTCTATCCTATCCATTCCTCTATCCTATCATATCCTCTATCCTATAATATCCTCTATCCTATCCTATCCTCTATCCAATCCTCTATCCTATCCTATCCTCTGTCCTATCCTATCCTCTATCCTATCCTATCCTCTATCCTATCCTATCTTCTATCCTACCCTATCATCTATCCTATCAAATCTCCTATCCTATCCTCTATCCTATCGTATCCTCTATCCTATCCTATCTTCTATCCTATCCTATCCTCTATCCTATCAAATCCCCAATCCTATCCTCTATCCTATCCTATCCTCTATCCGATCCTATCCTCTATCCTATCCTATCCTCTATCCTATCCTATCCTCTATCCTATCCTATCCTCTATCCTATCCTATCCTCTCTCCTATCCTATCCTCTATCCTATCCTATCCTCTATCCTGCCCTATGCTCTATCCTATCCTATCCTTTATCCTATCCGCTCCTCTATCCTATCCTATCCTCTGTCCTATCCTATCCTCTATCCTATCCTATCCTCTATCCTATCCTATCCTCTATCCTATCCTATCCTCTATCCTATCCTATCCTCTATCCTATCCATTCCTCTATCCTATCATATCCTCTATCCTATAATATCCTCTATCCTATCCTATCCTCTATCCTGTCCTATGCTCTATCCTATCCTATCCTCTATCCTATCCGCTCCTCTATCCTATCCTATCCTCTGTCCTATCCTATCCTCTATCCTATCCTATCCTCTATCCTATCCTATCCTCTATCCTATCCTATCCTCTCTCCTATCCTATCCTCTATCCAATCCTATCTTCTATCCTATCCTATCCTCTATCCTATCAAATCCCCTATCCTATTCTCTATCCTATCCTATCCTGTATCCTATCCAATCCTCAATCCTATCCTATCATCTATCCTCTATCCTATCCAATCCTCTATCCTATCCATTCCTCTATCCTATCATATCCTCTATCCTATAATATCCTCTATCCTATCCTATCCTCTATCCAATCCTCTATTCTATCCTATCATCTGTCCTATCCTATCCTCTATCCTTTCCTATCCTCTATCCTATCCTATCCTCTATCCGATCCTATCCTCTATCCTATCCTCTATCCTATCCTATCATCTATCCTGTCCTATGCTCTATCCAATCCTATCGTCTATCCTATCCTCTATAATATCCTCTCCTCTATCCTATCCTATCCTCTATCCTATCCTATCCTCTATCCTATCCTATCCTCTATCCTATCATATCCTCTATCCTATCCAATCCTCAATCCTATCCTATCATCTATCCTCTATCCTATCCAATCCTCTATCCTATCCATTCCTCTATCCTATCATATCCTCTATCCTATAATATCCTCTATCCTATCCTATCCTCTATCCAATCCTCTATTCTATCCTATCATCTGTCCTATCCTATCCTCTATCCTTTCCTATCCTCTATCCTATCCTATCCTCTATCCGATCCTATCCTCTATCCAATCCTCTATCCTATCCTATCCTCTATCCTATCCTATCCTCTATCCAATCCTCTATTCTATCCTATCATCTGTCCTATCCTATCATCTATCCTGTCCTATGCTCTATCCTATCCTATTTTCTATCCTATCCTATCCTCTATCCAATCCTCTATCCTATCATCTCCTCTATCCTATCCTATCCTCTATCCTATCCTATCCTCTATCCTATCCTATCATCTATCCTATCATATCCTCTATCCTATCCTATCCTCTATCCTATCCTATCCCCTATCCTATCCTATACTATCCTCTATCCTATCCTATCCTCTATCCTATCCTATCCTCTTTCCTATCCTATCCTCTATCCAATCCTATCTTCTATCCTATCCTATCCTCTATCCTATCAAATCCCCTATCCTATTCTCTATCCTATCCTATCCTGTATCCTATCCAATCCTCAATCCTATCCTATCATCTATCCTCTATCGTATCCAATCCTCTATCCTATCCATTCCTCTATCCTATCATATCCTCTATCCTATAATATCCTCTATCCTATCCTATCCTCTATCCAATCCTCTATTCTATCCTATCATCTGTCCTATCCTATCCTCTATCCTTTCCTATCCTCTATCCTATCCTATCCTCTATCCGATCCTATCCTCTATGCAATCCTCTATCCTATCCTATCCTCTATCCTATCCTATCCTCTATACTATCCTATCCTCTATCCTATCCTATCCTCTATCCTATCCTATCATCTATCCTGTCCTATGCTCTATCCTATCCTATCTTCTATCCTATCCTATCCTCTATCCTATCAAATCCCCTATCCTATCCTCTATGCAATCCTCTATCCTATCCTATCCTCTATCCTATCCTATCCTCTATACTATCCTATCCTCTATCCTATCCTATCCTCTATCCTATCCTATCATCTATCCTGTCCTATGCTCTATCCTATCCTATCTTCTATCCTATCCTATCCTCTATCCTATCAAATCCCCTATCCTATCCTCTATCCAATCCTCTATCCTATCCTATCCTCTATCCTATCAAATCCCCTATCCTATCCTCTATCCAATCCTCTATCCTATCCTATCCTCTATCCTATCCTATTCTCTATCCTATCCTATCCTGTATCCTATCCAATCCTCAATCCTATCCTATCATCTATCCTCTATCCTATCCAATCCTCTATCCTATCCATTCCTCTATCCTATCATATCCTCTATCCTATAATATCCTCTATCCTATCCTATCCTCTATCCAATCCTCTATTCTATCCTATCATCTGTCCTATCCTATCCTCTATCCTTTCCTATCCTCTATCCTATCCTATCCTCTATCCGATCCTATCCTCTATCCAATCCTCTATCCTATCCTATCCTCTATCCTATCCTATCCTCTATCCAATCCTCTATTCTATCCTATCATCTGTCCTATCCTATCATCTATCCTGTCCTATGCTCTATCCTATCCTATCTTCTATCCTATCCTATCCTCTATCCAATCCTCTATCCTATCCTATCCTCTATCCTATCCTATCCTCTATACTATCCTATCCTCTATCCTATCCTATCCTCTATCCTATCCTATCATCTATCCTGTCCTATGCTCTATCCTATCCTATCTTCTATCCTATCCTATCCTCTATCCTATCAAATCCCCTATCCTATCCACTATCCAATCCTCTATCCTATCCTATCCTCTATCGTATCCTATCCTCTATCCTATCCTATCCTCTATCCTATCCTATCATCTATCCTGTCCTATGCTCTATCCAATCCTATCGTCTATCCTATCCTCTATAATATCCTCTCCTCTATCCTATCCTATCCTCTATCCTATCCTATCCTCTATCCTATCCTATCCTCTATCCTATCCTATCCTCTATCCTATCATATCCTCTATCCTATCCTATCCTCTATCCTATCCTATCCCCTATCCTATCCTATACTATCCTCTATCCTATCCTATCCTCTATCCTATCCTATCCTCTATTCTATCCTATCCTCTATCCTGTCCTATGCTCTATCCTATCCTATCGTCTATCCTATCCTCTATCCTATCATCTCCTCTATCCTATCCTATCCTCTATCCTATCCTATCCTCTATCCTATCCTATCCTCTATCCTATCATATCCTCTATCCTATCCTATCCTCTATCCTATCCTATCCCCTATCCTATCCTATACTATCCTCTATCCTATCCTATCCTCTATCCTATCCTATCCTCTATCCTATCCTATCCTCTATCCAATCCTATCTTCTATCCTATCCTATCCTCTATCCTATCAAATCCCCTATCCTATTCTCTATCCTATCCTATCCTGTATCCTATCCAATCCTCAATCCTATCCTATCATCTATCCTCTATCGTATCCAATCCTCTATCCTATCCATTCCTCTATCCTATCATATCCTCTATCCTATAATATCCTCTATCCTATCCTATCCTCTATCCAATCCTCTATTCTATCCTATCATCTGTCCTATCCTATCCTCTATCCTTTCCTATCCTCTATCCTATCCTATCCTCTATGCGATCCTATCCTCTATGCAATCCTCTATCCTATCCTATCCTCTATCCTATCCTATCCTCTATACTATCCTATCCTCTATCCTATCCTATCCTCTATCCTATCCTATCATCTATCCTGTCCTATGCTCTATCCTATCCTATCTTCTATCCTATCCTATCCTCTATCCTATCAAATCCCCTATCCTATCCTCTATCCAATCCTCTATCCTATCCTATCCTCTATCCTATCAAATCCCCTATCCTATCCTCTATCCAATCCTCTATCCTATCCTATCCTCTATCCTATCCTATCCTCTATCCTATCCTATCCTCTATCCTATCCTATCCTCTATCCTATCCTATCCTCTATCCTATCCCGTCATCTATCCTATCCTATCCTCTATCCTATCCTATCGTCTATCCTATCCTCTATCCTATCCTCTCCTCTATCCTATCCTATCCTGTATCCTATCCAATCCTCAATCCTATCCTATCATCTATCCTCTATCCTATCCAATCCTCTATCCTATCCATTCCTCTATCCTATCATATCCTCTATCCTATAATATCCTCTATCCTATCCTATCCTCTATCCTATCCTATCTTCTATCCTATCCTATCCCCTATCCTATCCTCTATCCTATCCTATCCTGTATCCTATCCAATCCTCAATCCTATCCTATCATCTATCCTCTATCCTATCCTATCCTCTATCCTATCCTATCATCTATCCTGTCCTATGCTCTATCCTATCCTATCTTCTATCCTATCCTATCCTCTATCCTATCAAATCCCCTATCCTATCCTCTATCCAATCCTATCCTCTATCCTATCCTATCCTCTATCGTATCCTATCCTCTATCCTATCCTATCCTCTATCCTATCCTATCCTCTATCCTATCCTATCCTCTATCCTATCCTATCCTCTATCCGATCCTATCCTCTATCCTATCCTATCCTCTATCCTATCCTATCCTCTATCCCATCCTATCCTCTATCCTATCCTTTCCTGTATCCTATCCTATCCTCTATCCTATCCTATCCTCTATCCTATCCTTTCCTGTATCCTATCCAATCCTCTATCCTATCCTATCCTCTATCCTATCGTATCCTCTATTATATCCTATCTTCTATCCTATCCTATCCTCTATCCTATCCTATCCTCTATCCTATCCTATCCTCTATCCGATCCTATCCTCTATCCTATCCTATCCTCTATCCTATCCCATCTTCTATCCTATCCTATCATCTATCCTATCAAATCCCCTATCCTATCCTCTATCCTATCCTATCCTGTATCCTATCCAATCCTCAATCCTATACTATCATCTATCCTCTATCCTATCCAATCCTCTATCCTATCCATTCCTCTATCCTATCATATCCTCTATCCTATAATATCCTCTATCCTATCCTATCCTCTATCCAATCCTCTATTCTATCCTATCATCTGTCCTATCCTATCCTCTATCCTTTCCTATCCTCTATCCTATCCTATCCTCTATCCGACCCAATCCTCTATCCAATCCTCTACCCTATCCTATCCTCTATCCTATCCTATATTCTATACTATCCTATCCTCTATCCTATCCTATCCTGTATCCTATCCTATCATCTATCCTGTCCTATGCTCTATCCTATCCTATCTTCTATCCTATCCTATCCTCTATCCTATCAAATCCCCTATCCTATCCTCTATCCAATCCTCTATCCTATCCTATCCTCTATCCTATCCTATCCTCTATCCTATCCTATCCTCTATCCTATACTATCATCTATCCTGTCCTATGCTCTATCCTATCCTATCGTCTATCCTGTCCTATGCTCTATCCTATCCTATCCTCTATCCCATCCTATCCTCTATCCAATCCTATCTTCTATCCTATCCTATCCTCTAATCCTATCAAATCCCCTATCCTATTCTCTATCCTATCCTATCCTGTATCCTATCCAATCCTCAATCCTATCCTATCATCTATCCTCTATCCTATCCAATCCTCTATCCTATCCATTCCTCTATCCTATCATATCCTCTATCCTATAATATCCTCTATCCTATCCTATCCTCTATCCAATCCTCTATTCTATCCTATCATCTGTCCTATCCTATCCTCTATCCTTTCCTATCCTCTATCCTATCCTATCCTCTATCCGATCCAATCCTCTATCCAATCCTCTACCCTATCCTATCCTCTATCCTATCCTATATTCTATACTATCCTATCCTCTATCCTATCCTATCCTGTATCCTATCATATCCTCTACCTATAATATCCTCTACCTATAATATCCTCTATCATATTCTATCCTCTATCCAATCCTCTATCCTATCCTATCATCTATCCTATCCTATCCTCTATCCTTTCCTATCCTCTATCCTATCCTATCCTCTATCCGATCCTATCCTCTATCCAATCCTCTATCCTATCCTATCCTCTATCCTATCCTATCCTCTATACTATCCTATCCTCTATCCTATCCTATCCTCTATCCTATCCTATCATCTATCCTGTCCTATGCTCTATCCTATCCTATCGTCTATCCTATCCTCTATCCTGTCCTCTCCTCTATCCTACCCTATCCTCTATCCTATCCTATCTTGTATCCTATCCTATCCTCTATCCTATCCTATCCTCTATCCTATCCTATCTTCTATCCTATCCTATCCTCTATCCTATCCTATCCTCTATCCTACCCTATCCTCTATCCTATCCTATCCTCTATCCTATCCTATCCTCTATCCGATCCTATCCTCTATCCTATCCTATCCTTTATCCTATCCTATCCTCTATCCTATCCTATCCTCTATCCTATCCTCTCCTCTATCCTATCCTATCCTCTATCCGATCCTATCCTCTATCCTATCCTATCCTCTATCCTATCCTATCTTCTATCCTATCCTATCCTCTATCCTATCAAATCCCCCATCCTATCCTCTATCCTATCCTATCCTCTATCCTATCCTATCCTCTATCCTATCCTATCCTCTATCCTATCCTATCCTCTATCCTATCCTATCCTCTATCCTATCCTTTCCTGTATCCTATCCAATCATCTATCCTATCGTATCCTCTATCCTATCCTATCTTCTATCCTATCCTATCCTCTATCCTATCCTATCCTCTATCCTATCCTATCCTCTATCCGATCCTATCCTCTATCCTATCCTATCCTCTATCCTATCCTATCTTCTATCCTATCCTATCCTCTATCCTATCAAATCCCCCATCCTATCCTCTATCCTATCCTATCCTCTATCCTATCCTATCCTCTATCCTATCCTATCCTCTATACTATCCTATCCCCTATCCTATCCTATCCTCTATCCTATCCTATCATCTATCCTGTCCTATGCTCTATCCTATCCTATCGTCTATCCTATCCTCTATCCTATCCTCTCCTCTATCCTACCCTATCCTCTATCCTATCCTATCTTCTATCCTACCCTATCATCTATCCTATCAAATCTCCTATCCTATCCTCTATCCTATCCTATCCTCTATCCTATCCTATTCTCTATCCTATCCTATCCTGTATCCTATCCAATCCTCAATCCTATCCTATCATCTATCCTCTATCCTATCCAATCCTCTATCCTATCCTATCCTGTATCCTATCCAATCCTCAATCCTATCCTATCATCTATCCTCTATCCTATCCAATCCTCTATCCTATCCATTCCTCTATCCTATCATATCCTCTATCCTATCCTATCCTCTATCCAATCCTCTATCCTATCCTATCCTCTATCCTATCCTATCCTCTATCCTATCCTATCCTCTATCCTATCCTATCCTCTATCCTATCCTATCTTCTATCCTACCCTATCATCTATCCTATCAAATCTCCTATCCTATCCTCTATCCTATCGTATCCTCTATCCTATCCTATCTTCTATCCTATCCTATCCTCTATCCTATCAAATCCCCAATCCTATCCTCTATCCTATCCTATCCTCTATCCGATCCTATCCTCTATCCTATCCTATCCTCTATCCTATCCTATCCTCTATCCTATCCTATCCTCTATCCTATCCTATCTTCTATCCTACCCTATCATCTATCCTATCAAATCTCCTATCCTATCCTCTATCCTATCGTATCCTCTATCCTATCCTATCTTCTATCCTATCCTATCCTCTATCCTATCAAATCCCCAATCCTATCCTCTATCCTATCCTATCCTCTATCCGATCCTATCCTCTATCCTATCCAATCCTCAATCCTATCCTATCATCTATCCTCTATCCTATCCAATCCTCTATCCTATCCATTCCTCTATCCTATCATATCCTCTATCCTATAATATCCTCTATCCTATCCTATCCTCTATCCAATCCTCTATCCTATCCTATCCTCTGTCCTATCCTATCCTCTATCCTATCCTATCCTCTATCCTATCCTATCTTCTATCCTACCCTATCATCTATCCTATCAAATCTCCTATCCTATCCTCTATCCTATCGTATCCTCTATCCTATCCTATCTTCTATCCTATCCTATCCTCTATCCTATCAAATCCCCAATCCTATCCTCTATCCTATCCTATCCTCTATCCGATCCTATCCTCTATCCTATCCTATCCTCTATCCTATCCTATCCTCTATCCTATCCTATCCTATCCTCTCTCCTATCCTATCCTCTATCCTATCCTATCCTCTATCCTGCCCTATGCTCTATCCTATCCTATCCTTTATCCTATCCGCTCCTCTATCCTATCCTATCCTCTGTCCTATCCTATCCTCTATCCTATCCTATCCTCTATCCTATCCTATCCTCTATCCTATCCTATCCTCTATCCTATCCTATCCTCTATCCTATCCATTCCTCTATCCTATCATATCCTCTATCCTATAATATCCTCTATCCTATCCTATCCTCTATCCTGTCCTATGCTCTATCCTATCCTATCCTCTATCCTATCCGCTCCTCTATCCTATCCTATCCTCTGTCCTATCCTATCCTCTATCCTATCCTATCCTCTATCCTATCCTATCCTCTATCCTATCCTATCCTCTCTCCTATCCTATCCTCTATCCAATCCTATCTTCTATCCTATCCTATCCTCTATCCTATCAAATCCCCTATCCTATTCTCTATCCTATCCTATCCTGTATCCTATCCAATCCTCAATCCTATCCTATCATCTATCCTCTATCCTATCCAATCCTCTATCCTATCCATTCCTCTATCCTATCATATCCTCTATCCTATAATATCCTCTATCCTATCCTATCCTCTATCCAATCCTCTATTCTATCCTATCATCTGTCCTATCCTATCCTCTATCCTTTCCTATCCTCTATCCTATCCTATCCTCTATCCGATCCTATCCTCTATCCTATCCTCTATCCTATCCTATCATCTATCCTGTCCTATGCTCTATCCAATCCTATCGTCTATCCTATCCTCTATAATATCCTCTCCTCTATCCTATCCTATCCTCTATCCTATCCTATCCTCTATCCTATCCTATCCTCTATCCTATCATATCCTCTATCCTATCCAATCCTCAATCCTATCCTATCATCTATCCTCTATCCTATCCAATCCTCTATCCTATCCATTCCTCTATCCTATCATATCCTCTATCCTATAATATCCTCTATCCTATCCTATCCTCTATCCAATCCTCTATTCTATCCTATCATCTGTCCTATCCTATCCTCTATCCTTTCCTATCCTCTATCCTATCCTCTATCCTATCATCTCCTCTATCCTATCCTATCCTCTATCCTATCCTATCCTCTATCCTATCCTATCATCTATCCTATCATATCCTCTATCCTATCCTATCCTCTATCCTATCCTATCCCCTATCCTATCCTATACTATCCTCTATCCTATCCTATCCTCTATCCTATCCTATCCTCTTTCCTATCCTATCCTCTATCCAATCCTATCTTCTATCCTATCCTATCCTCTATCCTATCAAATCCCCTATCCTATTCTCTATCCTATCCTATCCTGTATCCTATCCAATCCTCAATCCTATCCTATCATCTATCCTCTATCGTATCCAATCCTCTATCCTATCCATTCCTCTATCCTATCATATCCTCTATCCTATAATATCCTCTATCCTATCCTATCCTCTATCCAATCCTCTATTCTATCCTATCATCTGTCCTATCCTATCCTCTATCCTTTCCTATCCTCTATCCTATCCTATCCTCTATCCGATCCTATCCTCTATGCAATCCTCTATCCTATCCTATCCTCTATCCTATCCTATCCTCTATACTATCCTATCCTCTATCCTATCCTATCCTCTATCCTATCCTATCATCTATCCTGTCCTATGCTCTATCCTATCCTATCTTCTATCCTATCCTATCCTCTATCCTATCAAATCCCCTATCCTATCCTCTATGCAATCCTCTATCCTATCCTATCCTCTATCCTATCCTATCCTCTATACTATCCTATCCTCTATCCTATCCTATCCTCTATCCTATCCTATCATCTATCCTGTCCTATGCTCTATCCTATCCTATCTTCTATCCTATCCTATCCTCTATCCTATCAAATCCCCTATCCTATCCTCTATCCAATCCTCTATCCTATCCTATCCTCTATCCTATCAAATCCCCTATCCTATCCTCTATCCAATCCTCTATCCTATCCTATCCTCTATCCTATCCTATTCTCTATCCTATCCTATCCTGTATCCTATCCAATCCTCAATCCTATCCTATCATCTATCCTCTATCCTATCCAATCCTCTATCCTATCCATTCCTCTATCCTATCATATCCTCTAACCTATAATATCCTCTATCCTATCCTATCCTCTATCCAATCCTCTATTCTATCCTATCATCTGTCCTATCCTATCCTCTATCCTTTCCTATCCTCTATCCTATCCTATCCTCTATCCGATCCTATCCTCTATCCAATCCTCTATCCTATCCTATCCTCTATCCTATCCTATCCTCTATCCAATCCTCTATTCTATCCTATCATCTGTCCTATCCTATCATCTATCCTGTCCTATGCTCTATCCTATCCTATCTTCTATCCTATCCTATCCTCTATCCAATCCTCTATCCTATCCTATCCTCTATCCTATCCTATCCTCTATACTATCCTATCCTCTATCCTATCCTATCCTCTATCCTATCCTATCATCTATCCTGTCCTATGCTCTATCCTATCCTATCTTCTATCCTATCCTATCCTCTATCCTATCAAATCCCCTATCCTATCCACTATCCAATCCTCTATCCTATCCTATCCTCTATCGTATCCTATCCTCTATCCTATCCTATCCTCTATCCTATCCTATCATCTATCCTGTCCTATGCTCTATCCAATCCTATCGTCTATCCTATCCTCTATAATATCCTCTCCTCTATCCTATCCTATCCTCTATCCTATCCTATCCTCTATCCTATCCTATCCTCTATCCTATCCTATCCTCTATCCTATCATATCCTCTATCCTATCCTATCCTCTATCCTATCCTATCCCCTATCCTATCCTATACTATCCTCTATCCTATCCTATCCTCTATCCTATCCTATCCTCTATTCTATCCTATCCTCTATCCTGTCCTATGCTCTATCCTATCCTATCGTCTATCCTATCCTCTATCCTATCATCTCCTCTATCCTATCCTATCCTCTATCCTATCCTATCCTCTATCCTATCCTATCCTCTATCCTATCATATCCTCTATCCTATCCTATCCTCTATCCTATCCTATCCCCTATCCTATCCTATACTATCCTCTATCCTATCCTATCCTCTATCCTATCCTATCCTCTATCCTATCCTATCCTCTATCCAATCCTATCTTCTATCCTATCCTATCCTCTATCCTATCAAATCCCCTATCCTATTCTCTATCCTATCCTATCCTGTATCCTATCCAATCCTCAATCCTATCCTATCATCTATCCTCTATCGTATCCAATCCTCTATCCTATCCATTCCTCTATCCTATCATATCCTCTATCCTATAATATCCTCTATCCTATCCTATCCTCTATCCAATCCTCTATTCTATCCTATCATCTGTCCTATCCTATCCTCTATCCTTTCCTATCCTCTATCCTATCCTATCCTCTATGCGATCCTATCCTCTATGCAATCCTCTATCCTATCCTATCCTCTATCCTATCCTATCCTCTATACTATCCTATCCTCTATCCTATCCTATCCTCTATCCTATCCTATCATCTATCCTGTCCTATGCTCTATCCTATCCTATCTTCTATCCTATCCTATCCTCTATCCTATCAAATCCCCTATCCTATCCTCTATCCAATCCTCTATCCTATCCTATCCTCTATCCTATCAAATCCCCTATCCTATCCTCTATCCAATCCTCTATCCTATCCTATCCTCTATCCTATCCTATCCTCTATCCTATCCTATCCTCTATCCTATCCTATCCTCTATCCTATCCCGTCATCTATCCTATCCTATCCTCTATCCTATCCTATCGTCTATCCTATCCTCTATCCTATCCTCTCCTCTATCCTATCCTATCCTGTATCCTATCCAATCCTCAATCCTATCCTATCATCTATCCTCTATCCTATCCAATCCTCTATCCTATCCATTCCTCTATCCTATCATATCCTCTATCCTATAATATCCTCTATCCTATCCTATCCTCTATCCTATCCTATCTTCTATCCTATCCTATCCCCTATCCTATCCTCTATCCTATCCTATCCTGTATCCTATCCAATCCTCAATCCTATCCTATCATCTATCCTCTATCCTATCCTATCCTCTATCCTATCCTATCATCTATCCTGTCCTATGCTCTATCCTATCCTATCTTCTATCCTATCCTATCCTCTATCCTATCAAATCCCCTATCCTATCCTCTATCCAATCCTATCCTCTATCCTATCCTATCCTCTATCCTATCCTATCCTCTATCCTATCCTATCCTCTATCCTATCCTATCCTCTATCCTATCCTATCCTCTATCCTATCCTATCCTCTATCCGATCCTATCCTCTATCCTATCCTATCCTCTATCCTATCCTATCCTCTATCCCATCCTATCCTCTATCCTATCCTTTCCTGTATCCTATCCTATCCTCTATCCTATCCTATCCTCTATCCTATCCTTTCCTGTATCCTATCCAATCCTCTAACCTATCCTATCCTCTATCCTATCGTATCCTCTATTATATCCTATCTTCTATCCTATCCTATCCTCTATCCTATCCTATCCTCTATCCTATCCTATCCTCTATCCGATCCTATCCTCTATCCTATCCTATCCTCTATCCTATCCCATCTTCTATCCTATCCTATCATCTATCCTATCAAATCCCCTATCCTATCCTCTATCCTATCCTATCCTGTATCCTATCCAATCCTCAATCCTATACTATCATCTATCCTCTATCCTATCCAATCCTCTATCCTATCCATTCCTCTATCCTATCATATCCTCTATCCTATAATATCCTCTATCCTATCCTATCCTCTATCCAATCCTCTATTCTATCCTATCAACTGTCCTATCCTATCCTCTATCCTTTCCTATCCTCTATCCTATCCTATCCTCTATCCGATCCAATCCTCTATCCAATCCTCTACCCTATCCTATCCTCTATCCTATCCTATATTCTATACTATCCTATCCTCTATCCTATCCTATCCTGTATCCTATCCTATCATCTATCCTGTCCTATGCTCTATCCTATCCTATCTTCTATCCTATCCTATCCTCTATCCTATCAAATCCCCTATCCTATCCTCTATCCAATCCTCTATCCTATCCTATCCTCTATCCTATCCTATCCTCTATCCTATCCTATCCTCTATCCTATACTATCATCTATCCTGTCCTATGCTCTATCCTATCCTATCGTCTATCCTGTCCTATGCTCTATCCTATCCTATCCTCTATCCCATCCTATCCTCTATCCAATCCTATCTTCTATCCTATCCTATCCTCTAATCCTATCAAATCCCCTATCCTATTCTCTATCCTATCCTATCCTGTATCCTATCCAATCCTCAATCCTATCCTATCATCTATCCTCTATCCTATCCAATCCTCTATCCTATCCATTCCTCTATCCTATCATATCCTCTATCCTATAATATCCTCTATCCTATCCTATCCTCTATCCAATCCTCTATTCTATCCTATCATCTGTCCTATCCTATCCTCTATCCTTTCCTATCCTCTATCCTATCCTATCCTCTATCCGATCCAATCCTCTATCCAATCCTCTACCCTATCCTATCCTCTATCCTATCCTATATTCTATACTATCCTATCCTCTATCCTATCCTATCCTGTATCCTATCATATCCTCTACCTATAATATCCTCTACCTATAATATCCTCTATCATATTCTATCCTCTATCCAATCCTCTATCCTATCCTATCATCTATCCTATCCTATCCTCTATCCTTTCCTATCCTCTATCCTATCCTATCCTCTATCCGATCCTATCCTCTATCCAATCCTCTATCCTATCCTATCCTCTATCCTATCCTATCCTCTATACTATCCTATCCTCTATCCTATCCTATCCTCTATCCTATCCTATCATCTATCCTGTCCTATGCTCTATCCTATCCTATCGTCTATCCTATCCTCTATCCTGTCCTCTCCTCTATCCTACCCTATCCTCTATCCTATCCTATCTTGTATCCTATCCTATCCTCTATCCTATCCTATCCTCTATCCTATCCTATCTTCTATCCTATCCTATCCTCTATCCTATCCTATCCTCTATCCTACCCTATCCTCTATCCTATCCTATCCTCTATCCTATCCTATCCTCTATCCGATCCTATCCTCTATCCTATCCTATCCTTTATCCTATCCTATCCTCTATCCTATCCTATCCTCTATCCTATCCTCTCCTCTATCCTATCCTATCCTCTATCCGATCCTATCCTCTATCCTATCCTATCCTCTATCCTATCCTATCTTCTATCCTATCCTATCCTCTATCCTATCCTATCCTCTATCCTATCCTATCCTCTATCCTATCCTTTCCTGTATCCTATCCAATCATCTATCCTATCGTATCCTCTATCCTATCCTATCTTCTATCCTATCCTATCCTCTATCCTATCCTATCCTCTATCCTATCCTATCCTCTATCCGATCCTATCCTCTATCCTATCCTATCCTCTATCCTATCCTATCTTCTATCCTATCCTATCCTCTATCCTATCCTATCCTCTATCCTATCCTATCCTCTATCCAATCCTCTATTCTATCCTATCATCTGTCCTATCCTATCCTCTATCCTTTCCTATCCTCTATCCTATCCTATCCTCTATCCGATCCAATCCTCTATCCAATCCTCTACCCTATCCTATCCTCTATCCTATCCTATATTCTATACTATCCTATCCTCTATCCTATCCTATCCTGTATCCTATCATATCCTCTACCTATAATATCCTCTACCTATAATATCCTCTATCATATTCTATCCTCTATCCAATCCTCTATCCTATCCTATCATCTATCCTATCCTATCCTCTATCCTTTCCTATCCTCTATCCTATCCTATCCTCTATCCGATCCTATCCTCTATCCAATCCTCTATCCTATCCTATCCTCTATCCTATCCTATCCTCTATACTATCCTATCCTCTATCCTATCCTATCCTCTATCCTATCCTATCATCTATCCTGTCCTATGCTCTATCCTATCCTATCGTCTATCCTATCCTCTATCCTGTCCTCTCCTCTATCCTACCCTATCCTCTATCCTATCCTATCTTGTATCCTATCCTATCCTCTATCCTATCCTATCCTCTATCCTATCCTATCTTCTATCCTATCCTATCCTCTATCCTATCCTATCCTCTATCCTACCCTATCCTCTATCCTATCCTATCCTCTATCCTATCCTATCCTCTATCCGATCCTATCCTCTATCCTATCCTATCCTTTATCCTATCCTATCCTCTATCCTATCCTATCCTCTATCCTATCCTCTCCTCTATCCTATCCTATCCTCTATCCGATCCTATCCTCTATCCTATCCTATCCTCTATCCTATCCTATCTTCTATCCTATCCTATCCTCTATCCTATCCTATCCTCTATCCTATCCTATCCTCTATCCTATCCTTTCCTGTATCCTATCCAATCATCTATCCTATCGTATCCTCTATCCTATCCTATCTTCTATCCTATCCTATCCTCTATCCTATCCTATCCTCTATCCTATCCTATCCTCTATCCGATCCTATCCTCTATCCTATCCTATCCTCTATCCTATCCTATCTTCTATCCTATCCTATCCTCTATCCTATCAAATCCCCCATCCTATCCTCTATCCTATCCTATCCTCTATCCTATCCTATCCTCTATCCTATCCTATCCTCTATACTATCCTATCCCCTATCCTATCCTATCCTCTATCCTATCCTATCAATTATCCTGTCCTATGCTCTATCCTATCCTATCGTCTATCCTATCCTCTATCCTATCCTCTCCTCTATCCTACCCTATCCTCTATCCTATCCTATCTTCTATCCTACCCTATCATCTATCCTATCAAATCTCCTATCCTATCCTCTATCCTATCGTATCCTCTGTCCTATCCTATACTCTATCCTATCCTATCCTCTATCCTATCCTATCCTCTATCCTATCCTATCCTCTATCCCATCCTATCCTCTATCCAATCCTATCTTCTATCCTATCCTATCCTCTAATCCTATCAAATCCCCTATCCTATTCTCTATCCTATCCTATCCTGTATCCTATCCAATCCTCAATCCTATCCTATCATCTATCCTCTATCCTATCCAATCCTCTATCCTATCCATTCCTCTATCCTATCATATCCTCTATCCTATAATATCCTCTATCCTATCCTATCCTCTATCCAATCCTCTATTCTATCCTATCATCTGTCCTATCCTATCCTCTATCCTTTCCTATCCTCTATCCTATCCTATCCTCTATCCGATCCAATCCTCTATCCAATCCTCTACCCTATCCTATCCTCTATCCTATCCTATATTCTATACTATCCTATCCTCTATCCTATCCTATCCTGTATCCTATCCTATCATCTATCCTGTCCTATGCTCTATCCTATCCTATCTTCTATCCTATCCTATCCTCTATCCTATCAAATCCCCTATCCTATCCTCTATCCAATCCTCTATCCTATCCTATCCTCTATCCTATCCTATCCTCTATCCTATCCTATCCTCTATCCTATACTATCATCTATCCTGTCCTATGCTCTATCCTATCCTATCGTCTATCCTGTCCTATGCTCTATCCTATCCTATCCTCTATCCCATCCTATCCTCTATCCAATCCTATCTTCTATCCTATCCTATCCTCTAATCCTATCAAATCCCCTATCCTATTCTCTATCCTATCCTATCCTGTATCCTATCCAATCCTCAATCCTATCCTATCATCTATCCTCTATCCTATCCAATCCTCTATCCTATCCATTCCTCTATCCTATCATATCCTCTATCCTATAATATCCTCTATCCTATCCTATCCTCTATCCAATCCTCTATTCTATCCTATCATCTGTCCTATCCTATCCTCTATCCTTTCCTATCCTCTATCCTATCCTATCCTCTATCCGATCCAATCCTCTATCCAATCCTCTACCCTATCCTATCCTCTATCCTATCCTATATTCTATACTATCCTATCCTCTATCCTATCCTATCCTGTATCCTATCCTATCATCTATCCTGTCCTATGCTCTATCCTATCCTATCTTCTATCCTATCCTATCCTCTATCCTATCAAATCCCCTATCCTATCCTCTATCCAATCCTCTATCCTATCCTATCCTCTATCCTATCCTATCCTCTATCCTATCCTATCCTCTATCCTATACTATCATCTATCCTGTCCTATGCTCTATCCTATCCTATCGTCTATCCTATCCTCTATCCTATCCTCTCCTCTATCCCATCCTATCCTCTATCCTATCCTATCCTCTATCCTATCCTATCCTCTATCCTATCATATCCTCTATCCTATCCTATCCTCTATCCTATCCTATCCCCTATCCTATCCTATACTATCCTCTATCCTATCCTATCCTCTATCCTATCCTATCCTCTATTCTATCCTATCCTCTATCCTGTCGTATGTTCTATCCTATCCTATCGTCTATCCTATCCTATCGTCTATCCTATCCTCTATCCTATCCTATCCTCTATCCTATCCTATCCTCTATCCTATCCTATCCTCTATCCTATCCTATGCTCTATCCTATCCTATCCTCTATCCTATCCTATCCTCTATCCTATCCTATCCTCTATCCGATCCTATCCTCTATCCAATCCTCTATCCTATCCTATCCTCTATCCTATCCTATCTTCTATCCTATCCTATCCTCTATCCTATCAAATCCCCTATCCTATCCTCTATCCTATCCTATCCTCTATCATATCCTATCCTCTATCCTATCCTATCCTCTATCCTATCCTATCCTATCCTCTATCCTATCCTATCCTCTATCCTATCCTATCCTCTATCCGATCCTATCCTCTATCCTATCCTATCCTCTATCCTATCCTATCCTCTATCCTATCCTATCCTCTATCCTATCCTATACTCTATCCTATCCTATCCTCTCTCCTATCCTATCGTCTATCCTATCCTATCCTCTATCCTGTCCTATGCTGTATCCTATCCTATCCTCAATCCTATCCGCTCCTCTATCCTATCCTATCCTCTGTCCTATCCTATCCTCTATCCTATCCTATCCTCTATCCTATCCTATCCTCTATCCTATCCTATCCTCTATCCTATCCTATCCTCTATCCAATCCTATCTTCTATCCTATCCTATCCTCTATCCTATCAAATCCCCTATCCTATTCTCTATCCTATCCTATCCTGTATCCTATCCAATCCTCAATCCTATCCTATCATCTATCCTCTATCCTATCCAATCCTCTATCCTATCCATTCCTCTATCCTATCATATCCTCTATCCTATAATATCCTCTATCCTATCCTATCCTCTATCCAATCCTCTATTCTATCCTATCATCTGTCCTATCCTATCCTCTATCCTTTCCTATCCTCTATTCTATCCTATCCTCTATCCTGTCCTATGCTCTATCCTATCCTATCGTCTATCCTATCCTATCGTCTATCATATCCTCTATCCTATCCTATCCTCTATCCTATCCTATCCTCTATCCTATCCTATCCTCTATCCTATCCTATCCTCTATACTATCCTATCCCCTATCCTATCCTATCCTCTATCCTATCCTATCATCTATCCTGTCCTATGCTCTATCCTATCATATCGTCTATCCTATCCTCTATCCTATCCTCTCCTCTATCCTACCCTATCCTCTATCCTATCCTATCTTGTATCCTATCCTATCCTCTATCCTATCCTATATTCTATCCTATCATATCCTCTATCCTATCCTATCTTCTATCCTATCCTATCCTCTATCCTATCAAATCCCCTATCCTATCCTCTATCCAATCCTCTATCCTATCCTATCCTCTATCCTATCCTATCCTCTATCCTATCCTATCCTCTATCCTATCCTATCCTCTATCCTATCCTATCCTCTATCCTATAATATCCTCTATCCTATCCTATCCTCTATCCTATCCTATCCTCTATCCTATCCTATCCTCTATCCTATCCTATCCTCTATCCTATCCTATCCTCTATCCTATCCTTTCCTGTATCCTATCCAATCATCTATCCTATCGTATCCTCTATCCTATCCTATCTTCTATCCTATCCTATCCTCTATCCTATCCTATCCTCTATCCTATCCTATCCTCTATCCGATCCTATCCTCTATCCTATCCTATCCTCTATCCTATCCTATCTTCTATCCTATCCTATCCTCTATCCTATCAAATCCCCCATCCTATCCTCTATCCTATCCTATCCTCTATCCTATCCTATCCTCTATCCTATCCTATCCTCTATACTATCCTATCCCCTATCCTATCCTATCCTCTATCCTATCCTATCATCTATCCTGTCCTATGCTCTATCCTATCCTATCGTCTATCCTATCCTCTATCCTATCCTCTCCTCTATCCTACCCTATCCTCTATCCGATCCTATCCTCTATCCTATCCTATCCTCTATCCTATCCTATCTTCTATCCTATCCTATCCTCTATCCTATCAAATCCCCCATCCTATCCTCTATTCTATCCTATCATCTGTCCTATCCTATCCTCTATCCTTTCCTATCCTCTATCCTATCCTATCCTCTATCCGATCCAATCCTCTATCCAATCCTCTACCCTATCCTATCCTCTATCCTATCCTATATTCTATACTATCCTATCCTCTATCCTATCCTATCCTGTATCCTATCCTATCATCTATCCTGTCCTATGCTCTATCCTATCCTATCTTCTATCCTATCCTATCCTCTATCCTATCAAATCCCCTATCCTATCGTCTATCCTATCCTCTATCCTATCCTATCCTCTATCCTATCCTATCCTCTATCCTATCCTATCCTCTATCCTATCCTATGCTCTATCCTATCCTATCCTCTATCCTATCCTATCCTCTATCCTATCCTATCCTCTATCCGATCCTATCCTCTATCCAATCCTCTATCCTATCCTATCCTCTATCCTATCCTATCTTCTATCCTATCCTATCCTCTATCCTATCAAATCCCCTATCCTATCCTCTATCCTATCCTATCCTCTATCATATCCTATCCTCTATCCTATCCTATCCTCTATCCTATCCTATCCTATCCTCTATCCTATCCTATCCTCTATCCTATCCTATCCTCTATCCGATCCTATCCTCTATCCTATCCTATCCTCTATCCTATCCTATCCTCTATCCTATCCTATCCTCTATCCTATCCTATACTCTATCCTATCCTATCCTCTCTCCTATCCTATCGTCTATCCTATCCTATCCTCTATCCTGTCCTATGCTGTATCCTATCCTATCCTCAATCCTATCCGCTCCTCTATCGTATCCTATCCTCTGTCCTATCCTATCCTCTATCCTATCCTATCCTCTATCCTATCCTATCCTCTATCCTATCCTATCCTCTATCCTATCCTATCCTCTATCCAATCCTATCTTCTATCCTATCCTATCCTCTATCCTATCAAATCCCCTATCCTATTCTCTATCCTATCCTATCCTGTATCCTATCCAATCCTCAATCCTATCCTATCCTCTATTCTATCCTATCCTCTATCCTGTCCTATGCTCTATCCTATCCTATCGTCTATCCTATCCTATCGTCTATCATATCCTCTATCCTATCCTATCCTCTATCCTATCCTATCCTCTATCCTATCCTATCCTCTATCCTATCCTATCCTCTATACTATCCTATCCCCTATCCTATCCTATCCTCTATCCTATCCTATCCCCTATCCTATCCTATACTATCCTCTATTCTATCCTATCCTCTATCCTATCCTATCCTCTATTCTATCCTATCCTCTATCCTGTCGTATGTTCTATCCTATCCTATCGTCTATCCTATCCTATCGTCTATCCTATCCTCTATCCTATCCTATCCTCTATCCTATCCTATCCTCTATCCTATCCTATCCTCTATCCTATCCTATGCTCTATCCTATCCTATCCTCTATCCTATCCTATCCTCTATCCTATCCTATCCTCTATCCGATCCTATCCTCTATCCAATCCTCTATCCTATCCTATCCTCTATCCTATCCTATCTTCTATCCTATCCTATCCTCTATCCTATCAAATCTCCTATCCTATCCTCTATCCTATCCTATCCTCTATCATATCCTATCCTCTATCCTATCCTATCCTCTATCCTATCCTATCCTATCCTCTATCCTATCCTATCCTCTATCCTATCCTATCCTCTATCCGATCCTATCCTCTATCCTATCCTATCCTCTATCCTATCCTATCCTCTATCCTATCCTATACTCTATCCTATCCTATCCTCTCTCCTATCCTATCGTCTATCCTATCCTATCCTCTATCCTGTCCTATGCTGTATCCTATCCTATCCTCAATCCTATCCGCTCCTCTATCCTATCCTATCCTCTGTCCTATCCTATCCTCTATCCTATCCTATCCTCTATCCTATCCTATCCTCTATCCTATCCTATCCTCTATCCTATCCTATCCTCTATCCAATCCTATCTTCTATCCTATCCTATCCTCTATCCTATCAAATCCCCTATCCTATTCTCTATCCTATCCTATCCTGTATCCTATCCAATCCTCAATCCTATCCTATCATCTATCCTCTATCCTATCCAATCCTCTATCCTATCCATTCCTCTATCCTATCATATCCTCTATCCTATAATATCCTCTATCCTATCCTATCCTCTATCCAATCCTCTATTCTATCCTATCATCTGTCCTATCCTATCCTCTATCCTTTCCTATCCTCTATTCTATCCTATCCTCTATCCTGTCCTATGCTCTATCCTATCCTATCGTCTATCCTATCCTATCGTCTATCATATCCTCTATCCTATCCTATCCTCTATCCTATCCTATCCTCTATCCTATCCTATCCTCTATCCTATCCTATCCTCTATACTATCCTATCCCCTATCCTATCCTATCCTCTATCCTATCCTATCATCTATCCTGTCCTATGCTCTATCCTATCATATCGTCTATCCTATCCTCTATCCTATCCTCTCCTCTATCCTACCCTATCCTCTATCCTATCCTATCTTGTATCCTATCCTATCCTCTATCCTATCCTATATTCTATCCTATCATATCCTCTATCCTATCCTATCTTCTATCCTATCCTATCCTCTATCCTATCAAATCCCCTATCCTATCCTCTATCCAATCCTCTATCCTATCCTATCCTCTATCCTATCCTATCCTCTATCCTATCCTATCCTCTATCCTATCCTATCCTCTATCCTATAATATCCTCTATCCTATCCTATCCTCTATCCTATCCTATCCTCTATCCTATCCTATCCTCTATCCTATCCTATCCTCTATCCTATCCTATCCTCTATCCTATCCTTTCCTGTATCCTATCCAATCATCTATCCTATCGTATCCTCTATCCTATCCTATCTTCTATCCTATCCTATCCTCTATCCTATCCTATCCTCTATCCTATCCTATCCTCTATCCGATCCTATCCTCTATCCTATCCTATCCTCTATCCTATCCTATCTTCTATCCTATCCTATCCTCTATCCTATCAAATCCCCCATCCTATCCTCTATCCTATCCTATCCTCTATCCTATCCTATCCTCTATCCTATCCTATCCTCTATACTATCCTATCCCCTATCCTATCCTATCCTCTATCCTATCCTATCATCTATCCTGTCCTATGCTCTATCCTATCCTATCGTCTATCCTATCCTCTATCCTATCCTCTCCTCTATCCTACCCTATCCTCTATCCTATCCTATCTTCTATCCTACCCTATCATCTATCCTATCAAATCTCCTATCCTATCCTCTATCCTATCGTATCCTCTATCCTATCCTATCTTCTATCCTATCCTATCCTCTATCCTATCAAATCCCCAATCCTATCCTCTATCCTATCCTATCCTCTATCCTATCTTATCCTCTATCCTATCCTATCCTCTATCCTATCCTATCCTCTATCCTATCCTATCCTCTATCCTATCCTATCCTCTATCCTATCCTATCCTCTATCCTATCCTATCCTCTCTCCTATCCTATCCTCTATCCTATCCTATCCTCTATCCTGTCCTATGCTCTATCCTATCCTATCCTCTATCCTATCCGCTCCTCTATCCTATCCTATCCTCTGTCCTATCCTATACTCTATCCTATCCTATCCTCTATCCTATCCTATCCTCTATCCTATCCTATCCTCTATCCCATCCTATCCTCTATCCAATCCTATCTTCTATCCTATCCTATCCTCTAATCCTATCAAATCCCCTATCCTATTCTCTATCCTATCCTATCCTGTATCCTATCCAATCCTCAATCCTATCCTATCATCTATCCTCTATCCTATCCAATCCTCTATCCTATCCTATCCTCTATCCTATCCTATCCTCTATCCTATCCTATCCTCTATCCTATCCTATCCTCTATCCTATCCTATCCTCTATCCTATCCTATCCTCTATCCGATCCTATCCTCTATCCTATCCTATCCTCTATCCTATCCTATCCTCTATCCCATCCTATCCTCTATCCTATCCTTTCCTGTATCCTATCCTATCCTCTATCCTATCCTATCCTCTATCCTATCCTTTCCTGTATCCTATCCAATCCTCTATCCTATCCTATCCTCTATCCTATCGTATCCTCTATCCTATCCTATCTTCTATCCTATCCTATCCTCTATCCTATCCTATCCTCTATCCTATCCTATCCTCTATCCGATCCTATCCTCTATCCTATCCTATCCTCTATCCTATCCCATCTTCTATCCTATCCTATCCTCTATCCTATCAAATCCCCAATCCTATCCTCTATCCTATCCTATCCTCTATCCTATCCTATCCTCTATCCGATCCTATCCTCTATCCTACCCTATCCTCTATCCTATCCTATCCACTATCCTATCCTATCCTCTATCCTATCCTATCCTCTATCCTATCCTATCCTCTATCCTATCCTATCCTCTATCCTATCCTATCCTCTATCCTATCCTATCCTCTATCCTATCCTATCCTCTATCCTATCCTATCCTCTATCCTATCCTATCCTCTATCCTATCCTATCCTCTATCCTGTCCTATGATCTATCCTATCCTATCCTCTATCCTATCCGCTCCTCTATCCTATCCAATCCTCTGTCCTATCCTATCCTCTATCCTGTCCTATCCTCTATCCTATCCTATCCTCTATCCTATCCTCTATCCTATCCTATCCTCTATCCTATCCTATCCTCTATCCTATCCTATCTTCTATCCTATCCTATCCTCTATCCTATCAAATCCCCTATCCTATTCTCTATCCTATCCTATCCTGTATCCTATCCAATCCTCAATCCTATCCTATCATCTATCCTCTATCCTATCCAATCCTCTATCCTATCCATTCCTCTATCCTATCATATCCTCTATCCTATAATATCCTCTATCATATTCTATCCTCTATCCAATCTTCTATCCTATCCTATCATCTATCCTATCCTATCCTCTATCCTTTCCTATCCTCTATCCTATCCTATCCTCTATCCGATCCTATCCTCTATCCAATCCTCTATCCTATCCTATCCTCTATCCTATCCTATCCTCTATACTATCCTATCCTCTATCCTATCCTATCCTCTATCCTATCCTATCATCTATCCTGTCCTATGCTCTATCCTATCCTATCGTCTATCCTATCCTCTATCCTGTCCTCTCCTCTATCCTACCCTATCCTCTATCCTATCCTATCTTGTATCCTATCCTATCCTATCCTCTATCCTATCCTATCTTCTATCCTATCCTATCCTCTATCCTATCCTATCCTCTATCCTATCCTATCCTCTATCCTATCCTATCCTCTATCCTATCCTATTCTCTATCCGATCCTATCCTCTATCCTATCCTATCCTTTATCCTATCCTATCCTCTATCCTATCCTATCCTCTATCCTATCCTTTCCTGTATCCTATCCAATCATCTATCCTATCGTATCCTCTATCCTATCCTATCTTCTATCCTATCCTATCCTCTATCCTATCCTATCCTCTATCCTATCCTATCCTCTATCCGATCCTATCCTCTATCCTATCCTATCCTCTATCCTATCCTATCTTCTATCCTATCCTATCCTCTATCCTATCAAATCCCCCATCCTATCCTCTATCCTATCCTATCCTCTATCCTATCCTATCCTCTATCCTATCCTATCCTCTATCCTATCCTATCCTCTATCCTATCCTATCCTCTATCCTGTCCTATCCTCTATCCAATCCTCTATCCTATCCTATCCTCTATCCTATCCTATCCTCTATCCGATCCTATCCTCTATCCTATCCTATCCTCTATCCTATCCTATCCTCTATCCTATCCTATCCTCTATCCTATCCTTTCCTGTATCCTATCCAATCCTCTATCCTATCCTATCCTCTATCCTATCCTATCCTCTATCCTATCCTATCCTCTATCCTATCCTATCCTCTATCCTATCCTATCCTCTATCCTATCCTCTATCCTATCCTATCCTCTATCCGATCCTATCTTCTATCCTATCCTATCCTCTATCCTATCCTATCCTCTATCCTATCCTATCCTCTATCCTATCCTTTCCTGTATCCTATCCAATCCTCTATCCTATCCTATCCTCTATCCTATCGTATCCTCTATCCTATCCTATCTTCTATCCAATCCTATCCTCTATCCTATCCTATCCTCTATACTATCCTATCCTCTATCCGATCCTATCCTCTATCCTATCCTATCCTCTATCCTATCCATTCCTCTATCCTATAATATCCTCTATCCTATAATATCCTCTATCCTATCCTATCCTCTATCCTATCCTATCGTCTATCCTATTCTATCCTCTATCCTATCAAATCCCCTATCCTATCCTCTATCCTATCCTATCCTGTATCCTATCCAATCCTCAATCCTATCCTATCATCTATCCTCTATTCTATCCAATCCTCTATCCTATCCATTCCTCTATCCTATCATATCCTCTATCCTATAATATCCTCTATCCTATCCTATCCTCTATCCAATCCTCTATCCTATCCTATCCTCTATCCTATCCTATCCTCTATCCTATCCTACCCCCAAACCTATCCTATCTTCTATCCTACCCTATCATCTATCCTATCAAATCTCCTATCCTATCCTCTATCCTATCGTATCCTCTATCCTATCCTATCTTCTATCCTATCCTATCCCCTATCCTATCAAATCCCCAATCCTATCCTCTATCCTATCCTATCCTCTATCCTATCCTATCCTCTATCCTATCCTTTCCTGTATCCTATCCAATCCTCTATCCTATCCTATCCTCTATCCTATCCTATCCTCTATCCTATCCTATCCTCTATCCTATCCTCTATCCTATCCTATCCTCTATCCGATCCTATCTTCTATCCTATCCTATCCTCTATCCTATCCTATCCTCTATCCTATCCTATCCTCTATCCTATCCTTTCCTGTATCCTATCCAATCCTCTATCCTATCCTATCCTCTATCCTATCGTATCCTCTATCCTATCCTATCCTCTATCCTATCCTATCCTCTATCCTATCCTTTCCTGTATCCTATCCAATCCTCTATCCTATCCTATCCTCTATCCTATCGTATCCTCTATCCTATCCTATCTTCTATCCAATCCTATCCTCTATCCTGTCCTATCCTCTATACTATCCTATCCTCTATCCGATCCTATCCTCTATCCTATCCTATCATCTATCCTATCCATTCCTCTATCCTATCATATCCTCTATCCTATAATATCCTCTATCATATTCTATCCTCTATCCAATCCTCTATCCTATCCTATCATCTATCCTATCCTATCCTCTATCCTTTCCTATCCTCTATCCTATTCTATCCTCTATCCGATCCTATCCTCTATCCAATCCTCTATCCTATCCTATCCTCTATCCTATCCTATCCTCTATACTATCCTATCCTCTATCCTATCCTATCCTCTATCCTATCCTATCATCTATCCTGTCCTATGCTCTATCCTATCCTATCGTCTATCCTATCCTCTATCCTGTCCTCTCCTCTATCCTACCCTATCCTCTATCCTATCCTATCTTGTATCCTATCCTATCCTCTATCCTATCCTATCCTCTATCCTATCCTATCTTCTATCCTATCCTATCCTCTATCCTATCCTATCCTCTATCCTATCCTATCCTCTATCCTATCCTATCCTCTATCCTATCCTATCCTCTATCCGATCCTATCCTCTATCCTATCCTATCCTTTATCCTATCCTATCCTCTATCCTATCCTATCCTCTATCCTATCCTTTCCTGTATCCTATCCAATCATCTATCCTATCGTATCCTCTATCCTATCCTATCTTCTATCCTATCCTATCCTCTATCCTATCCTATCCTCTATCCTATCCTATCCTCTATCCGATCCTATCCTCTATCCTATCCTATCCTCTATCCTATCCTATCTTCTATCCTATCCTATCCTCTATCCTATCAAATCCCCCATCCTATCCTCTATCCTATCCTATCCTCTATCCTATCCTATCCTCTATCCTATCCTATCCTCTATCCTATCCTATCCTCTATCCTGTCCTATCCTCTATCCAATCCTCTATCCTATCCTATCCTCTATCCTATCCTATCCTCTATCCTATCCTATCCTCTATCCGATCCTATCCTCTATCCTATCCTATCCTCTATCCTATCCTATCCTCTATCCTATCCTATCCTCTATCCTATCCTATCCTCTATCCTATCCTATCCTCTATCCTATCCTATCCTCTATCCGATCCTATCCTCTATCCTATCCTATCCTTTATCCTATCCTATCCTCTATCCTATCCTATCCTCTATCCTATCCTTTCCTGTATCCTATCCAATCATCTATCCTATCGTATCCTCTATCCTATCCTATCCTCTATCCTATCCTATCCTCTATCCTATCCTATCCTCTATCCGATCCTATCCTCTATCCTATCCTATCCTCTATCCTATCCTATCCTCTATCCTATCCTATCCTCTATCCTATCCTTTCCTGTATCCTATCCAATCCTCTATCCTATCCTATCCTCTATCCTATCCTATCCTCTATCCTATCCTATCCTCTATCCTATCCTATCCTCTATCCTATCCTATCCTCTATCCTATCCTCTATCCTATCCTATCCTCTATCCGATCCTATCTTCTATCCTATCCTATCCTCTATCCTATCCTATCCTCTATCCTATCCTATCCTCTATCCTATCCTTTCCTGTATCCTATCCAATCCTCTATCCTATCCTATCCTCTATCCTATCGTATCCTCTATCCTATCCTATCCTCTATCCTATCCTATCCTCTATCCTATCCTCTATCCTATCCTATCCTCTATCCGATCCTATCTTCTATCCTATCCTATCCTCTATCCTATCCTATCCTCTATCCTATCCTATCCTCTATCCTATCCATTCCTCTATCCTATCATATCCTCTATCCTATAATATCCTCTATCCTATCCTATCCTCTATCCTATCCTATCGTCTATCCTATTCTATCCTCTATCCTATCAAATCCCCTATCCTATCCTCTATCCTATCCTATCCTGTATCCTATCCAATCCTCAATCCTATCCTATCATCTATCCTCTATTCTATCCAATCCTCTATCCTATCCATTCCTCTACCCTATCATATCCTCTATCCTATAATATCCTCTATCCTATCCTATCCTCTATCCAATCCTCTATCCTATCCTATCCTCTATCCTATCCTATCCTCTATCCTATCCTACCCCCAAACCTATCCTATCTTCTATCCTACCCTATCATCTATCCTATCAAATCTCCTATCCTATCCTCTATCCTATCGTATCCTCTATCCTATCCTATCTTCTATCCTATCCTATCCTCTATCCTATCAAATCCCCAATCCTATCCTCTATCCTATCCTATCCTCTATCCTATCCTATCCTCTATCCTATCCTTTCCTGTATCCTATCCAATCCTCTATCCTATCCTATCCTCTATCCTATCCTATCCTCTATCCTATCCTATCCTCTATCCTATCCTCTATCCTATCCTATCCTCTATCCGATCCTATCTTCTATCCTATCCTATCCTCTATCCTATCCTATCCTCTATCCTATCCTATCCTCTATCCTATCCTTTCCTGTATCCTATCCAATCCTCTATCCTATCCTATCCTCTATCCTATCGTATCCTCTATCCTATCCTATCCTCTATCCTATCCTATCCTCTATCCTATCCTTTCCTGTATCCTATCCAATCCTCTATCCTATCCTATCCTCTATCCTATCGTATCCTCTATCCTATCCTATCTTCTATCCAATCCTATCCTCTATCCTGTCCTATCCTCTATACTATCCTATCCTCTATCCGATCCTATCCTCTATCCTATCCTATCATCTATCCTATCCATTCCTCTATCCTATCATATCCTCTATCCTATAATATCCTCTATCATATTCTATCCTCTATCCAATCCTCTATCCTATCCTATCATCTATCCTATCCTATCCTCTATCCTTTCCTATCCTCTATCCTATCCTATCCTCTATCCGATCCTATCCTCTATCCAATCCTCTATCCTATCCTATCCTCTATCCTATCCTATCCTCTATACTATCCTATCCTCTATCCTATCCTATCCTCTATCCTATCCTATCATCTATCCTGTCCTATGCTCTATCCTATCCTATCGTCTATCCTATCCTCTATCCTGTCCTCTCCTCTATCCTACCCTATCCTCTATCCTATCCTATCTTGTATCCTATCCTATCCTCTATCCTATCCTATCCTCTATCCTATCCTATCTTCTATCCTATCCTATCCTCTATCCTATCCTATCCTCTATCCTATCCTATCCTCTATCCTATCCTATCCTCTATCCTATCCTATCCTCTATCCGATCCTATCCTCTATCCTATCCTATCCTTTATCCTATCCTATCCTCTATCCTATCCTATCCTCTATCCTATCCTTTCCTGTATCCTATCCAATCATCTATCCTATCGTATCCTCTATCCTATCCTATCTTCTATCCTATCCTATCCTCTATCCTATCCTATCCTCTATCCTATCCTATCCTCTATCCGATCCTATCCTCTATCCTATCCTATCCTCTATCCTATCCTATCTTCTATCCTATCCTATCCTCTATCCTATCAAATCCCCCATCCTATCCTCTATCCTATCCTATCCTCTATCCTATCCTATCCTCTATCCTATCCTATCCTCTATCCTATCCTATCCTCTATCCTATCCTATCCTCTATCCTGTCCTATCCTCTATCCAATCCTCTATCCTATCCTATCCTCTATCCTATCCTATCCTCTATCCTATCCTATCCTCTATCCGATCCTATCCTCTATCCTATCCTATCCTCTATCCTATCCTATCCTCTATCCTATCCTATCCTCTATCCTATCCTTTCCTGTATCCTATCCAATCCTCTATCCTATCCTATCCTCTATCCTATCCTGTCCTCTATCCTATCCTATCCTCTATCCTATCCTTTCCTGTATCCTATCCAATCATCTATCCTATCGTATCCTCTATCCTATCCTATCTTCTATCCTATCCTATCCTCTATCCTATCCTATCCTCTATCCTATCCTATCCTCTATAAGATCCTATCCTCTATCCTATCCTATCCTCTATCCTATCCTATCTTCTATCCTATCCTATCCTCTATCCTATCAAATCCCCCATCCTATCCTCTATCCTATCCTATCCTCTATCCTATCCTATCCTCTATCCTATCCTATCCTCTATACTATCCTATCCCCTATCCTATCCTATCCTCTATCCTATCCTATCATCTATCCTGTCCTATGCTCTATCCTATCCTATCGTCTATCCTATCCTCTATCCTATCCTCTCCTCTATCCTACCCTATCCTCTATCCTATCCTATCTTCTATCCTACCCTATCATCTATCCTATCAAATCTCCTATCCTATCCTCTATCCTATCGTATCCTCTATCCTATCCTATCTTCTATCCTATCCTATCCTCTATCCTATCAAATCCCCAATCCTATCCTCTATCCTATCCTATCCTCTATCCTATCCTATCCTCTATCCTATCCTATCCTCTATCCGATCCTATCCTCTATCCTATCCTATCCTCTATCCTATCCTATCCTCTATCCTATCCTATCCTCTATCCTATCCTATCCTCTATCCTATCCTATCCTCTCTCCTATCCTATCCTCTATCCTATCCTATCCTCTATCCTGTCCTATGCTCTATCCTATCCTATCCTCTATCCTATCCGCTCCTCTATCCTATCCTATCCTCTGTCCTATCCTATAGTCTATCCTATCCTATCCTCTATCCTATCCTATCCTCTATCCTATCCTATCCTCTATCCCATCCTATCCTCTATCCAATCCTATCTTCTATCCTATCCTATCCTCTAATCCTATCAAATCCCCTATCCTATTCTCTATCCTATCCTATCCTGTATCCTATCCAATCCTCAATCCTATCCTATCATCTATCCTCTATCCTATCCTATCCTCTATCCTATCCTATCCTCTATCCTATCCTATCCTCTATCCGATCCTATCCTCTATCCTATCCTATCCTCTATCCTATCCTATCCTCTATCCCATCCTATCCTCTATCCTATCCTTTCCTGTATCCTATCCTATCCTCTATCCCATCCTATCCTCTATCCTATCCTTTCCTGTATCCTATCCTATCCTCTATCCTATCCTATCCTCTATCCTATCCTTTCCTGTATCCTATCCAATCCTCTATCCTATCCTATCCTCTATCCTATCGTATCCTCTATCCTATCCTATCTTCTATCCTATCCTATCCTCTATCCTATCCTATCCTCTATCCTATCCTATCCTCTATCCGATCCTATCCTCTATCCTATCCAATCCTCTATCCTATCCTATCCTCTATCCTATCCTATCCTCTATCCTATCCTACCCCCAAACCTATCCTATCTTCTATCCTACCCTATCATCTATCCTATCAAATCTCCTATCCTATCCTCTATCCTATCGTATCCTCTATCCTATCCTATCTTCTATCCTATCCTATCCTCTATCCTATCAAATCCCCAATCCTATCCTCTATCCTATCCTATCCTCTATCCTATCCTATCCTCTATCCTATCCTTTCCTGTATCCTATCCAATCCTCTATCCTATCCTATCCTCTATCCTATCCTATCCTCTATCCTATCCTATCCTCTATCCTATCCTCTATCCTATCCTATCCTCTATCCGATCCTATCTTCTATCCTATCCTATCCTCTATCCTATCCTATCCTCTATCCTATCCTATCCTCTATCCTATCCTTTCCTGTATCCTATCCAATCCTCTATCCTATCCTATCCTCTATCCTATCGTATCCTCTATCCTATCCTATCCTCTATCCTATCCTATCCTCTATCCTATCCTTTCCTGTATCCTATCCAATCCTCTATCCTATCCTATCCTCTATCCTATCGTATCCTCTATCCTATCCTATCTTCTATCCAATCCTATCCTCTATCCTATCCTATCCTCTATACTATCCTATCCTCTATCCGATCCTATCCTCTATCCTATCCTATCATCTATCCTATCCATTCCTCTATCCTATCATATCCTCTATCCTATAATATCCTCTATCATATTCTATCCTCTATCCAATCCTCTATCCTATCCTATCATCTATCCTATCCTATCCTCTATCCTTTCCTATCCTCTATCCTATCCTATCCTCTATCCGATCCTATCCTCTATCCAATCCTCTATCCTATCCTATCCTCTATCCTATCCTATCCTCTATACTATCCTATCCTCTATCCTATCCTATCCTCTATCCTATCCTATCATCTATCCTGTCCTATGCTCTATCCTATCCTATCGTCTATCCTATCCTCTATCCTGTCCTCTCCTCTATCCTACCCTATCCTCTATCCTATCCTATCTTGTATCCTATCCTATCCTCTATCCTATCCTATCCTCTATCCTATCCTATCCTCTATCCTATCCTATCCTCTATCCGATCCTATCCTCTATCCTATCCAATCCTCTATCCTATCCTATCCTCTATCCTATCCTATCCTCTATCCTATCCTACCCCCAAACCTATCCTATCTTCTATCCTACCCTATCATCTATCCTATCAAATCTCCTATCCTATCCTCTATCCTATCGTATCCTCTATCCTATCCTATCTTCTATCCTATCCTATCCTCTATCCTATCAAATCCCCAATCCTATCCTCTATCCTATCCTATCCTCTATCCTATCCTATCCTCTATCCTATCCTTTCCTGTATCCTATCCAATCCTCTATCCTATCCTATCCTCTATCCTATCCTATCCTCTATCCTATCCTATCCTCTATCCTATCCTCTATCCTATCCTATCCTCTATCCGATCCTATCTTCTATCCTATCCTATCCTCTATCCTATCCTATCCTCTATCCTATCCTATCCTCTATCCTATCCTTTCCTGTATCCTATCCAATCCTCTATCCTATCCTATCCTCTATCCTATCGTATCCTCTATCCTATCCTATCCTCTATCCTATCCTATCCTCTATCCTATCCTTTCCTGTATCCTATCCAATCCTCTATCCTATCCTATCCTCTATCCTATCGTATCCTCTATCCTATCCTATCTTCTATCCAATCCTATCCTCTATCCTATCCTATCCTCTATACTATCCTATCCTCTATCCGATCCTATCCTCTATCCTATCCTATCATCTATCCTATCCATTCCTCTATCCTATCATATCCTCTATCCTATAATATCCTCTATCATATTCTATCCTCTATCCAATCCTCTATCCTATCCTATCATCTATCCTATCCTATCCTCTATCCTTTCCTATCCTCTATCCTATCCTATCCTCTATCCGATCCTATCCTCTATCCAATCCTCTATCCTATCCTATCCTCTATCCTATCCTATCCTCTATACTATCCTATCCTCTATCCTATCCTATCCTCTATCCTATCCTATCATCTATCCTGTCCTATGCTCTATCCTATCCTATCGTCTATCCTATCCTCTATCCTGTCCTCTCCTCTATCCTACCCTATCCTCTATCCTATCCTATCTTGTATCCTATCCTATCCTCTATCCTATCCTATCCTCTATCCTATCCTATCTTCTATCCTATCCTATCCTCTATCCTATCCTATCCTCTATCCTATCCTATCCTCTATCCTATCCTATCCTCTATCCTATCCTATCCTCTATCCGATCCTATCCTCTATCCTACCCTATCCTTTATCCTATCCTATCCTCTATCCTATCCTATCCTCTATCCTATCCTTTCCTGTATCCTATCCAATCATCTATCCGATCCTATCCTCTATCCTATCCTATCCTCTATCCTATCCTATCTTCTATCCTATCCTATCCTCTATCCTATCCTATCCTCTATCCGATCCTATCCTCTATCCTATCCTATCCTCTATCCTATCCTATCTTCTATCCTATCCTATCCTCTATCCTATCAAATCCCCCATCCTATCCTCTATCCTATCCTATCCTCTATCCTATCCTATCCTCTATCCTATCCTATCCTCTATCCTATCCTATCCTCTATCCTATCCTATCCTCTATCCTGTCCTATCCTCTATCCAATCCTCTATCCTATCCTATCCTCTATCCTATCCTATCCTCTATCCTATCCTATCCTCTATCCGATCCTATCCTCTATCCTATCCTATCCTCTATCCTATCCTATCCTCTATCCTATCCTATCCTCTATCCTATCCTTTCCTGTATCCTATCCAATCCTCTATCCTATCCTATCCTCTATCCTATCCTATCCTCTATCCTATCCTATCCTCTATCCTATCCTTTCCTGTATCCTATCCAATCATCTATCCTATCGTATCCTCTATCCTATCCTATCTTCTATCCTATCCTATCCTCTATCCTATCCTATCCTCTATCCTATCCTATCCTCTATCCGATCCTATCCTCTATCCTATCCTATCCTCTATCCTATCCTATCTTCTATCCTATCCTATCCTCTATCCTATCAAATCCCCCATCCTATCCTCTATCCTATTATATCCTCTATCCTATCCTATCCTCTATCCTATCCTATCCTCTATACTATCCTATCCCCTATCCTATCCTATCCTCTATCCTATCCTATCATCTATCCTGTCCTATGCTCTATCCTATCCTATCGTCTATCCTATCCTCTATCCTATCCTCTCCTCTATCCTACCCTATCCTCTATCCTATCCTATCTTCTATCCTACCCTATCATCTATCCTATCAAATCTCCTATCCTATCCTCTATCCTATCGTATCCTCTATCCTATCCTATCTTCTATCCTATCCTATCCTCTATCCTATCAAATCCCCAATCCTATCCTCTATCCTATCCTATCCTCTATCCTATCAAATCCCCAATCCTATCCTCTATCCTATCCTATCCTCTATCCTATCCTATCCTCTATCCTATCCTATCCTCTATCCGATCCTATCCTCTATCCTATCCTATCCTCTATCCTATCCTATCCTCTATCCTATCCTATCCTCTATCCTATCCTATCCTCTATCCTATCCTATCCTCTCTCCTATCCTATCCTCTATCCTATCCTATCCTCTATCCTGTCCTATGCTCTATCCTATCCTATCCTCTACCCTATCCGCTCCTCTATCCTATCCTATCCTCTGTCCTATCCTATACTCTATCCTATCCTATCCTCTATCCTATCCTATCCTCTATCCTATCCTATCCTCTATCCCATCCTATCCTCTATCCAATCCTATCTTCTATCCTATCCTATCCTCTAATCCTATCAAATCCCCTATCCTATTCTCTATCCTATCCTATCCTGTATCCTATCCAATCCTCAATCCTATCCTATCATCTATCCTCTATCCTATCCAATCATCTATCCTATCCTATCCTCTATCCTATCCTATCCTCTATCCTATCCTATCCTCTATCCTATCCTATCCTCTATCCTATCCTATCCTCTATCCGATCCTATCCTCTATCCTATCCTATCCTCTATCCCATCCTATCCTCTATCCTATCCTTTCCTGTATCCTATCCTATCCTCTATCCTATCCTATCCTCTATCCTATCCTTTCCTGTATCCTATCCAATCCTCTATCCTATCCTATCCTCTATCCTATCGTATCCTCTATCCTATCCTATCTTCTATCCTATCCTATCCTCTATCCTATCCTATCCTCTATCCTATCCTATCCTCTATCCGATCCTATCCTCTATCCTATCCTATCCTCTATCCTATCCCATCTTCTATCCTATCCTATCCTCTATCCTATCAAATCCCCTATCCTATCCTGTATCCTATTAAATCCTCAATCCTATACTATCATCTATCCTCTATCCTATCCAATCCTCTATCCTATCCATTCCTCTATCCTATCATATCCTCTATCCTATAATATCCTCTATCCTATCCTATCCTCTATTCTATCCTATCTTCTATCCTATCCTATCCTCTATCCTATCAAATCCCCTATCCTATCCTCTATCCTATCCTATCCTGTATCCTATCCAATCCTCAATCCTATCCTATCATCTATCCTCTATCCTATCCAATCCTCTATCCTATCCATTCCTCTATCCTATCATATCCTCTATCCTATAATATCCTCTATCCTATCCTATCCTCTATCCAATCCTCTATCCTATCCTATCCTCTATCCTATCCTATCCTCTATCCTATCCTACCCCCAAACCAACCCAGCTTCTATCCTACCCTATCATCTATCCTATCAAATCTCCTATCCTATCCTCTATCCTATCGTATCCTCTATCCTATCCTATCTTCTATCCTACCCTATCATCTATCCTATCAAATCTCCTATCCTATCCTCTATCCTATCGTATCCTCTATCCTATCCTATCTTCTATCCTATCCTATCCTCTATCCTATCAAATCCCCAATCCTATCCTCTATCCTATCCTATCCTCTATCCTATCCTATCCTCTATCCTATCCTATCCTCTATCCTATCCTATCCTCTATCCTATCCTATCCTCTATCCTATCCTTTCCTGTATCCTATCCAATCCTCTATCCTATCCTATCCTCTATCCTATCCTATCCTCTATCCTATCCTATCCTCTATCCTATCCTTTCCTGTATCCTATCCAATCATCTATCCTATCGTATCCTCTATCCTATCCTATCTTCTATCCTATCCTATCCTCTATCCTATCCTATCCTCTATCCTATCCTATCCTCTATCCGATCCTATCCTCTATCCTATCCTATCCTCTATCCTATCCTATCTTCTATCCTATCCTATCCTCTATCCTATCAAATCCCCTATCCTATCCTCTATCCTATTATATCCTCTATCCTATCCTATCCTCTATCCTATCCTATCCTCTATACTATCCTATCCCCTATCCTATCCTATCCTCTATCCTATCCTATCATCTATCCTGTCCTATGCTCTATCCTATCCTATCGTCTATCCTATCCTCTATCCTATCCTCTCCTCTATCCTACCCTATCCTCTATCCTATCCTATCTTCTATCCTACCCTATCATCTATCCTATCAAATCTCCTATCCTATCCTCTATCCTATCGTATCCTCTATCCTATCCTATCTTCTATCCTATCCTATCCTCTATCCTATCAAATCCCCAATCCTATCCTCTATCCTATCCTATCCTCTATCCTATCAAATCCCCAATCCTATCCTCTATCCTATCCTATCCTCTATCCTATCCTATCCTCTATCCTGTCCTCTCCTCTATCCTACCCTATCCTCTATCCTATCCTATCTTGTATCCTATCCTATCCTCTATCCTATCCTATCCTCTATCCTATCCTATCCTCTATCCTATCCTATCTTCTATCCTATCCTATCCTCTATCCTATCCTATCCTCTATCCTATCCTATCCTCTATCCTATCCTATCCTCTATCCTATCCTATCCTCTATCCGATCCTATCCTCTATCCTATCCTATCCTTTATCCTATCCTATCCTCTATCCTATCCTATCCTCTATCCTATCCTTTCCTGTATCCTATCCAATCATCTATCCTATGGTATCCTCTATCCTATCCTATCTTCTATCCTATCCTATCCTCTATCCTATCCTATCCTCTATCCTATCCTTTCCTGTATCCTATCCAATCCTCTATCCTATCCTATCCTCTATCCTATCCTATCCTCTATCCTATCCTATCCTCTATCCTATCCTCTATCCTATCCTATCCTCTATCCGATCCTATCTTCTATCCTATCCTATCCTCTATCCTATCCTATCCTCTATCCTATCCTATCCTCTATCCTATCCTTTCCTGTATCCTATCCAATCCTCTATCCTATCCTATCCTCTATCCTATCCTATCCTCTATCCTATCCTATCCTCTATCCTATCCTTTCCTGTATCCTATCCAATCATCTATCCTATCGTATCCTCTATCCTATCCTATCTTCTATCCTATCCTATCCTCTATCCTATCCTATCCTCTATCCTATCCTATCCTCTATCCGATCCTATCCTCTATCCTATCCTATCCTCTATCCTATCCTATCTTCTATCCTATCCTATCCTCTATCCTATCAAATCCCCTATCCTATCCTCTATCCTATTATATCCTCTATCCTATCCTATCCTCTATCCTATCCTATCCTCTATACTATCCTATCCCCTATCCTATCCTATCCTCTATCCTATCCTATCATCTATCCTGTCCTATGCTCTATCCTATCCTATCGTCTATCCTATCCTCTATCCTATCCTCTCCTCTATCCTACCCTATCCTCTATCCTATCCTATCTTCTATCCTACCCTATCATCTATCCTATCAAATCTCCTATCCTATCCTCTATCCTATCGTATCCTCTATCCTATCCTATCTTCTATCCTATCCTATCCTCTATCCTATCAAATCCCCAATCCTATCCTCTATCCTATCCTATCCTCTATCCTATCAAATCCCCAATCCTATCCTCTATCCTATCCTATCCTCTATCCTATCCTATCCTCTATCCTGTCCTCTCCTCTATCCTACCCTATCCTCTATCCTATCCTATCTTGTATCCTATCCTATCCTATCCTCTATCCTATCCTATCCTCTATCCTATCCTATCTTCTATCCTATCCTATCCTCTATCCTATCCTATCCTCTATCCTATCCTATCCTCTATCCTATCCTATCCTCTATCCTATCCTATCCTCTATCCGATCCTATCCTCTATCCTATCCTATCCTTTATCCTATCCTATCCTCTATCCTATCCTATCCTCTATCCTATCCTTTCCTGTATCCTATCCAATCATCTATCCTATCGTATCCTCTATCCTATCCTATCTTCTATCCTATCCTATCCTCTATCCTATCAAATCCCCCATCCTATCCTCTATCCTGTCCTATGCTCTATCCTATCCTATCGTCTATCCTATCCTCTATCCTGTCCTCTCCTCTATCCTACCCTATCCTCTATCCTATCCTATCTTGTATCCTATCCTATCCTCTATCCTATCCTATCCTCTATCCTATCCTATCTTCTATCCTATCCTATCCTCTATCCTATCCTATCCTCTATCCTATCCTATCCTCTATCCTATCCTATCCTCTATACTATCCTATCCTCTATCCGATCCTATCCTCTATCCTATCCTATCCTTTATCCTATCCTATCCTCTATCCTATCCTATCCTCTATCCTATCCTTTCCTGTATCCTATCCAATCATCTATCCTATCGTATCCTCTATCCTATCCTATCTTCTATCCTATCCTATCCTCTATCCTATCCTATCCTCTATCCTATCCTATCCTCTATCCTATCCTATCCTCTATCCTATCCTATCCTCTATCCTATCCTATCCTCTATCCTATCCTCTATCCTATCCTATCCTCTATCCGATCCTATCTTCTATCCTATCCTATCCTCTATCCTATCCTATCCTCTATCCTATCCTATCCTCTATCCTATCCTTTCCTGTATCCTATCCAATCCTCTATCCTATCCTATCCTCTATCCTATCCTATCCTCTATCCTATCCTTTCCTGTATCCTATCCAATCCTCTATCCTATCCTATCCTCTATCCTATCCTATCCTCTATCCTATCCTATCCTCTATCCTATCCTATCCTCTATCCTATCCTCTATCCTATCCAATCCTCTATCCTATCCTATCCTCTATCCTATCGTTTCCTCTATCCTATCCTATCTTCTATCCAATCCTATCCTCTATTCTATCCTATCCTCTATCCTTTCCTATCCTCTATCCTATCCTATCCTCTATCCGATCCTATCCTCTATCCAATCCTCTATCCTATCCTATCCTCTATCCTATCCTATCCTCTATACTATCCTATCCTCTATCCTATCCTATCCTCTATCCTATCCTATCATCTATCCTGTCCTATGCTCTATCCTATCCTATCGTCTATCCTATCCTCTATCCTGTCCTCTCCTCTATCCTACCCTATCCTCTATCCTATCCTATCTTGTATCCTATCCTATCCTCTATCCTATCCTATCCTCTATCCTATCCTATCTTCTATCCTATCCTATCCTCTATCCTATCCTATCCTCTATCCTATCCTATCCTCTATCCTATCCTATCTTCTATCCTATCCTATCCTCTATCCTATCAAATCCCCTATCCTATCCTCTATCCTATCCTATCCTGTATCCTATCCAATCCTCAATCCTATCCTATCATCTATCCTCTATCCTATCCAATCCTCTATCCTATCCATTCCTCTATCCTATCATATCCTCTATCCTATAATATCCTCTATCCTATCCTAACCTCTATCCAATCCTCTATCCTATCCTATCCTCTATCCTATCCTATCCTCTATCCTATCCTACCCCCAAACCTATCCTATCTTCTATCCTACCCTATCATCTATCCTATCAAATCTCCTATCCTATCCTCTATCCTATCGTATCCTCTATCCTATCCTATCTTCTATCCTATCCTATCCTCTATCCTATCAAATCCCCAATCCTATCCTCTATCCTATCCTATCCTCTATCCTATCCTATCCTCTATCCTATCCTTTCCTGTATCCTATCCAATCCTCTATCCTATCCTATCCTCTATCCTATCCTATCCTCTATCCTATCCTATCCTCTATCCTATCCTCTATCCTATCCTATCCTCTATCCGATACTATCTTCTATCCTATCCTATCCTCTATCCTATCCTATCCTCTATCCTATCCTATCCTCTATCCTATCCTTTCCTGTATCCTATCCAATCCTCTATTCTATCCTATCCTCTATCCTATCGTATCCTCTATCCTATCCTATCTTCTATCCAATCCTATCCTCTATCCTATCCTATCCTCTATACTATCCTATCCTCTATCCGATCCTATCCTCTATCCTATCCTATCCTCTATCCTATCCATTCCTCTATCCTATCATATCCTCTATCCTATAATATCCTCTATCCTATCCTATCCTCTATCCAATCCTCTATCCTATCCTATCCTCTATCCTATCCTATCCTCTATCCTATCCTACCCCCAAACCTATCCTATCTTCTATCCTACCCTATCATCTATCCTATCAAATCTCCTATCCTATCCTCTATCCTATCGTATCCTCTATCCTATCCTATCTTCTATCCTATCCTATCCTCTATCCTATCAAATCCCCAATCCTATCCTCTATCCTATCCTATCCTCTATCCTATCCTGTCCTCTATCCTATCGTATCCTCTATTCGATCCTATCCTCTATCCTATCCTATCCTCTATGCTATCCTATCCTCTATCCTATCCTATCCTCTATCCTATCCTATCCTCTATCCTATCCTATCCTCTATCCTATCCTATCCTCTATCCTATCCTATCCTCTATCCTATCCTATCCTCTATCCTATCCTATCCTCTCTCCTATCCTATCCTCTATCCTATCCTATCCTCTATCCTGTCCTATGCTCTATCCTATCCTATCCTCTATCCTATCCGCTCCTCTATCCTATCCAATCCTCTGTCCTATCCTATCCTCTATCCTGTCCTATCCTCTATCCTATCCTATCCTCTATCCTATCCTCTATCCTATCCTATCCTCTATCCTATCCTATCCTCTATCCTCTCCTATCTTCTATCCTATCCTATCCTCTATCCTATCAAATCCCCTATCCTATTCTCTATCCTATCCTATCCTCTATCCTATCCTATCCTCTATCCTATCCTATCCTCTATCCTATCCTATCCTCTATCCTATCCTATCCTCTATCCTATCCTATCCTCTATCCTATCCTATCTTCTATCCTACCCTATCATCTATCCTATCAAATCTCCTATCCTATCCTCTATCCTATCGTATCCTCTATCCTATCCTATCTTCTATCCTATCCTATCCTCTATCCTATCCTATCCTCTATCCTATCCTATCCTCTATCCTATCATATCCTCTATCCTATCCTATCCTCTATCCTATCCTATCCCCTATCCTATCCTATACTATCCTCTATCCTATCCTATCCTCTATCCTATCCTATCCTCTATTCTATCCTATCCTCTATCCTATAATATCCTCTATCCTATCCTATCCTCTATCCAATCCTCTATCCTATCCTATCCTCTATCCTATCCTATCCTCTATCCTATCCTATCTTCTATCCTACCCTATCATCTATCCTATCAAATCTCCTATCCTATCCTCTATCCTATCGTATCCTCTATCCTATCCTATCTTCTATCCTATCCTATCCTCTATCCTATCAAATCCCCAATCCTATCCTCTATCCTATCCTATCCTCTATCCTATCCTATCCCCTATCCTATCCTACCCTCTATCCGATCCTATCCTCTATCCTATCCTATCCTCTATCCTATCCTATCCTCTACCCTATCCTATCCTCTATCCTATCCTATCTTCTATCCTATCCTATCCTCTATCCTATCAAATCCCCTATCCTATTCTCTATCCTATCCTATCCTGTATCCTATCCAATCCTCAATCCTATCCTATCATCTATCCTCTATCCTATCCAATCCTCTATCCTATCCATTCCTCTATCCTATCATATCCTCTATCCTATAATATCCTCTATCCTATCCTATCCTCTATCCAATCCTCTATTCTATCCTATCATCTGTCCTATCCTATCCTCTATCCTATCCTATCCTCTATCCTATCCTATCCTCTATCCTATCCTATCCTCTATCCTATCCTATCCTCTATCCTATCCTATCCTCTATCCTATCCTATCTTCTATCCTACCCTATCATCTATCCTATCAAATCTCCTATCCTATCCTCTATCCTATCGTATCCTCTATCCTATCCTATCTTCTATCCTATCCTATCCTCTATCCTATCAAATCCCCAATCCTATCCTCTATCCTATCCTATCCTCTATCCTATCCTATCCTCTATCCTATCCTACCCTCTATCCGATCCTATCCTCTATCCTATCCTATCCTCTATCCTATCCTATCCTCTATCCTATCCTATCCTCTATCCTATCCTATCCTCTATCCTATCCTATCCTCTCTCCTATCCTATCCTCTATCCTATCCTATCCTCTATACTGTCCTATGCTCTATCCTATCCTATCCTCTATCCTATCCGCTCCTCTATCCTATCCTATCCTCTGTCCTATCCTATCCTCTATCCTATCCTATCCTCTATCCTATCCTATCCTCTATCCTATCCTATCCTCTATCCTATCCTATCCTCTATCCAATCCTATCTTCTATCCTATCCTATCCTCTATCCTATCAAATCCCCTATCCTATTCTCTATCCTATCCTATCCTGTATCCTATCCAATCCTCAATCCTATCCTATCATCTATCCTCTATCCTATCCAATCCTCTATCCTATCCATTCCTCTATCCTATCATATCCTCTATCCTATAATATCCTCTATCCTATCCTATCCTCTATCCAATCCTCTATTCTATCCTATCATCTGTCCTATCCTATCCTCTATCCTATCCTATCCTCTATCCTATCCTATCCTCTATCCTATCCTATCCTCTATCCTATCCTATCCTCTATCCTATCCTATCCTCTATCCTATCCTATCTTCTATCCTATCCTATCCTCTATCCTATCAAATCCCCTATCCTATTCTCTATCCTATCCTATCCTGTATCCTATCCAATCCTCAATCCTATCCTATCATCTATCCTCTATCCTATCCAATCCTCTATCCTATCCATTCCTCTATCCTATCATATCCTCTATCCTATAATATCCTCTATCCTATCCTATCCTCTATCCAATCCTCTATTCTATCCTATCATCTGTCCTATCCTATCCTCTATCCTATCCTATCCTCTATCCTATCCTATCCTCTATCCTATCCTATCCTCTATCCTATCCTATCCTCTATCCTATCCTATCCTCTATCCTATCCTATCTTCTATCCTATCCTATCCTCTATCCTATCAAATCCCCAATCCTATCCTCTATCCTATCCTATCCTCTATCCTATCCTATCCTCTATCCTATCCTACCCTCTATCCGATCCTATCCTCTATCCTATCCTATCCTCTATCCTATCCTATCCTCTATCCTATCCTATCCTCTATCCTATCCTATCCTCTATCCTATCCTATCCTCTCTCCTATCCTATCCTCTATCCTATCCTATCCTCTATCCTGTCCTATGCTCTATCCTATCCTATCCTCTATCCTATCCGCTCCTCTATCCTATCCTATCCTCTGTCCTATCCTATCCTCTATCCTATCCTATCCTCTATCCTATCCTATCCTCTATCCTATCCTATCCTCTATCCTATCCTATCCTCTATCCAATCCTATGTTCTATAATATCCTATCCTCTATCCTATCAAATCCCCTATCCTATTCTCTATCCTATCCTATCCTGTATCCTATCCAATCCTCAATCCTATCCTATCATCTATCCTCTATCCTATCCAATCCTCTATCCTATCCATTCCTCTATCCTATCGTATCCTCTATCCTATCCTATCCTCTATCCTATCCTATCATCTATCCTGTCCTATGCTCTATCCTATCCTATCTTCTATCCTATCCTATCCTCTATCCTATCAAATCCCCTATCCTATCCTCTATCCAATCCTCTATCCTATCCTATCCTCTATCCTATCCTATCCTCTATCCTATCCTATCCTCTATCCTATCCTATCCTCTATCCTATCCTATCATCTATCCTGTCCTATGCTCTATCCTATCCTATCGTCTATCCTATCCTCTATCCTATCCTCTCCTCTATCCTATCCTATCCTCTATCCTATCCTATCCTCTATCCTATCCTATCCTCTATCCTATCATATCCTCTATCCTATCCTATCCTCTATCCTATCCTATCCCCTATCCTATCCTATACTATCCTCTATCCTATCCTATCCTCTATCCTATCCTATCCTCTATTCTATCCTATTCTCTATCCTATAATATCCTCTATCCTATCCTATCCTCTATCCAATCCTCTATCCTATCCTATCCTCTATCCTATCCTATCCTCTATCCTATCCTATCCTCTATCCTATCCTATCTTCTATCCTACCCTATCATCTATCCTATCAAATCTCCTATCCTATCCTCTATCCTATCGTATCCTCTATCCTATCCTATCTTCTATCCTATCCTATCCTCTATCCTATCAAATCCCCAATCCTATCCTCTATCCTATCCTATCCTCTATCCTATCCTATCCCCTATCCTATCCTACCCTCTATCCGATCCTATCTTCTATCCTATCCTATCCTCTATCCTATCCTATCCTCTATCCTATCCTATCCTCTATCCTATCCTATCTTCTATCCTATCCTATCCTCTATCCTATCAAATCCCCTATCCTATTCTCTATCCTATCCTATCCTGTATCCTATCCAATCCTCAATCCTATCCTATCATCTATCCTCTATCCTATCCAATCCTCTATCCTATCCATTCCTCTATCCTATCATATCCTCTATCCTATAATATCCTCTATCCTATCCTATCCTCTATCCAATCCTCTATTCTATCCTATCATCTGTCCTATCCTATCCTCTATCCTATCCTATCCTCTATCCTATCCTATCCTCTATCCTATCCTATCCTCTATCCTATCCTATCCTCTATCCTATCCTATCCTCTATCCTATCCTATCTTCTATCCTACCCTATCATCTATCCTATCAAATCTCCTATCCTATCCTCTATCCTATCGTATCCTCTATCCTATCCTATCTTCTATCCTATCCTATCCTCTATCCTATCAAATCCCCAATCCTATCCTCTATCCTATCCTATCCTCTATCCTATCCTACCCTCTATCCGATCCTATCCTCTATCCTATCCTATCCTCTATCCTATCCTATCCTCTATCCTATCCTATCCTCTATCCTATCCTATCCTCTATCCTATCCTATCCTCTCTCCTATCCTATCCTCTATCCTATCCTATCCTCTATCCTGTCCTATGCTCTATCCTATCCTATCCTCTATCCTATCCGCTCCTCTATCCTATCCTATCCTCTGTCCTATCCTATCCTCTATCCTATCCTATCCTCTATCCTATCCTATCCTCTATCCTATCCTATCCTCTATACTATCCTATCCTCTATCCGATCCTATCCTCTATCCGATCCTATCCTCTATCCTATCCTATCCTCTATCCTATCCTATCTTCTATCCTATCCTATCCTCTATCCTATCAAATCCCCCATCCTATCCTCTATCCTATCCTATCCTCTATCCTATCCTATCCTCTATCCTATCCTATCCTCTATACTATCCTATCCCCTATCCTATCCTATCCTCTATCCTATCCTATCATCTATCCTGTCCTATGCTCTATCCTATCCTATCGTCTATCCTATCCTCTATCCTATCCTCTCCTCTATCCTACCCTATCCTCTATCCTATCCTATCTTCTATCCTACCCTATCATCTATCCTATCAAATCTCCTATCCTATCCTCTATCCTATCGTATCCTCTATCCTATCCTATCTTCTATCCTATCCTATCCTCTATCCTATCAAATCCCCAATCCTATCCTCTATCCTATCCTATCCTCTATCCTATCCTATCCTCTATCCTATCCTATCCTCTATCCGATCCTATCCTCTATCCTATCCTATCCTCTATCCTATCCTATCCTCTATCCTATCCTATCCTCTATCCTATCCTATCCTCTATCCTATCCTATCCTCTATCCTATCCTATCCTCTCTCCTATCCTATCCTCTATCCTATCCTATCCTCTATCCTATCCTATCCTCTATCCTATCCTATCCTCTATCCTATCCTATCCTCTATCCGATCCTATCCTCTATCCTATCCTATCCTCTATCCCATCCTATCCTCTATCCAATCCTATCTTCTATCCTATCCTATCCTCTAATCCTATCAAATCCCCTATCCTATTCTCTATCCTATCCTATCCTGTATCCTATCCAATCCTCAATCCTATCCTATCATCTATCCTCTATCCTATCCAATCCTCTATCCTATCCATTCCTCTATCCTATCATATCCTCTATCCTATAATATCCTCTATCCTATCCTATCCTCTATCCAATCCTCTATTCTATCCTATCATCTGTCCTATCCTATCCTCTATCCTTTCCTATCCTCTATCCTATCCTATCCTCTATCCGATCCAATCCTCTATCCAATCCTCTACCCTATCCTATCCTCTATCCTATCCTATCTTCTATACTATCCTATCCTCTATCCTATCCTATCCTCTATCCTATCCTATCATCTATCCTGTCCTATGCTCTATCCTATCCTATCTTCTATCCTATCCTATCCTCTATCCTATCAAATCCCCTATCCTATCCTCTATCCAATCCTCTATCCTATCCTATCCTCTATCCTATCCTATCCTCTATCCTATCCTATCCTCTATCCTATCCTATCCTCTATCCTATCCTATCCTCTATCCTATCCTATGCTCTATCCTATCCTATCCTCTATCCTATCCTATCCTCTATCCTATCCTATCCTCTATCCGATCCTATCCTCTATCCAATCCTCTATCCTATCCTATCCTCTATCCTATCCTATCTTCTATCCTATCCTATCCTCTATCCTATCAAATCCCCTATCCTATCCTCTATCCTATCCTATCCTCTATCCTATCCTATCCTCTATCCTATCCTATCCTCTATCCTATCCTATCCTCTATCCTATCCTATCCTCTATCCTATCCTATCCTCTATCCTATCCTATCCTCTATCCTATCCTATCCTCTATCCTATCCTATCCTATCCTCTATCCTATCCTATCCCCTATCCTATCCTATCCTCTATCCGATCCTATCCTCTATCCTATAATATCCTCTATCCTATCCTATCCTCTATCCAATCCTCTATTCTATCCTATCATCTGTCCTATCCTATCCTCTATCCTTTCCTATCCTCTATCCTATCCTATCCTCTATCCGATCCAATCCTCTATCCAATCCTCTACCCTATCCTATCCTCTATCCTATCCTATCTTCTATACTATCCTATCCTCTATCCTATCCTATCCTCTATCCTATCCTATCATCTATCCTGTCCTATGCTCTATCCTATCCTATCTTCTATCCTATCCTATCCTCTATCCTATCAAATCCCCTATCCCATCCTCTATCCAATCCTCTATCCTATCCTATCCTCTATCCTATCCTATCCTCTATCCTATCCTATCCTCTATCCTATCCTATCCTCTATCCTATCCTATCCTCTATCCTATCCTATGCTCTATCCTATCCTATCCTCTATCCTATCCTATCCTCTATCCTATCCTATCCTCTATCCGATCCTATCCTCTATCCAATCCTCTATCCTATCCTATCCTCTATCCTATCCTATCTTCTATCCTATCCTATCCTCTATCCTATCAAATCCCCTATCCTATCCTCTATCCTATCCTATCCTCTATCCTATCCTATCCTCTATCCTATCCTATCCTCTATCCTATCCTATCCTCTATCCTATCCTATCCTATCCTCTATCCGATCCTATCCTCTATCCAATCCTCTATCCTATCCTATCCTCTATCCTATCCTATCTTCTATCCTATCCTATCCTCTATCCTATCAAATCCCCTATCCTATCCTCTATCCTATCCTATCCTCTATCCTATCCTATCCTCTATCCTATCCTATCCTCTATCCTATCCTATCCTCTATCCTATCCTATCCTATCCTCTATCCTATCCTATCCTCTATCCTATCCTATCCTCTATCCGATCCTATCCTCTATCCTATCCTATCCTCTATCCTATCCTATCATCTGTCCTATCCTATCCTCTATCCTTTCCTATCCTCTATCCTATCCTATCCTCTATCCGATCCAATCCTCTATCCAATCCTCTACCCTATCCTATCCTCTATCCTATCCTATCTTCTATACTATCCTAACCTCTATCCTATCCTATCCTCTATCCTATCCTATCATCTATCCTGTCCTATGCTCTATCCTATCCTATCTTCTATCCTATCCTATCCTCTATCCTATCAAATCCCCTATCCTATCCTCTATCCAATCCTCTATCCTATCCTATCCTCTATCCTATCCTATCCTCTATCCTATCCTATCCTCTATCCTATCCTATCCTCTATCCTATCCTATCCTCTATCCTATCCTATGCTCTATCCTATCCTATCCTCTATCCTATCCTATCCTCTATCCTATCCTATCCTCTATCCGATCCTATCCTCTATCCAATCCTCTATCCTATCCTATCCTCTATCCTATCCTATCTTCTATCCTATCCTATCCTCTATCCTATCAAATCCCCTATCCTATCCTCTATCCTATCCTATCCTCTATCCTATCCTATCCTCTATCCTATCCTATCCTCTATCCTATCCTATCCTCTATCCTATCCTATCCTCTATCCTATCCTATCCTCTATCCTATCCTATCCTCTATCCTATCCTATCCTCTATCCTATCCTATCCTCTATCCTATCCTATCCTCTATCCTATCCTATCCTCTATCCTATCCTATCCTCTATCCTATCCTATCCTATCCTCTATCCTATCCTATCCCCTATCCTATCCTATCCTCTATCCGATCCTATCCTCTATCCTATAATATCCTCTATCCTATCCTATCCTCTATCCAATCCTCTATTCTATCCTATCATCTGTCCTATCCTATCCTCTATCCTTTCCTATCCTCTATCCTATCCTATCCTCTATCCGATCCAATCCTCTATCCAATCCTCTACCCTATCCTATCCTCTATCCTATCCTATCTTCTATACTATCCTATCCTCTATCCTATCCTATCCTCTATCCTATCCTATCATCTATCCTGTCCTATGCTCTATCCTATCCTATCTTCTATCCTATCCTATCCTCTATCCTATCAAATCCCCTATCCCATCCTCTATCCAATCCTCTATCCTATCCTATCCTCTATCCTATCCTATCCTCTATCCTATCCTATCCTCTATCCTATCCTATCCTCTATCCTATCCTATCCTCTATCCTATCCTATGCTCTATCCTATCCTATCCTCTATCCTATCCTATCCTCTATCCTATCCTATCCTCTATCCGATCCTATCCTCTATCCAATCCTCTATCCTATCCTATCCTCTATCCTATCCTATCTTCTATCCTATCCTATCCTCTATCCTATCAAATCCCCTATCCTATCCTCTATCCTATCCTATCCTCTATCCTATCCTATCCTCTATCCTATCCTATCCTCTATCCTATCCTATCCTCTATCCTATCCTATCCTCTATCCTATCCTATCCTATCCTCTATCCGATCCTATCCTCTATCCAATCCTCTATCCTATCCTATCCTCTATCCTATCCTATCTTCTATCCTATCCTATCCTCTATCCTATCAAATCCCCTATCCTATCCTCTATCCTATCCTATCCTCTATCCTATCCTCTATCCTATCCTATCCTCTATCCTATCCTATCCTATCCTCTATCCTATCCTATCCTCTATCCTATCCTATCCTCTATCCGATCCTATCCTCTATCCTATCCTATCCTCTATCCTATCCTATCCTCTATCCTATCCTATCCTCTATCCTATCCTATCCTCTATCCTATCCTATCCTCTCTCCTATCCTATCCTCTATCCTATCCTATCCTCTATCCTGTCCTATGCTGTATCCTATCCTATCCTCAATCCTATCCGCTCCTCTATCCTATCCTATCCTCTGTCCTATCCTATCCTCTATCCTATCCTATCCTCTATCCTATCCTATCCTCTATCCTATCCTATCCTCTATCCTATCCTATCCTCTATCCAATCCTATCTTCTATCCTATCCTATCCTCTATCCTATCAAATCCCCTATCCTATTCTCTATCCTATCCTATCCTGTATCCTATCCAATCCTCAATCCTATCCTATCATCTATCCTCTATCCTATCCAATCCTCTATCCTATCCATTCCTCTATCCTATCATATCCTCTATCCTATAATATCCTCTATCCTATCCTATCCTCTATCCAATCCTCTATTCTATCCTATCATCTGTCCTATCCTATCCTCTATCCTTTCCTATCCTCTATCCTATCCTATCCTCTATCCGATCCAATCCTCTATCCAATCCTCTACCCTATCCTATCCTCTATCCTATCCTATCTTCTATACTATCCTATCCTCTATCCTATCCTATCCTCTATCCTATCCTATCATCTATCCTGTCCTATGCTCTATCCTATCCTATCTTCTATCCTATCCTATCCTCTATCCTATCAAATCCCCTATCCTATCCTCTATCCAATCCTCTATCCTATCCTATCCTCTATCCTATCCTATCCTCTATCCTATCCTATCCTCTATCCTATCCTATCCTCTATCCTATCCTATCCTCTATCCTATCCTATGCTCTATCCTATCCTATCCTCTATCCTATCCTATCCTCTATCCTATCCTATCCTCTATCCGATCCTATCCTCTATCCAATCCTCTATCCTATCCTATCCTCTATCCTATCCTATCTTCTATCCTATCCTATCCTCTATCCTATCAAATCCCCTATCCTATCCTCTATCCTATCCTATCCTCTATCCTATCCTATCCTCTATCCTATCCTATCCTCTATCCTATCCTATCCTCTATCCTATCCTATCCTCTATCCTATCCTATCCTCTATCCTATCCTATCCTCTATCCTATCCTATCCTATCCTCTATCCTATCCTATCCTCTATCCTATCCTATCCTCTATCCGATCCTATCCTCTATCCTATAATATCCTCTATCCTATCCTATCCTCTATCCAATCCTCTATTCTATCCTATCATCTGTCCTATCCTAACCTCTATCCTTTCCTATCCTCTATCCTATCCTATCCTCTATCCGATCCAATCCTCTATCCAATCCTCTACCCTATCCTATCCTCTATCCTATCCTATCTTCTATACTATCCTATCCTCTATCCTATCCTATCCTCTATCCTATCCTATCATCTATCCTGTCCTATGCTCTATCCTATCCTATCTTCTATCCTATCCTATCCTCTATCCTATCAAATCCCCTATCCCATCCTCTATCCAATCCTCTATCCTATCCTATCCTCTATCCTATCCTATCCTCTATCCTATCCTATCCTCTATCCTATCCTATCCTCTATCCTATCCTATCCTCTATCCTATCCTATGCTCTATCCTATCCTATCCTCTATCCTATCCTATCCTCTATCCTATCCTACCCTCTATCCGATCCTATCCTCTATCCAATCCTCTATCCTATCCTATCCTCTATCCTATCCTATCTTCTATCCTATCCTATCCTCTATCCTATCAAATCCCCTATCCTATCCTCTATCCTATCCTATCCTCTATCCTATCCTATCCTCTATCCTATCCTATCCTCTATCCTATCCTATCCTCTATCCTATCCTATCCTATCCTCTATCCGATCCTATCCTCTATCCAATCCTCTATCCTATCCTATCCTCTATCCTATCCTATCTTCTATCCTATCCTATCCTCTATCCTATCAAATCCCCTATCCTATCCTCTATCCTATCCTATCCTCTATCCTATCCTATCCTCTATCCTATCCTATCCTCTATCCTATCCTATCCTCTATCCTATCCTATCCTATCCTCTATCCTATCCTATCCTCTATCCTATCCTATCCTCTATCCGATCCTATCCTCTATCCTATCCTATCCTCTATCCTATCCTATCCTCTATCCTATCCTATCCTCTATCCTATCCTATCCTCTATCCTATCCTATCCTCTCTCCTATCCTATCCTCTATCCTATCCTATCCTCTATCCTGTCCTATGCTGTATCCTATCCTATCCTCAATCCTATCCGCTCCTCTATCCTATCCTATCCTCTGTCCTATCCTATCCTCTATCCTATCCTATCCTCTATCCTATCCTATCCTCTATCCTATCCTATCCTCTATCCTATCCTATCCTCTATCCAATCCTATCTTCTATCCTATCCTATCCTCTATCCTATCAAATCCCCTATCCTATTCTCTATCCTATCCTATCCTGTATCCTATCCAATCCTCAATCCTATCCTATCATCTATCCTCTATCCTATCCAATCCTCTATCCTATCCATTCCTCTATCCTATCCTATCCTCTATCCTATAATATCCTCTATCCAATCCTCTATTCTATCCTATCATCTGTCCTATCCTATCCTCTATCCTTTCCTATCCTCTATTCTATCCTATCCTCTATCCTGTCCTATGCTCTATCCTATCCTATCGTCTATCCTATCCTATCGTCTATCATATCCTCTATCCTATCCTATCCTCTATCCTATCCTATCATCTATCCTGTCCTATGCTCTATCCTATCCTATCGTCTATCCTATCCTCTATCCTATCCTCTCCTCTATCCTACCCTATCCTCTATCCTATCCTATCTTGTATCCTATCCTATCCTCTATCCTATCCTATATTCTATCCTATCATATCCTCTACCCTATCCTATCTTCTATCCTATCCTATCCTCTATCCTATCAAATCCCCTATCCTATCCTCTATCCAATCCTCTATCCTATCCTATCCTCTATCCTATCCTATCCTCTATCCTATCCTATCCTCTATCCTATCCTATCCTCTATCCGATCCTATCCTCTATCGTATCCTATCCTCTATCCTATCCTATCTTCTATCCTATCGTATCCTCTATCCTATCAAATTCCCTATCCTATCCTCTATCCTATCCTATCCTGTATCCTATCCAATCCTCAATCCTATCCTATCATCTATCCTCTATCCTATCCAATCCTCTATCCTATCCATTCCTCTATCCTATCATATCCTCTATCCTATAATATCCTCTATCCTATCCTATCTTCTATCCTACCCTATCATCTATCCTATCAAATCCCCTATCCTATCCTCTATCCTATCCTATCCTCTATCCTATCCTATCCTCTATCCTATCGTATCCTCTATCCTATCCTATCTTCTATCCTATCCTATCCTCTATCCTATCCTATCCTCTATCCTATCCTATCCTCTATCCTATCCAATCTTCTATCCTATCCTATCCTCTATCCTATCAAATCCCCTATCCTATCCTCTATCCTATCCTATCCTCTATCCTATCCTATCCTCTATCCTATCCTATCCTCAATCCTATCCGCTCCTCTATCCTATCCTATCCTCTGTCCTATCCTATCCTCTATCCTATCCTATCCTCTATCCTATCCTATCCTCTATCCTATCCTATCCTCTATCCTATCCTATCCTCTATCCAATCCTATCTTCTATCCTATCCTATCCTCTATCCTATCAAATCCCCTATCCTATTCTCTATCCTATCCTATCCTGTATCCTATCCAATCCTCAATCCTATCCTATCATCTATCCTCTATCCTATCCAATCCTCTATCCTATCCATTCCTCTATCCTATCATATCCTCTATCCTATAATATCCTCTATCCTATCCTATCCTCTATCCAATCCTCTATTCTATCCTATCATCTGTCCTATCCTATCCTCTATCCTTTCCTATCCTCTATTCTATCCTATCCTCTATCCTGTCCTATGCTCTATCCTATCCTATCGTCTATCCTATCCTATCGTCTATCATATCCTCTATCCTATCCTATCCTCTATCCTATCCTATCCTCTATCCTATCCTATCCTCTATACTATCCTATCCCCTATCCTATCCTATCCTCTATCCTATCCTATCATCTATCCTGTCCTATGCTCTATCCTATCCTATCGTCTATCCTATCCTCTATCCTATCCTCTCCTCTATCCTACCCTATCCTCTATTCTATCCTATCTTGTATCCTATCCTATCCTCTATCCTATCCTATATTCTATCCTATCATATCCTCTACCCTATCCTATCTTCTATCCTATCCTATCCTCTATCCTATCAAATCCCCTATCCTATCCTCTATCCAATCCTCTATCCTATCCTATCCTCTATCCTATCCTATCCTCTATCCTATCCTATCCTCTATCCTATCCTATCCTCTATCCTATCCTATCCTCTATCCGATCCTATCCTCTATCGTATCCTATCCTCTATCCTATCCTATCTTCTATCCTATCGTATCCTCTATCCTATCAAATTCCCTATCCTATCCTCTATCCTATCCTATCCTGTATCCTATCCAATCCTCAATCCTATCCTATCATCTATCCTCTATCCTATCCAATCCTCTATCCTATCCATTCCTCTATCCTATCATATCCTCTATCCTATAATATCCTCTATCCTATCCTATCTTCTATCCTACCCTATCATCTATCCTATCAAATCCCCTATCCTATCCTCTATCCTATCCTATCCTCTATCCTATCCTATCCTCTATCCTATCGTATCCTCTATCCTATCCTATCTTCTATCCTATCCTATCCTCTATCCTATCCTATCCTCTATCCTATCCTATCCTCTATCCTATCCAATCTTCTATCCTATCCTATCCTCTATCCTATCAAATCCCCTATCCTATCCTCTATCCTATCCTATCCTCTATCCTATCCTATCCTCTATCCTATCCTATCCTCTATCCTATCGTATCCTCTATCCTATCCTATCTTCTATCCTATCCTATCCTCTATCCTATCCTATCCTCTATCCTATCCTATCCTCTATCCTATCCAATCTTCTATCCTATCCTATCCTCTATCCTATCAAATCCCCTATCCTATCCTCTATCCTATCCTATCCTCTATCCTATCCTATCCTCTATCCTATCCTATCCTCTATCCTATCCTATCCTCTATCCTATCCTATCCTCTATCCTATCCTATCCTCTATCCTATCCTATCCTCTATCCTATCCTATCCTCTATCCTATCCTATCCTCTGTCCTATCCTATCCTCTATCCTATCCTATCCTCTATCCTATCCTATCCTCTATCCTATCCTATCCTCTATCCTATCCTATCCTCTATCCTATCCTATCCTCTATCCTATCAAATCCCCTATCCTATCCTCTATCCTATCAAATCCCCTATCCTATCCTCTATCCTATCCTATCCTGTATCCTATCCAATCCTCAATCCTATACTATCATCTATCCTCTATCCTATCCAATCCTCTATCTTATCCATTCCTCTATCCTATCATATCCTCTATCCTATAATATCCTCTATCCTATCCTATCCTCTATTCTATCCTATCTTCTATCCTATCCTATCCTCTATCCTATCAAATCCCCTATCCTATCCTCTATCCTATCCTATCCTGTATCCTATCCAATCCTCTATCCTATCCAATCCTCTATCCTATCCATTCCTCTATCCTATCATATCCTCTATCCTATAATATCCTCTATCCTATCCTATCGTCTATCCTATCCTCTCTCCTATCCTCTCCTCTATCCTATCCTATCCTCTATCCTATCCTATCCTCTATCCTATCCTATCCTCTATCCTATCATATCCTCTATCCTATCCTATCCTCTATCCTATCCTATCCCCTATCCTATCCTATACTATCCTCTATCCTATCCTATCCTCTATCCTATCCTATCCTCTATTCTATCCTATCCTCTATCCTGTCCTATGCTCTATCCTATCCTATCGTCTATCCTATCCTATCGTCTATCATATCCTCTATCCTATCCTATCCTCTATCCTATCCTATCCTCTATCCTATCCTATCCTCTATACTATCCTATCCCCTATCCTATCCTATCCTCTATCCTATCCTATCATCTATCCTGTCCTATGCTCTATCCTATCCTATCGTCTATCCTATCCTCTATCCTATCCTCTCCTTTATCCTACCCTATCCTCTATCCTATCCTATCTTGTATCCTATCCTATCCTCTATCCTATCCTATATTCTATCCTATCATATCCTCTATCCTATCCTATCTTCTATCCTATCCTATCCTCTATTCTATCAAATCCCCTATCCTATCCTCTATCCAATCCTCTATCCTATCCTATCCTCTATCCTATCCTATAATCTATCCTATCCTATCCTCTATCCTATCCTATCCTCTATCCTATCTTATCCTCTATCCGATCCTATACTCTATCGTATCCTATCCTCTATCCTATCCTATCTTCTATCCTATTGTATCATCTATCCTATCCTATCCCCTATCCTATCCTCTATCCTATCCTATCCTGTATCCTATCCAATCCTCAATCCTATCCTATCATCTATCCTCTATCCTATCCAATCCTCTATCCTATCCATTCCTCTATCCTATCATATCCTCTATCCTATAATATCCTCTATCCTATCCTACCCTCTATCCAATCCTCTATCCTATCCTATCCTCTATCCTATCCTATCCTCTATCCTATCCTATCCTCTATCCTATCCTATCTTCTATCCTACCCTATCATCTATCCTATCAAATCCCCTATCCTATCCTCTATCCTATCCTATCCTCTATCCTATCCTATCCTCTATCCTATCGTATCCTCTATCCTATCCTATCTTCTATCCTATCCTATCCTCTATCCTATCCTATCCTCTATCCTATCCTATCCTCTATCCTATCCAATCTTCTATCCTATCCTATCCTCTATCCTATCAAATCCCCTATCCTATCCTCTATCCTATCCTATCCTCTATCCAATCCTATCCTCTATCCTATCCTATCCTCTATCCTATCCTATCCTCTATCCTATCCAATCTTCTATCCTATCCTATCCTCTATCCTATCAAATCCCCTATCCTATCCTCTATCCTATCCTATCCTCTATGCTATCCTATCCTCTATCCTATCCTATCCTCTATCCTATCCTATCCTCTATCCTATCCTATCCTCTATCCTATCCTATCCTCTATCCTATCCTATCCTCTATCCTATCCTACCCCCAAACCAACCCAGCTTCTATCCTACCCTATCATCTATCCTATCAAATCTCCTATCCTATCCTCTATCCTATCCTATCCTCTATCCTATCCTATCCTCTATCCTATCCTATCCTCTATCCTATCCTATCCTCTATCCTATCCTATCCTCTATCCTATCCTATCCTCTATCCTATCCTATCCTCTATCCTATCCTATCCTCTATCCGATCCTATCCTCTATCCTATCCTATTCTCTATCCTATCCTATCCTCTATCCCATCCTATCCTCTATCCTATCCTTTCCTGTATCCTATCCTATCCTCTATCCTATCCTATCCTGTATCCTATCCTTTCCTGTATCCTATCCAATCCTCTATCCTATCCTATCCTCTATCCTATCGTATCCTCTATCCTATCCTATCTTCTATCCTATCCTATCCTCTATCCTATCCTATCCTCTATCCTATCCTATCCTCTATCCGATCCTATCCTCTATCCTATCCTATCCTCTATCCTATCCCATCTTCTATCCTATCCTATCCTCTATCCTATCAAATCCCCTATCCTATCCTCTATCCTATCCTATCCTGTATCCTATTAAATCCTCAATAATATACTATCATCTATCCTCTATCCTATCCAATCCTCTATCCTATCAATTCCTCTATCCTATCATATCCTCTATCCTATAATATCCTCTATCCTATCCTATCCTCTATTCTATCCTATCTTCTATCCTATCCTATCCTCTATCCTATCAAATCCCCTATCCTATCCTCTATCCTATCCTATCCTGTGTCCTATCCAATCCTCAATCCTATCCTATCATCTATCCTCTATCCTATCCAATCCTCTATCCTATCCATTCCTCTATCCTATCATATCCTCTATCCTATAATATCCTCTATCCTATCCTATCCTCTATCCAATCCTCTATCCTATCCTATCCTCTATCCTATCCTATCCTCTATCCTATCCTACCCCCAAACCAACCCAGCTTCTATCCTACCCTATCATCTATCCTATCAAATCTCCTATCCTATCCTCTATCCCATCGTATCCTCTATCCTATCCTATCTTCTATCCTATCCTATCCTCTATACTATCAAATCCCCAATCCTATCCTCTATCCTATCCTATCCTCTATCCTATCCTATCTTCTATCCTACCCTATCATCTATCCTATCAAATCTCCTATCCTATCCTCTATCCTATCGTATCCTCTATCCTATCCTATCTTCTATCCTATCCTATCCTCTATCCTATCAAATCCCCAATCCTATCCTCTATCCTATCCTATCCTCTATCCTATCCTATCCTCTATCCGATCCTATCCTCTATCCTATCCTATCCTCTATCCTATCCTATCCACTATCCTATCCTATCCTCTATCCTATCCTATCCTCTATCCTATCCTATCCTCTATCCTATCCTATCCTCTATCCTATCCTATCCTCTATCCTATCCTATCCTCTATCCTATCCTATCCTCTATCCTATCCTATCCTCTATCCTGTCCTATGCTCTATCCTATCCTATCCTCTATCCTATCCGCTCCTCTATCCTATCCAATCCTCTGTCCTATCCTATCCTCTATCCTGTCCTATCCTCTATCCTATCCTATCCTCTATCCTATCCTCTATCCTATCCTATCCTCTATCCTATCCTATCCTCTATCCTATCCTATCTTCTATCCTATCCTATCCTCTATCCTATCAAATCCCCTATCCTATTCTCTATCCTATCCTATCCTGTATCCTATCCAATCCTCAATCCTATCCTATCATCTATCCTCTATCCTATCCAATCCTCTATCCTATCCATTCCTCTATCCTATCATATCCTCTATCCTATAATATCCTCTATCATATTCTATCCTCTATCCAATCCTCTATCCTATCCTATCATCTATCCTATCCTATCCTCTATCCTTTCCTATCCTCTATCCTATCCTATCCTCTATCCGATCCTATCCTCTATCCAATCCTCTATCCTATCCTATCCTCTATCCTATCCTATCCTCTATACTATCCTATCCTCTATCCTATCCTATCCTCTATCCTATCCTATCATCTATCCTGTCCTATGCTCTATCCTATCCTATCGTCTATCCTATCCTCTATCCTGTCCTCTCCTCTATCCTACCCTATCCTCTATCCTATCCTATCTTGTATCCTATCCTATCCTCTATCCTATCCTATCCTCTATCCTATCCTATCTTCTATCCTATTCTATCCTCTATCCTATCCTATCCTCTATCCTATCCTATCCTCTATCCTATCCTATCCTCTATCCTATCCTATCCTCTATCCAATCCTATCCTCTATCCTATCCTATCCTCTATCCTATCCTATCCTCTATCCTATCCTATCCTCTATCCTATCCTATCCTCTATCCTATCCTATCCTCTATCCTATCCTATCCTCTATCCTATCCTATCCTCTATCCTATCCTATCCTCTATCCTATCCAATCTTCTATCCTATCCTATCCTCTATCCTATCAAATCCCCTATCCTATCCTCTATCCTATCCTATCCTCTATGCTATCCTATCCTCTATCCTATCCTATCCTCTATCCTATCCTATCCTCTATCCTATCCTATCCTCTATCCTATCCTATCCTCTATCCTATCCTACCCCCAAACCAACCCAGCTTCTATCCTACCCTATCATCTATCCTATCAAATCTCCTATCCTATCCTCTATCCTATCCTATCCTCTATCCTATCCTATCCTCTATCCTATCCTATCCTCTATCCTATCCTATCCTCTATCCTATCCTATCCTCTATCCTATCCTATCCTCTATCCTATCCTATCCTCTATCCTATCCTATCCTCTATCCTATCCTATCCTCTATCCGATCCTATCCTCTATCCTATCCTATTCTCTATCCTATCCTATCCTCTATCCCATCCTATCCTCTATCCTATCCTTTCCTGTATCCTATCCTATCCTCTATCCTATCCTATCCTGTATCCTATCCTTTCCTGTATCCTATCCAATCCTCTATCCTATCCTATCCTCTATCCTATCGTATCCTCTATCCTATCCTATCTTCTATCCTATCCTATCCTCTATCCTATCCTATCCTCTATCCTATCCTATCCTCTATCCGATCCTATCCTCTATCCTATCCTATCCTCTATCCTATCCCATCTTCTATCCTATCCTATCCTCTATCCTATCAAATCCCCTATCCTATCCTCTATCCTATCCTATCCTGTATCCTATTAAATCCTCAATAATATACTATCATCTATCCTCTATCCTATCCAATCCTCTATCCTATCAATTCCTCTATCCTATCATATCCTCTATCCTATAATATCCTCTATCCTATCCTATCCTCTATTCTATCCTATCTTCTATCCTATCCTATCCTCTATCCTATCAAATCCCCTATCCTATCCTCTATCCTATCCTATCCTGTGTCCTATCCAATCCTCAATCCTATCCTATCATCTATCCTCTATCCTATCCAATCCTCTATCCTATCCATTCCTCTATCCTATCATATCCTCTATCCTATAATATCCTCTATCCTATCCTATCCTCTATCCAATCCTCTATCCTATCCTATCCTCTATCCTATCCTATCCTCTATCCTATCCTACCCCCAAACCAACCCAGCTTCTATCCTACCCTATCATCTATCCTATCAAATCTCCTATCCTATCCTCTATCCCATCGTATCCTCTATCCTATCCTATCTTCTATCCTATCCTATCCTCTATACTATCAAATCCCCAATCCTATCCTCTATCCTATCCTATCCTCTATCCTATCCTATCTTCTATCCTACCCTATCATCTATCCTATCAAATCTCCTATCCTATCCTCTATCCTATCGTATCCTCTATCCTATCCTATCTTCTATCCTATCCTATCCTCTATCCTATCAAATCCCCAATCCTATCCTCTATCCTATCAAATCCCCAATCCTATCCTCTATCCTATCCTATCCTCTATCCTATCCTATCCTCTATCCGATCCTATCCTCTATCCTATCCTATCCTCTATCCTATCCTATCCACTATCCTATCCTATCCTCTATCCTATCCTATCCTCTATCCTATCCTATCCTCTATCCTATCCTATCCTCTATCCTATCCTATCCTCTATCCTATCCTATCCTCTATCCTATCCTATCCTCTATCCTATCCTATCCTCTATCCTGTCCTATGCTCTATCCTATCCTATCCTCTATCCTATCCGCTCCTCTATCCTATCCAATCCTCTGTCCTATCCTATCCTCTATCCTGTCCTATCCTCTATCCTATCCTATCCTCTATCCTATCCTCTATCCTATCCTATCCTCTATCCTATCCTATCCTCTATCCTATCCTATCTTCTATCCTATCCTATCCTCTATCCTATCAAATCCCCTATCCTATTCTCTATCCTATCCTATCCTGTATCCTATCCAATCCTCAATCCTATCCTATCATCTATCCTCTATCCTATCCAATCCTCTATCCTATCCATTCCTCTATCCTATCATATCCTCTATCCTATAATATCCTCTATCATATTCTATCCTCTATCCAATCCTCTATCCTATCCTATCATCTATCCTATCCTATCCTCTATCCTTTCCTATCCTCTATCCTATCCTATCCTCTATCCGATCCTATCCTCTATCCAATCCTCTATCCTATCCTATCCTCTATCCTATCCTATCCTCTATACTATCCTATCCTCTATCCTATCCTATCCTCTATCCTATCCTATCATCTATCCTGTCCTATGCTCTATCCTATCCTATCGTCTATCCTATCCTCTATCCTGTCCTCTCCTCTATCCTACCCTATCCTCTATCCTATCCTATCTTGTATCCTATCCTATCCTCTATCCTATCCTATCCTCTATCCTATCCTATCTTCTATCCTATCCTATCCTCTATCCTATCCTATCCTCTATCCTATCCTATCCTCTATCCTATCCTATCCTCTATCCTATCCTATCCTCTATCCGATCCTATCCTCTATCCTATCCTATCCTTTATCCTATCCTATCCTCTATCCTATCGTATCCTCTATCCTATCCTTTCCTGTATCCTATCCAATCATCTATCCTATCGTATCCTCTATCCTATCCTATCTTCTATCCTATCCTATCCTCTATCCTATCCTATCCTCTATCCTATCCTATCCTCTATCCGATCCTATCCTCTATCCTATCCTATCCTCTATCCTATCCTATCTTCTATCCTATCCTATCCTCTATCCTATCAAATCCCCCATCCTATCCTCTATCCTATCCTATCCTCTATCCTATCCTATCCTCTATCCTATCCTATCCTCTATCCTATCCTATCCTCTATCCTATCCTATCCTCTATCCTGTCCTATCCTCTATCCTGTCCTATCCTCTATCCAATCCTCTATCCTATCCTATCCTCTATCCTATCCTATCCTCTATCCTATCCTATCCTCTATCCGATCCTATCCTCTATCCTATCCTATCCTCTATCCTATCCTATCCTCTATCCTATCCTATCCTCTATCCTATTCTTTCCTGTATCCTATCCAATCCTCTATCCTATCCTATCCTCTATCCTATCCTATCCTCTATCCTATCCTATCCTCTATCCTATCCTATCCTCTATCCTATCCTATCCTCTATCCTATCCTCTATCCTATCCTATCATCTATCCGATCCTATCTTCTATCCTATCCTATCCTCTATCCTATCCTATCCTCTATCCTATCCTATCCTCTATACTATCCTATCCTCTATCCGATCCTATCCTCTATCCTATCCTATCCTCTATCCTATCCATTCCTCTATCCTATCATATCCTCTATCCTTTAATATCCTCTATCCTATCCTATCCTCTATCCTATCCTATCTTCTATCCTATCCTATCCTCTATCCTATCAAATCCCCTATCCTATCCTCTATCCTATCCTATCCTGTATCCTATCCAATCCTCAATCCTATCCTATCATCTATCCTCTATCCTATCCAATCCTCTATCCTATCCATTCCTCTATCCTATCATATCCTCTATCCTATAATATCCTCTATCCTATCCTATCCTCTATCCAATCCTCTATCCTATCCTATCCTCTATCCTATCCTATCCTCTATCCAATCCTCTATCCTATCCTATCCTCTATCCTATCCTATCCTCTATCCTATCCTATCCTCTATACTATCCTATCCTCTATCCGATCCTATCCTCTATCCTATCCTATCCTCTATCCTATCCATTCCTCTATCCTATCATATCCTCTATCCTATAATATCCTCTATCCTATCCTATCCTCTATCCTATCCTATCTTCTATCCTATCCTATCCTCTATCCTATCAAATCCCCTATCCTATCCTCTATCCTATCCTATCCTGTATCCTATCCAATCCTCAATCCTATCCTATCATCTATCCTCTATCCTATCCAATCCTCTATCCTATCCATTCCTCTATCCTATCATATCCTCTATCCTATAATATCCTCTATCCTATCCTATCCTCTATCCTATCCTATCCTCTATCCTATCAATTCCTCTATCCTATCATATCCTCTATCCTATAATATCCTCTATCCTATCCTATCCTCTATTCTATCCTATCTTCTATCCTATCCTATCCTCTATCCTATCAAATCCCCTATCCTATCCTCTATCCTATCCTATCCTGTGTCCTATCCAATCCTCAATCCTATCCTATCATCTATCCTCTATCCTATCCAATCCTCTATCCTATCCATTCCTCTATCCTATCATATCCTCTATCCTATAATATCCTCTATCCTATCCTATCCTCTATCCAATCCTCTATCCTATCCTATCCTCTATCCTATCCTATCCTCTATCCTATCCTACCCCCAAACCAACCCAGCTTCTATCCTACCCTATCATCTATCCTATCAAATCTCCTATCCTATCCTCTATCCCATCGTATCCTCTATCCTATCCTATCTTCTATCCTATCCTATCCTCTATACTATCAAATCCCCAATCCTATCCTCTATCCTATCCTATCCTCTATCCTATCCTATCTTCTATCCTACCCTATCATCTATCCTATCAAATCTCCTATCCTATCCTCTATCCTATCGTATCCTCTATCCTATCCTATCTTCTATCCTATCCTATCCTCTATCCTATCAAATCCCCAATCCTATCCTCTATCCTATCAAATCCCCAATCCTATCCTCTATCCTATCCTATCCTCTATCCTATCCTATCCTCTATCCGATCCTATCCTCTATCCTATCCTATCCTCTATCCTATCCTATCCACTATCCTATCCTATCCTCTATCCTATCCTATCCTCTATCCTATCCTATCCTCTATCCTATCCTATCCTCTATCCTATCCTATCCTCTATCCTATCCTATCCTCTATCCTATCCTATCCTCTATCCTATCCTATCCTCTATCCTGTCCTATGCTCTATCCTATCCTATCCTCTATCCTATCCGCTCCTCTATCCTATCCAATCCTCTGTCCTATCCTATCCTCTATCCTGTCCTATCCTCTATCCTATCCTATCCTCTATCCTATCCTCTATCCTATCCTATCCTCTATCCTATCCTATCCTCTATCCTATCCTATCTTCTATCCTATCCTATCCTCTATCCTATCAAATCCCCTATCCTATTCTCTATCCTATCCTATCCTGTATCCTATCCAATCCTCAATCCTATCCTATCATCTATCCTCTATCCTATCCAATCCTCTATCCTATCCATTCCTCTATCCTATCATATCCTCTATCCTATAATATCCTCTATCATATTCTATCCTCTATCCAATCCTCTATCCTATCCTATCATCTATCCTATCCTATCCTCTATCCTTTCCTATCCTCTATCCTATCCTATCCTCTATCCGATCCTATCCTCTATCCAATCCTCTATCCTATCCTATCCTCTATCCTATCCTATCCTCTATACTATCCTATCCTCTATCCTATCCTATCCTCTATCCTATCCTATCATCTATCCTGTCCTATGCTCTATCCTATCCTATCGTCTATCCTATCCTCTATCCTGTCCTCTCCTCTATCCTACCCTATCCTCTATCCTATCCTATCTTGTATCCTATCCTATCCTCTATCCTATCCTATCCTCTATCCTATCCTATCTTCTATCCTATTCTATCCTCTATCCTATCCTATCCTCTATCCTATCCTATCCTCTATCCTATCCTATCCTCTATCCTATCCTATCCTCTATCCAATCCTATCCTCTATCCTATCCTATCCTCTATCCTATCCTATCCTCTATCCTATCCTATCCTCTATCCTATCCTATCCTCTATCCTATCCTATCCTCTATCCTATCCTATCCTCTATCCTATCCTATCCTCTATCCTATCCTATCCTCTATCCTATCCAATCTTCTATCCTATCCTATCCTCTATCCTATCAAATCCCCTATCCTATCCTCTATCCTATCCTATCCTCTATGCTATCCTATCCTCTATCCTATCCTATCCTCTATCCTATCCTATCCTCTATCCTATCCTATCCTCTATCCTATCCTATCCTCTATCCTATCCTACCCCCAAACCAACCCAGCTTCTATCCTACCCTATCATCTATCCTATCAAATCTCCTATCCTATCCTCTATCCTATCCTATCCTCTATCCTATCCTATCCTCTATCCTATCCTATCCTCTATCCTATCCTATCCTCTATCCTATCCTATCCTCTATCCTATCCTATCCTCTATCCTATCCTATCCTCTATCCTATCCTATCCTCTATCCTATCCTATCCTCTATCCGATCCTATCCTCTATCCTATCCTATTCTCTATCCTATCCTATCCTCTATCCCATCCTATCCTCTATCCTATCCTTTCCTGTATCCTATCCTATCCTCTATCCTATCCTATCCTGTATCCTATCCTTTCCTGTATCCTATCCAATCCTCTATCCTATCCTATCCTCTATCCTATCGTATCCTCTATCCTATCCTATCTTCTATCCTATCCTATCCTCTATCCTATCCTATCCTCTATCCTATCCTATCCTCTATCCGATCCTATCCTCTATCCTATCCTATCCTCTATCCTATCCCATCTTCTATCCTATCCTATCCTCTATCCTATCAAATCCCCTATCCTATCCTCTATCCTATCCTATCCTGTATCCTATTAAATCCTCAATAATATACTATCATCTATCCTCTATCCTATCCAATCCTCTATCCTATCAATTCCTCTATCCTATCATATCCTCTATCCTATAATATCCTCTATCCTATCCTATCCTCTATTCTATCCTATCTTCTATCCTATCCTATCCTCTATCCTATCAAATCCCCTATCCTATCCTCTATCCTATCCTATCCTGTGTCCTATCCAATCCTCAATCCTATCCTATCATCTATCCTCTATCCTATCCAATCCTCTATCCTATCCATTCCTCTATCCTATCATATCCTCTATCCTATAATATCCTCTATCCTATCCTATCCTCTATCCAATCCTCTATCCTATCCTATCCTCTATCCTATCCTATCCTCTATCCTATCCTACCCCCAAACCAACCCAGCTTCTATCCTACCCTATCATCTATCCTATCAAATCTCCTATCCTATCCTCTATCCCATCGTATCCTCTATCCTATCCTATCTTCTATCCTATCCTATCCTCTATACTATCAAATCCCCAATCCTATCCTCTATCCTATCCTATCCTCTATCCTATCCTATCTTCTATCCTACCCTATCATCTATCCTATCAAATCTCCTATCCTATCCTCTATCCTATCGTATCCTCTATCCTATCCTATCTTCTATCCTATCCTATCCTCTATCCTATCAAATCCCCAATCCTATCCTCTATCCTATCAAATCCCCAATCCTATCCTCTATCCTATCCTATCCTCTATCCTATCCTATCCTCTATCCGATCCTATCCTCTATCCTATCCTATCCTCTATCCTATCCTATCCACTATCCTATCCTATCCTCTATCCTATCCTATCCTCTATCCTATCCTATCCTCTATCCTATCCTATCCTCTATCCTATCCTATCCTCTATCCTATCCTATCCTCTATCCTATCCTATCCTCTATCCTATCCTATCCTCTATCCTGTCCTATGCTCTATCCTATCCTATCCTCTATCCTATCCGCTCCTCTATCCTATCCAATCCTCTGTCCTATCCTATCCTCTATCCTGTCCTATCCTCTATCCTATCCTATCCTCTATCCTATCCTCTATCCTATCCTATCCTCTATCCTATCCTATCCTCTATCCTATCCTATCTTCTATCCTATCCTATCCTCTATCCTATCAAATCCCCTATCCTATTCTCTATCCTATCCTATCCTGTATCCTATCCAATCCTCAATCCTATCCTATCATCTATCCTCTATCCTATCCAATCCTCTATCCTATCCATTCCTCTATCCTATCATATCCTCTATCCTATAATATCCTCTATCATATTCTATCCTCTATCCAATCCTCTATCCTATCCTATCATCTATCCTATCCTATCCTCTATCCTTTCCTATCCTCTATCCTATCCTATCCTCTATCCGATCCTATCCTCTATCCAATCCTCTATCCTATCCTATCCTCTATCCTATCCTATCCTCTATACTATCCTATCCTCTATCCTATCCTATCCTCTATCCTATCCTATCATCTATCCTGTCCTATGCTCTATCCTATCCTATCGTCTATCCTATCCTCTATCCTGTCCTCTCCTCTATCCTACCCTATCCTCTATCCTATCCTATCTTGTATCCTATCCTATCCTCTATCCTATCCTATCCTCTATCCTATCCTATCTTCTATCCTATCCTATCCTCTATCCTATCCTATCCTCTATCCTATCCTATCCTCTATCCTATCCTATCCTCTATCCTATCCTATCCTCTATCCGATCCTATCCTCTATCCTATCCTATCCTTTATCCTATCCTATCCTCTATCCTATCGTATCCTCTATCCTATCCTTTCCTGTATCCTATCCAATCATCTATCCTATCGTATCCTCTATCCTATCCTATCTTCTATCCTATCCTATCCTCTATCCTATCCTATCCTCTATCCTATCCTATCCTCTATCCGATCCTATCCTCTATCCTATCCTATCCTCTATCCTATCCTATCTTCTATCCTATCCTATCCTCTATCCTATCAAATCCCCCATCCTATCCTCTATCCTATCCTATCCTCTATCCTATCCTATCCTCTATCCTATCCTATCCTCTATCCTATCCTATCCTCTATCCTATCCTATCCTCTATCCTGTCCTATCCTCTATCCTGTCCTATCCTCTATCCAATCCTCTATCCTATCCTATCCTCTATCCTATCCTATCCTCTATCCTATCCTATCCTCTATCCGATCCTATCCTCTATCCTATCCTATCCTCTATCCTATCCTATCCTCTATCCTATCCTATCCTCTATCCTATTCTTTCCTGTATCCTATCCAATCCTCTATCCTATCCTATCCTCTATCCTATCCTATCCTCTATCCTATCCTATCCTCTATCCTATCCTATCCTCTATCCTATCCTATCCTCTATCCTATCCTCTATCCTATCCTATCATCTATCCGATCCTATCTTCTATCCTATCCTATCCTCTATCCTATCCTATCCTCTATCCTATCCTATCCTCTATACTATCCTATCCTCTATCCGATCCTATCCTCTATCCTATCCTATCCTCTATCCTATCCATTCCTCTATCCTATCATATCCTCTATCCTTTAATATCCTCTATCCTATCCTATCCTCTATCCTATCCTATCTTCTATCCTATCCTATCCTCTATCCTATCAAATCCCCTATCCTATCCTCTATCCTATCCTATCCTGTATCCTATCCAATCCTCAATCCTATCCTATCATCTATCCTCTATCCTATCCAATCCTCTATCCTATCCATTCCTCTATCCTATCATATCCTCTATCCTATAATATCCTCTATCCTATCCTATCCTCTATCCAATCCTCTATCCTATCCTATCCTCTATCCTATCCTATCCTCTATCCAATCCTCTATCCTATCCTATCCTCTATCCTATCCTATCCTCTATCCTATCCTATCCTCTATACTATCCTATCCTCTATCCGATCCTATCCTCTATCCTATCCTATCCTCTATCCTATCCATTCCTCTATCCTATCATATCCTCTATCCTATAATATCCTCTATCCTATCCTATCCTCTATCCTATCCTATCTTCTATCCTATCCTATCCTCTATCCTATCAAATCCCCTATCCTATCCTCTATCCTATCCTATCCTGTATCCTATCCAATCCTCAATCCTATCCTATCATCTATCCTCTATCCTATCCAATCCTCTATCCTATCCATTCCTCTATCCTATCATATCCTCTATCCTATAATATCCTCTATCCTATCCTATCCTCTATCCTATCCTATCCTCTATCCTATCAATTCCTCTATCCTATCATATCCTCTATCCTATAATATCCTCTATCCTATCCTATCCTCTATTCTATCCTATCTTCTATCCTATCCTATCCTCTATCCTATCAAATCCCCTATCCTATCCTCTATCCTATCCTATCCTGTGTCCTATCCAATCCTCAATCCTATCCTATCATCTATCCTCTATCCTATCCAATCCTCTATCCTATCCATTCCTCTATCCTATCATATCCTCTATCCTATAATATCCTCTATCCTATCCTATCCTCTATCCAATCCTCTATCCTATCCTATCCTCTATCCTATCCTATCCTCTATCCTATCCTACCCCCAAACCAACCCAGCTTCTATCCTACCCTATCATCTATCCTATCAAATCTCCTATCCTATCCTCTATCCCATCGTATCCTCTATCCTATCCTATCTTCTATCCTATCCTATCCTCTATACTATCAAATCCCCAATCCTATCCTCTATCCTATCCTATCCTCTATCCTATCCTATCTTCTATCCTACCCTATCATCTATCCTATCAAATCTCCTATCCTATCCTCTATCCTATCGTATCCTCTATCCTATCCTATCTTCTATCCTATCCTATCCTCTATCCTATCAAATCCCCAATCCTATCCTCTATCCTATCAAATCCCCAATCCTATCCTCTATCCTATCCTATCCTCTATCCTATCCTATCCTCTATCCGATCCTATCCTCTATCCTATCCTATCCTCTATCCTATCCTATCCACTATCCTATCCTATCCTCTATCCTATCCTATCCTCTATCCTATCCTATCCTCTATCCTATCCTATCCTCTATCCTATCCTATCCTCTATCCTATCCTATCCTCTATCCTATCCTATCCTCTATCCTATCCTATCCTCTATCCTGTCCTATGCTCTATCCTATCCTATCCTCTATCCTATCCGCTCCTCTATCCTATCCAATCCTCTGTCCTATCCTATCCTCTATCCTGTCCTATCCTCTATCCTATCCTATCCTCTATCCTATCCTCTATCCTATCCTATCCTCTATCCTATCCTATCCTCTATCCTATCCTATCTTCTATCCTATCCTATCCTCTATCCTATCAAATCCCCTATCCTATTCTCTATCCTATCCTATCCTGTATCCTATCCAATCCTCAATCCTATCCTATCATCTATCCTCTATCCTATCCAATCCTCTATCCTATCCATTCCTCTATCCTATCATATCCTCTATCCTATAATATCCTCTATCATATTCTATCCTCTATCCAATCCTCTATCCTATCCTATCATCTATCCTATCCTATCCTCTATCCTTTCCTATCCTCTATCCTATCCTATCCTCTATCCGATCCTATCCTCTATCCAATCCTCTATCCTATCCTATCCTCTATCCTATCCTATCCTCTATACTATCCTATCCTCTATCCTATCCTATCCTCTATCCTATCCTATCATCTATCCTGTCCTATGCTCTATCCTATCCTATCGTCTATCCTATCCTCTATCCTGTCCTCTCCTCTATCCTACCCTATCCTCTATCCTATCCTATCTTGTATCCTATCCTATCCTCTATCCTATCCTATCCTCTATCCTATCCTATCTTCTATCCTATCCTATCCTCTATCCTATCCTATCCTCTATCCTATCCTATCCTCTATCCTATCCTATCCTCTATCCTATCCTATCCTCTATCCGATCCTATCCTCTATCCTATCCTATCCTTTATCCTATCCTATCCTCTATCCTATCGTATCCTCTATCCTATCCTTTCCTGTATCCTATCCAATCATCTATCCTATCGTATCCTCTATCCTATCCTATCTTCTATCCTATCCTATCCTCTATCCTATCCTATCCTCTATCCTATCCTATCCTCTATCCGATCCTATCCTCTATCCTATCCTATCCTCTATCCTATCCTATCTTCTATCCTATCCTATCCTCTATCCTATCAAATCCCCCATCCTATCCTCTATCCTATCCTATCCTCTATCCTATCCTATCCTCTATCCTATCCTATCCTCTATCCTATCCTATCCTCTATCCTATCCTATCCTCTATCCTGTCCTATCCTCTATCCTGTCCTATCCTCTATCCAATCCTCTATCCTATCCTATCCTCTATCCTATCCTATCCTCTATCCTATCCTATCCTCTATCCGATCCTATCCTCTATCCTATCCTATCCTCTATCCTATCCTATCCTCTATCCTATCCTATCCTCTATCCTATTCTTTCCTGTATCCTATCCAATCCTCTATCCTATCCTATCCTCTATCCTATCCTATCCTCTATCCTATCCTATCCTCTATCCTATCCTATCCTCTATCCTATCCTATCCTCTATCCTATCCTCTATCCTATCCTATCATCTATCCGATCCTATCTTCTATCCTATCCTATCCTCTATCCTATCCTATCCTCTATCCTATCCTATCCTCTATACTATCCTATCCTCTATCCGATCCTATCCTCTATCCTATCCTATCCTCTATCCTATCCATTCCTCTATCCTATCATATCCTCTATCCTTTAATATCCTCTATCCTATCCTATCCTCTATCCTATCCTATCTTCTATCCTATCCTATCCTCTATCCTATCAAATCCCCTATCCTATCCTCTATCCTATCCTATCCTGTATCCTATCCAATCCTCAATCCTATCCTATCATCTATCCTCTATCCTATCCAATCCTCTATCCTATCCATTCCTCTATCCTATCATATCCTCTATCCTATAATATCCTCTATCCTATCCTATCCTCTATCCAATCCTCTATCCTATCCTATCCTCTATCCTATCCTATCCTCTATCCAATCCTCTATCCTATCCTATCCTCTATCCTATCCTATCCTCTATCCTATCCTATCCTCTATACTATCCTATCCTCTATCCGATCCTATCCTCTATCCTATCCTATCCTCTATCCTATCCATTCCTCTATCCTATCATATCCTCTATCCTATAATATCCTCTATCCTATCCTATCCTCTATCCTATCCTATCTTCTATCCTATCCTATCCTCTATCCTATCAAATCCCCTATCCTATCCTCTATCCTATCCTATCCTGTATCCTATCCAATCCTCAATCCTATCCTATCATCTATCCTCTATCCTATCCAATCCTCTATCCTATCCATTCCTCTATCCTATCATATCCTCTATCCTATAATATCCTCTATCCTATCCTATCCTCTATCCAATCCTCTATCCTATCCTATCCTCTATCCTATCCTATCCTCTATCCTATCCTACCCCCAAACCTATCCTATCTTCTATCCTACCCTATCATCTATCCTATCAAATCTCCTATCCTATCCTCTATCCTATCGTATCCTCTATCCTATCCTATCTTCTATCCTATCCTATCCTCTATCCTATCAAATCCCCAATCCTATCCTCTATCCTATCCTATCCTCTATCCTATCCTATCCTCTATCCTATCCTTTCCTGTATCCTATCCAATCCTCTATCCTATCCTATCCTCTATCCTATCCTATCCTCTATCCTATCCTATCCTCTATCCTATCCTCTATCCTATCCTATCCTCTATCCGATCCTATCTTCTATCCTATCCTATCCTCTATCCTATCCTATCCTCTATCCTATCGTATCCTCTATCCTATCCTATCTTCTATCCAATCCTATCCTCTATCCTATCCTATCCTCTATACTATCCTATCCTCTATCCGATCCTATCCTCTATCCTATCCTATCCTCTATCCTATCCATTCCTCTATCCTATCATATCCTCTATCCTATAATATCCTCTATCATATTCTATCCTCTATCCAATCCTCTATCCTATCCTATCATCTATCCTATCCATTCCTCTATCCTATCATATCCTCTATCCTATAATATCCTCTATCATATTCTATCCTCTATCCAATCCTCTATCCTATCCTATCTTCTATCCTATCCTATCCTCCATCCTATCCTATCCTCTATCCTATCCTATCCTCTATCCGATCCTATCCTCTATCCTATCCTATCCTCTATCCTATCCTATCTTCTATCCTATCCTATCCTCTATCCTATCAAATCCCCCATCCTATCCTCTATCCTATCCTATCCTCTATCCTATCCTATCCTCTATCCTATCCTATCCTCTATCCTATCCTATCCTCTATCCTATCCTATCCTCTATCCTATCCTATCCTCTATCCTATCCTATCCTCTATCCTGTCCTATCCTCTATCCAATCCTCTATCCTATCCTATCCTCTATCCTATCCTATCCTCTATCCGATCCTATCCTCTATCCTATCCTATCCTCTATCCTGTCCTATCCTCTATCCTATCCTATCCTCTATCCTATCCTTTCCTGTATCCTATCCAATCCTCTATCCTATCCTATCCTCTATCCTATCCTATCCTCTATCCTATCCTATCCTCTATCCTATCCTATCCTCTATCCTATCCTCTATCCTATCCTCTATCCTATCCTATCCTCTATCCGATCCTATCTTCTATCCTATCCTATCCTCTATCCTATCCTATCCTCTATCCTATCCTATCCTCTATCCTATCCTTTCCTGTATCCTATCCAATCCTCTATCCTATCCTATCCTCTATCCTATCGTATCCTCTATCCTATCCTATCTTCTATCCAATCCTATCCTCTATCCTATCCTATCCTCTATACTATCCTATCCTCTATCCGATCCTATCCTCTATCCTATCCTATCCTCTATCCTATCCATTCCTCTATCCTATCATATCCTCTATCCTATAATATCCTCTATCCTATCCTATCCTCTATCCTATCCTATCTTCTATCCTATCCTATCCTCTATCCTATCAAATCCCCTATCCTATCCTCTATCCTATCCTATCCTGTATCCTATCCAATCCTCAATCCTATCCTATCATCTATCCTCTATCCTATCCAATCCTCTATCCTATCCATTCCTCTATCCTATCATATCCTCTATCCTATAATATCCTCTATCCTATCCTATCCTCTATCCAATCCTCTATCCTATCCTATCCTCTATCCTATCCTATCCTCTATCCTATCCTACCCCCAAACCTATCCTATCTTCTATCCTACCCTATCATCTATCCTATCAAATCTCCTATCCTATCCTCTATCCTATCGTATCCTCTATCCTATCCTATCTTCTATCCTATCCTATCCTCTATCCTATCAAATCCCCAATCCTATCCTCTATCCTATCCTATCCTCTATCCTATCCTATCCTCTATCCTATCCTTTCCTGTATCCTATCCAATCCTCTATCCTATCCTATCCTCTATCCTATCCTATCCTCTATCCTATCCTCTATCCTATCCTATCCTCTATCCGATCCTATCTTCTATCCTATCCTATCCTCTATCCTATCCTATCCTCTATCCTATCCTATCCTCTATCCGATCCTATCTTCTATCCTATCCTATCCTCTATCCTATCCTATCCTCTATCCTATCCTTTCCTGTATCCTATCCAATCCTCTATCCTATCCTATCCTCTATCCTATCGTATCCTCTATCCTATCCTATCTTCTATCCAATCCTATCCTCTATCCTATCCTATCCTCTATACTATCCTATCCTCTATCCGATCCTATCCTCTATCCTATCCTATCCTCTATCCTATCCATTCCTCTATCCTATCATATCCTCTATCCTATAATATCCTCTATCCTATCCTATCCTCTATCCTATCCTATCTTCTATCCTATCCTATCCTCTATCCTATCAAATCCCCTATCCTATCCTCTATCCTATCCTATCCTGTATCCTATCCAATCCTCAATCCTATCCTATCATCTATCCTCTATCCTATCCAATCCTCTATCCTATCCATTCCTCTATCCTATCATATCCTCTATCCTATAATATCCTCTATCCTATCCTATCCTCTATCCAATCCTCTATCCTATCCTATCCTCTATCCTATCCTATCCTCTATCCTATCCTACCCCCAAACCTATCCTATCTTCTATCCTACCCTATCATCTATCCTATCAAATCTCCTATCCTATCCTCTATCCTATCGTATCCTCTATCCTATCCTATCTTGTATCCTATCCTATCCTCTATCCTATCAAATCCCCAATCCTATCCTCTATCCTATCCTACCCTCTATCCTATCCTGTCCTCTATCCTATCGTATCCTCTATTCGATCCTATCCTCTATCCTATCCTATCCTCTATGCTATCCTATCCTCTATCCTATCCTATCCTCTATCCTATCCTATCCTCTATCCTATTCTATCCTCTATCCTATCCTATCCTCTATCCTATCCTATCCTCTATCCTATCCTATCCTCTATCCTATCCTATCCTCTATCCTATCCTATCCTCTCTCCTATCCTATCCTCTATCCGATCCTATCTTCTATCCTATCCTATCCTCTATCCTATCCTATCCTCTATCCTATCCTATCCTCTATACTATCCTATCCTCTATCCGATCCTATCCTCTATCCTATCCTATCCTCTATCCTATCCATTCCTCTATCCTATCATATCCTCTATCCTATAATATCCTCTATCCTATCCTATCCTCTATCCTATCCTATCTTCTATCCTATCCTATCCTCTATCCTATCAAATCCCCTATCCTATCCTCTATCCTATCCTATCCTGTATCCTATCCAATCCTCAATCCTATCCTATCATCTATCCTCTATCCTATCCAATCCTCTATCCTATCCATTCCTCTATCCTATCATATCCTCTATCCTATAATATCCTCTATCCTATCCTATCCTCTATCCAATCCTCTATCCTATCCTATCCTCTATCCTATCCTATCCTCTATCCTATCCTATCCTCTATCCTATCCTACCCCCAAACCTATCCTATCTTCTATCCTACCCTATCATCTATCCTATCAAATCTCCTATCCTATCCTCTATCCTATCGTATCCTCTATCCTATCCTATCTTCTATCCTATCCTATCCTCTATCCTATCAAATCCCCAATCCTATCCTCTATCCTATCCTATCCTCTATCCTATCCTATCCTCTATCCTATCCTTTCCTGTATCCTATCCAATCCTCTATCCTATCCTATCCTCTATCCTATCCTATCCTCTATCCTATCCTCTATCCTATCCTATCCTCTATCCGATCCTTTCCTGTATCCTATCCAATCCTCTATCCTATCCTATCCTCTATCCTATCGTATCCTCTATCCTATCCTATCTTCTATCCAATCCTATCCTCTATCCTATCCTATCCTCTATACTATCCTATCCTCTATCCGATCCTATCCTCTATCCTATCCTATCCTCTATCCTATCCATTCCTCTATCCTATCATATCCTCTATCCTATAATATCCTCTATCATATTCTATCCTCTATCCAATCCTCTATCCTGTCCTATCATCTATCCTATCCATTCCTCTATCCTATCATATCCTCTATCCTATAATATCCTCTATCATATTCTATCCTCTATCCAATCCTCTATCCTATCCTATCATCTATCCTATCCTATCCTCTATCCTTTCTTATCCTCTATCCTATCCTTTCCTGTATCCTATCCAATCATCTATCCTATCGTATCCTCTATCCTATCCTATCTTCTATCCTATCCTATCCTCTATCCTATCCTATCCTCTATCCTATCCTATCCTCTATCCGATCCTATCCTCTATCCTATCCTATCCTCTATCCTATCCTATCTTCTATCCTATCCTATCCTCTATCCTATCAAATCCCCCATCCTATCCTCTATCCTATCCTATCCTCTATCCTATCCTATCCTCTATCCTATCCTATCCTCTATCCTATCCTATCCTCTATCCTATCCTATCCTCTATCCTATCCTATCCTCTATCCTGTCCTATCCTCTATCCAATCCTCTATCCTATCCTATCCTCTATCCTATCCTATCCTCTATCCTATCCTATCCTCTATCCGATCCTATCCTCTATCCTATCCTATCCTCTATCCTGTCCTATCCTCTATCCTATCCTATCCTCTATCCTATCCTTTCCTGTATCCTATCCAATCCTCTATCCTATCCTATCCTCTATCCTATCCTATCCTCTATCCTATCCTATCCTCTATCCTATCCTATCATCTATCCTATCCTCTATCCTATCCTCTATCCTATCCTATCCTCTATCCGATCCTATCTTCTATCCTATCCTATCCTCTATCCTATCCTATCCTCTATCCTATCCTATCCTCTATCCTATCCTATCCTCTATCCGATCCTATCCTCTATCCTATCCTATCCTCTATCCTATCCAATCCTCTATCCTATCCAATCCTCTATCCTATCCATTCCTCTATCCTATCATATCCTCTATCCTATAATATCCTCTATCCTATCCTATCCTCTATCCAATCCTCTATCCTATCCTATCCTCTATCCTATCCTATCCTCTATCCTATCCAATCCTCTATCCTATCCAATCCTCTATCCTATCCAATCCTCTATCCTATCCATTCCTCTATCCTATCATATCCTCTATCCTATAATATCCTCTATCCTATCCTATCCTCTATCCAATCCTCTATCCTATCCTATCCTCTATCCTATCCTATCCTCTATCCTATCCTACCCCCAAACCTATCCTATCTTCTATCCTACCCTATCATCTATCCTATCAAATCTCCTATCCTATCCTCTATCCTATCGTATCCTCTATCCTATCCTATCTTGTATCCTATCCTATCCTCTATCCTATCAAATCCCCAATCCTATCCTCTATCCTATCCTACCCTCTATCCTATCCTGTCCTCTATCCTATCGTATCCTCTATTCGATCCTATCCTCTATCCTATCCTATCCTCTATGCTATCCTATCCTCTATCCTATCCTATCCTCTATCCTATCCTATCCTCTATCCTATTCTATCCTCTATCCTATCCTATCCTCTATCCTATCCTATCCTCTATCCTATCCAATCCTCTATCCTATCCATTCCTCTATCCTATCATATCCTCTATCCTATAATATCCTCTATCCTATCCTATCCTGTATCCAATCCTCTATCCTATCCTATCCTCTATCCTATCCTATCCTCTATCCTATCCTACCCCCAAACCTATCCTATCTTCTATCCTACCCTATCATCTATCCTATCAAATCTCCTATCCTATCCTCTATCCTATCGTATCCTCTATCCTATCCTATCTTCTATCCTATCCTATCCTCTATCCTATCAAATCCCCAATCCTATCCTCTATCCTATCCTATCCTCTATCCTATCCTATCCTCTATCCTATCCTTTCCTGTATCCTATCCAATCCTCTATCCTATCCTATCCTCTATCCTATCCTATCCTCTATCCTATCCTATCCTCTATCCTATCCTCTATCCTATCCTATCCTCTATCCGATCCTATCTTCTATCCTATCCTATCCTCTATCCTATCCTATCCTCTATCCTATCCTATCCTCTATACTATCCTATCCTCTATCCGATCCTATCCTCTATCCTATCCTATCCTCTATCCTATCCATTCCTCTATCCTATCATATCCTCTATCCTATAATATCCTCTATCCTATCCTATCCTCTATCCTATCCTATCTTCTATCCTATCCTATCCTCTATCCTATCAAATCCCCTATCCTATCCTCTATCCTATCCTATCCTGTATCCTATCCAATCCTCAATCCTATCCTATCATCTATCCTCTATCCTATCCAATCCTCTATCCTATCCATTCCTCTATCCTATCATATCCTCTATCCTATAATATCCTCTATCCTATCCTATCCTCTATCCAATCCTCTATCCTATCCTATCCTCTATCCTATCCTATCCTCTATCCTATCCTATCCTCTATCCTATCCTACCCCCAAACCTATCCTATCTTCTATCCTACCCTATCATCTATCCTATCAAATCTCCTATCCTATCCTCTATCCTATCGTATCCTCTATCCTATCCTATCTTCTATCCTATCCTATCCTCTATCCTATCAAATCCCCAATCCTATCCTCTATCCTATCCTATCCTCTATCCTATCCTATCCTCTATCCTATCCTTTCCTGTATCCTATCCAATCCTCTATCCTATCCTATCCTCTATCCTATCCTATCCTCTATCCTATCCTCTATCCTATCCTATCCTCTATCCGATCCTTTCCTGTATCCTATCCAATCCTCTATCCTATCCTATCCTCTATCCTATCGTATCCTCTATCCTATCCTATCTTCTATCAAATCCTATCCTCTATCCTATCCTATCCTCTATACTATCCTATCCTCTATCCGATCCTATCCTCTATCCTATCCTATCCTCTATCCTATCCATTCCTCTATCCTATCATATCCTCTATCCTATAATATCCTCTATCATATTCTATCCTCTATCCAATCCTCTATCCTATCCTATCATCTATCCTATCCATTCCTCTATCCTATCATATCCTCTATCCTATAATATCCTCTATCATATTCTATCCTCTATCCAATCCTCTATCCTATCCTATCATCTATCCTATCCTATCCTCTATCCTTTCTTATCCTCTATCCTATCCTTTCCTGTATCCTATCCAATCATCTATCCTATCGTATCCTCTATCCTATCCTATCTTCTATCCTATCCTATCCTCTATCCTATCCTATCCTCTATCCTATCCTATCCTCTATCCGATCCTATCCTCTATCCTATCCTATCCTCTATCCTATCCTATCTTCTATCCTATCCTATCCTCTATCCTATCAAATCCCCCATCCTATCCTCTATCCTATCCTATCCTCTATCCTATCCTATCCTCTATCCTATCCTATCCTCTATCCTATCCTATCCTCTATCCTATCCTATCCTCTATCCTATCCTATCCTCTATCCTGTCCTATCCTCTATCCAATCCTCTATCCTATCCTATCATCTATCCTATCCTATCCTCTATCCTATCCTATCCTCTATCCTATCCTATCTTCTATCCTATCCTATCCTCTATCCTATCAAATCCCCTATCCTATCCTCTATCCTATCCTATCCTGTATCCTATCCAATCCTCAATCCTATCCTATCATCTATCCTCTATCCTATCCAATCCTCTATCCTATCCATTCCTCTATCCTATCATATCCTCTATCCTATAATATCCTCTATCCTATCCTATCCTCTATCCAATCCTCTATCCTATCCTATCCTCTATCCTATCCATTCCTCTATCCTATCATATCCTCTATCCTATAATATCCTCTATCATATTCTATCCTCTATCCAATCCTCTATCCTATCCTATCATCTATCCTATCCATTCCTCTATCCTATCATATCCTCTATCCTATAATATCCTCTATCATATTCTATCCTCTATCCAATCCTCTATCCTATCCTATCATCTATCCTATCCTATCCTCTATCCTTTCTTATCCTCTATCCTATCCTTTCCTGTATCCTATCCAATCATCTATCCTATCGTATCCTCTATCCTATCCTATCTTCTATCCTATCCTATCCTCTATCCTATCCTATCCTCTATCCTATCCTATCCTCTATCCGATCCTATCCTCTATCCTATCCTATCCTCTATCCTATCCTATCTTCTATCCTATCCTATCCTCTATCCTATCAAATCCCCCATCCTATCCTCTATCCTATCCTATCCTCTATCCTATCCTATCCTCTATCCTATCCTATCCTCTATCCTATCCTATCCTCTATCCTACCCTATCCTCTATCCTATCCTATCCTCTATCCTGTCCTATCCTCTATCCATTCCTCTATCCTATCCTATCCTCTATCCTATCCTATCCTCTATCCTATCCTATCCTCTATCCGATCCTATCCTCTATCCTATCCTATCCTCTATCCTGTCCTATCCTCTATCCTATCCTATCCTCTATCCTATCCTTTCCTGTATCCTATCCAATCCTCTATCCTATCCTATCCTCTATCCTATCCTATCCTCTATCCTATCCTATCCTCTATCCTATCCTATCCTCTATCCTATCCTCTATCCTATCCTCTATCCTATCCTATCCTCTATCCGATCCTATCTTCTATCCTATCCTATCCTCTATCCTATCCTATCCTCTATCCTATCCTATCCTCTATCCTATCCTTTCCTGTATCCTATCCAATCCTCTATCCTATCCTATCCTCTATTCTATCGTATCCTCTATCCTATCCTATCTTCTATCCAATCCTATCCTCTATCCTATCCTATCCTCTATACTATCCTATCCTCTATCCGATCCTATCCTCTATCCTATCCTATCCTCTATCCTATCCATTCCTCTATCCTATCATATCCTCTATCCTATAATATCCTCTATCCTATCCTATCCTCTATCCTATCCTATCTTCTATCCTATCCTATCCTCTATCCTATCAAATCCCCTATCCTATCCTCTATCCTATCCTATCCTGTATCCTATCCAATCCTCAATCCTATCCTATCATCTATCCTCTATCCTATCCAATCCTCTATCCTATCCATTCCTCTATCCTATCATATCCTCTATCCTATAATATCCTCTATCCTATCCTATCCTCTATCCAATCCTCTATCCTATCCTATCCTCTATCCTATCCTATCCTCTATCCTATTCTACCCCCAAACCTATCCTATCTTCTATCCTACCCTATCATCTATCCTATCAAATCTCCTATCCTATCCTCTATCCTATCGTATCCTCTATCCTATCCTATCTTCTATCCTATCCTATCCTCTATCCTATCAAATCCCCAATCCTATCCTCTATCCTATCCTATCCTCTATCCTATCCTATCCTCTATCCTATCCTTTCCTGTATCCTATCCAATCCTCTATCCTATCCTATCCTCTATCCTATCCTATCCTCTATCCTATCCTCTATCCTATCCTATCCTCTATCCGATCCTATCTTCTATCCTATCCTATCCTCTATCCTATCCTATCCTCTATCCTATCCTATCCTCTATCCTATCCTTTCCTGTATCCTATCCAATCCTCTATCCTATCCTATCCTCTATCCTATCGTATCCTCTATCCTATCCTATCTTCTATCCAATCCTATCCTCTATCCTATCCTATCCTCTATACTATCCTATCCTCTATCCGATCCTATCCTCTATCCTATCCTATCCTCTATCCTATCCATTCCTCTATCCTATCATATCCTCTATCCTATAATATCCTCTATCCTATCCTATCCTCTATCCTATCCTATCTTCTATCCTATCCTATCCTCTATCCTATCAAATCCCCTATCCTATCCTCTATCCTATCCTATCCTGTATCCTATCCAATCCTCAATCCTATCCTATCATCTATCCTCTATCCTATCCAATCCTCTATCCTATCCATTCCTCTATCCTATCATATCCTCTATCCTATAATATCCTCTATCCTATCCTATCCTCTATCCAATCCTCTATCCTATCCTATCCTCTATCCTATCCTATCCTCTATCCTATCCTACCTCCAAACCTATCCTATCTTCTATCCTACCCTATCATCTATCCTATCAAATCTCCTATCCTATCCTCTATCCTATCGTATCCTCTATCCTATCCTATCTTGTATCCTATCCTATCCTCTATCCTATCAAATCCCCAATCCTATCCTCTATCCTATCCTATCCTCTATCCTATCCTGTCCTCTATCCTATCGTATCCTCTATTCGATCCTATCCTCTATCCTATCCTATCCTCTATGCTATCCTATCCTCTATCCTATCCTATCCACTATCCTATCCTATCCTCTATCCTATTCTATCCTCTATCCTATCCTATCCTCTATCCTATCCTATCCTCTATCCTATCCTATCCTCTATCCTATCCTATCCTCTATCCTATCCTATCCTCTCTCCTATCCTATCCTCTATCCTATCCTATCCTCTATCCTGTCCTATGCTCTATCCTATCCTATCCTCTATCCTATCCGCTCCTCTATCCTATCCAATCCTCTGTCCTATCCTATCCTCTATCCTGTCCTATCCTCTATCCTATCCTATCCTCTATCCTATCCTCTATCCTATCCTCTATCCTATCCTATCCTCTATCATATCCTATCCTCTATCCTATCCTATCTTCTATACTATCCTATCCTCTATCCTATCAAATCCCCTATCCTATTCTCTATCCTATCCTATCCTGTATCCTATCCAATCCTCAATCCTATCCTATCATCTATCCTCTATCCTATCCAATCCTCTATCCTATCCATTCCTCTATCCTATCATATCCTCTATCCTATAATATCCTCTATCCTATCCTATCCTCTATCCAATCCTCTATCCTATCCTATCCTCTATCCTATCCTATCCTCTATCCTATCCTATCCTCTATCCTATCCTATCTTCTATCCTACCCTATCATCTATCCTATCAAATCTCCTATCCTATCCTCTATCCTATCGTATCCTCTATCCTATCCTATCTTCTATCCTATCCTATCCTCTATCCTATCAAATCCCCAATCCTATCCTCTATCCTATCCTATCCTCTATCCTATCCTGTCCTCTATCCTATCGTATCCTCTATTCGATCCTATCCTCTATCCTATCCTATCCTCTATGCTATCCTATCCTCTATCCTATCCTATCCTCTATCCTATCCTATCCTCTATCCTATCCTATCCTCTATCCTATCCTATCCTCTATCCTATCCTATCCTCTATCCGATCCTATCCTCTATCCAATCCTCTATCCTATCCTATCCCCTATCCTATCCTATCCTCTATACTATCCTATCCTCTATCCTATCCTATCCTCTATCCTATCCTATCATCTATCCTGTCCTATGCTCTATCCTATCCTATCGTCTATCCTATCCTCTATCCTGTCCTCTCCTCTATCCTACCCTATCCTCTATCCTATCCTATCTTGTATCCTATCCTATCCTCTATCCTATCCTATCCTCTATCCTATCCTATCTTCTATCCTATCCTATCCTCTATCCTATCCTATCCTCTATCCTATCCTATCCTCTATCCTATCCTATCCTCTATCCTATCCTATCCTCTATCCGATCCTATCCTCTATCCTATCCTATCCTTTATCCTATCCTATCCTCTATCCTATCCTATCCTCTATCCTATCCTTTCCTGTATCCTATCCAATCATCTATCCTATCGTATCCTCTATCCTATCCTATCTTCTATCCTATCCTATCCTCTATCCTATCAAATCCCCCATCCTATCCTCTATCCTATCCTATCCTCTATCCTATCCTATCCTCTATCCTATCCTATCTTCTATCCTATCCTATCCTCTATCCTATCAAATCCCCTATCCTATCCTCTATCCTATCCTATCCTGTATGATATCCAATCCTCAATCCTATCCTATCATCTATCCTCTATCCTATCCAATCCTCTATCCTATCCATTCCTCTATCCTATCATATCCTCTATCCTATAATATCCTCTATCCTATCCTATCCTCTATCCAATCCTCTATCCTATCCTATCCTCTATCCTATCCTATCCTCTATCCTATCCTACCCCCAAACCTATCCTATCTTCTATCCTACCCTATCATCTATCCTATCAAATCTCCTATCCTATCCTCTATCCTATCGTATCCTCTATCCTATCCTATCTTGTATCCTATCCTATCCTCTATCCTATCAAATCCCCAATCCTATCCTCTATCCTATCCTATCCTCTATCCTATCCTGTCCTCTATCCTATCGTATCCTCTATTCGATCCTATCCTCTATCCTATCCTATCCTCTATGCTATCCTATCCTCTATCCTATCCTATCCACTATCCTATCCTATCCTCTATCCTATTCTATCCTCTATCCTATCCTATCCTCTATCCTATCCTATCCTCTATCCTATCCTATCCTCTATCCTATCCTATCCTCTATCCTATCCTATCCTCTCTCCTATCCTATCCTCTATCCTATCCTATCCTCTATCCTGTCCTATGCTCTATCCTATCCTATCCTCTATCCTATCCGCTCCTCTATCCTATCCAATCCTCTGTCCTATCCTATCCTCTATCCTGTCCTATCCTCTATCCTATCCTATCCTCTATCCTATCCTCTATCCTATCCTCTATCCTATCCTATCCTCTATCCTATCCTATCCTCTATCCTATCCTTTCCTGTATCCTATCCAATCATCTATCCTATCGTATCCTCTATCCTATCCTATCTTCTATCCTATCCTATCCTCTATCCTATCAAATCCCCCATCCTATCCTCTATCCTATCCTATCCTCTATCCTATCCTATCCTCTATCCTATCCTATCCTCTATCCTATCCTATCCTCTATCCTGTCCTATCCTCTATCCAATCCTCTATCCTATCCTATCCTCTATCCTATCCTATCCTCTATCCTATCCTATCCTCTATCCGATCCTATCCTCTATCCTATCCTATCCTCTATACTATCCTATCCTCTATCCTATCCTATCCTCTATCCTATCCTTTCCTGTATCCTATCCAATCCTCTATCCTATCCTATCCTATCCTCTATCCTATCCTATCCTCTATCCTATCCTCTATCCTATCCTCTATCCTATCCTATCCTCTATCCGATCCTATCTTCTATCCTATCCTATCCTCTATCCTATCCTATCCTCTATCCTATCCTATCCTCTATCCTATCCTATCCTCTATCCTATCCTTTCCTGTATCCTATCCAATCCTCTATCCTATCCTATCCTCTATCCTATCCTATCCTCTATCCTATCCTCTATCCTATCCTATCCTCTATCCGATCCTATCTTCTATCCTATCCTATCCTCTATCCTATCCTATCCTCTATCCTATCCTATCCTCTATCCTATCCTATCCTCTATCCTATCCTTTCCTGTATCCTATCCAATCCTCTATCCTATCCTATCCTCTATCCTATCGTATCCTCTATCCTATCCTATCTTCTATCCAATCCTATCCTCTATCCTATCCTATCCTCTATACTATCCTATCCTCTATCTGATCCTATCCTCTATCCTATCCTATCCTCTATCCTATCCATTCCTCTATCCTATCATATCCTCTATCCTATAATATCCTCTATCCTATCCTATCCTCTATCCTATCCTATCTTCTATCCTATCCTATCCTCTATCCTATCAAATCCCCTATCCTATCCTCTATCCTATCCTATCCTGTATCCTATCCAATCCTCAATCCTATCCTATCATCTATCCTCTATCCTATCCAATCCTCTATCCTATCCATTCCTCTATCCTATCATATCCTCTATCCTATAATATCCTCTATCCTATCCTATCCTCTATCCAATCCTCTATCCTATCCTATCCTCTATCCTATCCTATCCTCTATCCTATCCTATCTTCTATCCTATCCTGTCCTCTATCCTATCGTATCCTCTATTCGATCCTATCCTCTATCCTATCCTATCCTCTATGCTATCCTATCCTCTATCCTATCCTATCCTCTATCCTATCCTATCCTCTCTCCTATCCTATCCTCTATCCTATCCTATCCTCTATCCTGTCCTATGCTCTATCCTATCCTATCCTCTATCCAATCCGCTCCTCTATCCTATCCAATCCTCTGTCCTATCCTATCCTCTATCCTGTCCTATCCTCTATCCTATCCTATCCTCTATCCTATCCTCTATCCTATCCTATCCTCTATCCTATCCTATCCTCTATCCTATCCTATCTTCTATCCTATCCTATCCTCTATCCTATCAAATCCCCTATCCTATTCTCTATCCTATCCTATCCTGTATCCTATCCAATCCTCAATCCTATCCTATCATCTATCCTCTATCCTATCCAATCCTCTATCCTATCCATTCCTCTATCCTATCATATCCTCTATCCTATAATATCCTCTATCCTATCCTATCCTCTATCCAATCCTCTATCCTATCCTATCCTCTATCCTATCCTATCCTCTATTCTATCCTATCCTCTATCCTGTCCTATGCTCTATCCTATCCAATCCTCAATCCTATCCTATCATCTATCCTCTATCCTATCCAATCCTCTATCCTATCCATTCCACTATCCTATCATATCCTCTATCCTATAATATCCTCTATCCTATCCTATCCTCTATCCAATCCTCTATCCTATCCTATCCTCTATCCTATCGTATCCTCTATTCGATCCTATCCTCTATCCTATCCTATCCTCTATGCTATCCTATCCTCTATCCTATCCTATCCTCTATCCTATCCTATCCTCTCTCCTATCCTATCCTCTATCCTATCCTATCCTCTATCCTGTCCTATGCTCTATCCTATCCTATCCTCTATCATATCCGCTCCTCTATCCTATCCAATCCTCTGTCCTATCCTATCCTCTATCCTGTCCTATCCTCTATCCTATCCTATCCTCTATCCTATCCTCTATCCTATCCTATCCTCTATCCTATCCTATCCTCTATCCTATCCTATCTTCTATCCTATCCTATCCTCTATCCTATCAAATCCCCTATCCTATTCTCTATCCTATCCTATCCTGTATCCTATCCAATCCTCAATCCTATCCTATCATCTATCCTCTATCCTATCCAATCCTCTATCCTATCCATTCCTCTATCCTATCATATCCTCTATCCTATAATATCCTCTATCCTATCCTATCCTCTATCCAATCCTCTATCCTATCCTATCCTATCATCTATCCTGTCCTATGCTCTATCCTATCCTATCTTCTATCCAATCCTATCCTCTATCCTATCAAATCCCCTATCCTATCCTCTATCCAATCCTCTATCCTATCCTATCCTCTATCCTATCCTATCCTCTATTCTATCCTATCCTCTATCCTGTCCTATGCTCTATCCTATCCAATCCTCAATCCTATCCTATCATCTATCCTCTATCCTATCCAATCCTCTATCCTATCCATTCCTCTATCCTATCATATCCTCTATCCTATAATATCCTCTATCCTATCCTATCCTCTATCCAATCCTCTATCCTATCCTATCCTCTATCCTATCCTATCCTCTATCCTATCCTATCATCTATCCTGTCCTATGCTCTATCCTATCCTATCCTCTATCCTATCCTATCATCTATCCTGTCCTATGCTCTATCCTATCCTATCGTCTATCCTATCCTCTATCCTATCCTCTCCTCTATCCTATCCTATCCTCTATCCTATCCTATCCTCTATCCTATCCTATCCTCTATCCTATCATATCCTCTATCCTATCCTATCCTCTATCCTATCCTATCCCCTATCCTATCCTATACTATCCTCTATCCTATCCTATCCTCTATCCTATCCTATCCTCTATTCTATCCTATCCTCTATCCTGTCCTATGCTCTATCCTATCCTATCGTCTATCCTATCCTATCGTCTATCCTATCCTCTATCCTATCCTATCCTCTATCCTATCCTATCCTCTATCCTATCCTATCCTCTATCCTATCCTATCCTCTATCCTATCCTATCCTCTATCCGATCCTATCCTCTATCCAATCCTCTATCCTATCCTATCCTCTATCCTATACTATCTTCTATCCTATCCTATCCTCTATCCTATCAAATCCCCTATCCTATCCTCTATCCTATCCTATACTCTATCCTACCCTATCCCCTATCCTATCCTATCCTCTATCCTATCCTATCCTCTGTCCTATCCTATCCTCTATCCTATCCTATCCTCTATCCTATCCTATCCTCTATCCTATCCTATCCTCTATCCTATCCTATCCTCTATCCGATCCTATCCTCTATCCTATCCTCTATCCTATCCTATCCTCTATCCTATCCTATCCTCTATCCTATCCTATCCTCTATCCTATCCTATCCTCTATCCTATCCTATCCTCTATCCTATCCTATCCTCTCTCCTATCCTATCCTCTATCCTTTCCTATCCTCTATCCTGTCCTATGCTCTATGCTATCCTATCCTCTATCCTATCCGCTCCTCTATCCTATCCTATCCTCTGTCCTATCCTACCCTCTATCCTATCCTATCCTCTATCCTATCCTATCCTCTATCCTATCCTATCCTCTATCCAATCCTATCTTCTATCCTATCCTATCCTCTATCCTATCAAATCCCCTATCCTATTCTCTATCCTATCCTATCCTCTATCCTGTCCTATGCTCTACCCTATCCTATCCTCTATCCTATCGTATCCTCTATCCTATCCTATCTTCTATCCTATCCTATCCTCTATCCTATCCTATCCTCTATCCTATCCTATCCTCTATCCTATCCTATCCCCTATCCTATCCTATCCTATCCTCTATCCTATCCTATCCTCTATCCGATCCTATCCTCTATCCTATCCTATCCTCTATCCTATCCTATCCTCTATCCTATCCTATCCTCTATCCTATCCTTTCCTGTACCCTATCCAATCCTCTATCCTATCCTATCCTCTATCCTATCCTATCTTCTATCCTATCCAATCCTCTATCCTATCTTCTATCCTATCCTATCCTCTATCCTATCAAATCGCCTATCCTATCCTCTATCCTATACTATCCTGTATCCTATCCAATCCTCAATCCTATACTATCATCTATCCTCTATCCTATCCAATCCTCTATCCTATCCATTCCTCTATCCTATCATATCCTCTATCCTATAATATCCTCTATCCTATCCTATCCTCTATCCTATCCTATCTTCTATCCTATCCTATCCTCTATCCTATCAAATCCCCTATCCTATCCTCTGTCCTATCCTATCCTGTATCCTATCCAATCCTCAATCCTATCCTATCATCTATCCTCTATCCTATCCAATCCTCTATCCTATCCATTCCTCTATCCTATCATATCCTCTATCCTATAATATCCTCTATCCTATCCTATCCTCTATCCAATCCTCTATCCTATCCTATCCTCTATCCTATCCTATCCTCTATCCTATCCTATCCTCTATCCTATCCTATCCTCTATCCTATCGTATCTTCTATCCTACCCTATCATCTATCCTATCAAATCTCCTATCCTATCCTCTATTCTATCGTATCCTCTATCCTATCCTATCTTCTATCCTATCCTATCCTCTATCCTATCAAATCCCCAATCCTATCCTCTATCCTATCCTAGCCTCTATCCTATCCTATCCTCTATCCTATCCTACCCTCTATCCGATCCTATCCTCTATCCTATCCTATCCTCTATCCTATCCTATCCTCTATCCTATCCTATCCTCTATCCTATCCTATCCTCTCTCGTATCCTATCCTCTATCCTATCCTATCCTCTATCCTGTCCTATGCTCTATCCTATCCTATCCTCTATCCTATCCGCTCCTCTATCCTATCCTATCCTCTGTCCTATCCTATCCTCTATCCTATCCTATCCTCTATCCTATCCTATCCTCTATCCTATCCTATCCTCTATCCTATCCTATCCTCTATCCTATCCATTCCTCTATCCTATCATATCCTCTATCCTATAATATCCTCTATCCTATCCTATCCTCCATCCTGTCCTATGCTCTATCCTATCCTATCCTCTATCCTATCCGCTCCTCTATCCTATCCTATCCTCTGTCCTATCCTATCCTCTATCCTATCCTATCCTCTATCCTATCCTATCCTCTATCCTATCCTATCCTCTATCCTATCCTATCCTCTATCCAATCCTATCTTCTATCCTATCCTATCCTCTATCCTATCAAATCCCCTATCCTATTCTCTATCCTATCCTATCCTGTATCCTATCCAATCCTCAATCCTATCCTATCATCTATCCTCTATCCTATCCAATCCTCTATCCTATCCATTCCTCTATCCTATCATATCCTCTATCCTATAATATCCTCTATCCTATCCTATCCTCTATCCAATCCTCTATTCTATCCTATCATCTGTCCTATCCTATCCTCTATCCTTTCCTATCCTCTATCCTATCCTATCCTCTATCCGATCCTGTCCTCTATCCAATCCTCTATCCTATCCTATCCTCTATCCTATCCTATCCTCTATACTAGCCTATCCTCTATCCTATCCTATCCTCTATCCTATCCTATCATCTATCCTGTCCTATGCTCTATCCTATCCTATCCTCTATCCTATCCTATCCTCTATCCAATCCTATCTTCTATCCTATCCTATCCTCTATCCTATCAAATCCCCTATCCTATTCTCTATCCTATCCTATCCTGTATCCTATCCAATCCTCAATCCTATCCTATCATCTATCCTCTATCCTATCCAATCCTCTATCCTATCCATTCCTCTATCCTATCATATCCTCTATCCTATAATATCCTCTATCCTATCCTATCCTCTATCCAATCCTCTATTCTATCCTATCATCTGTCCTATCCTATCCTCTATCCTTTCCTATCCTCTATCCTATCCTATCCTCTATCCGATCCTATCCTGTATCCAATCCTCTATCCTATCCTATCCTCTATCCTATCCTATCCTCTATACTATCCTATCCTCTATCCTATCCTATCCTCTATCCTATCCTATCATCTATCCTGTCCTATGCTCTACCCTATCCTATCCTCTATCCTATCCTATCTTCTATCCTATCCTCTATCCTATCCTATCCTGTATCCTATCCAATCCTCAATCCTATACTATCATCTATCTTCTATCCTATCCTATCCTCTATCCTATCAAATCCCCTATCCTATTCTCTATCCTATCCTATCCTCTATCCTGTCCTATGCTCTACCCTATCCTATCCTCTATCCTATCGTATCCTCTATCCTATCCTATCTTCTATCCTATCCTATCCTCTATCCTATCCTATCCTCTATCCTATCCTATCCTCTATCCTATCCTATCCCCTATCCTATCCTATCCTATCCTCTATCCTATCCTATCCTCTATCCGATCCTATCCTCTATCCTATCCTATCCTCTATGCTATCCTATACTCTATCCTATCCTATCCTCTATCCTATCCTTTCCTGTACCCTATCCAATCCTCTATCCTATCCTATCCTCTATCCTATCCTATCTTCTATCCTATCCAATCCTCTATCCTATCTTCTATCCTATCCTATCCTCTATCCTAACAAATCGCCTATCCTATCCTCTATCCTATCCTATCCTGTATCCTATCCAATCCTCAATCCTATACTATCATCTATCCTCTATCCTATCCAATCCTCTATCCTATCCATTCCTCTATCCTATCATATCCTCTATCCTATAATATCCTCTATCCTATCCTATCCTCTATCCTATCCTATCTTCTATCCTATCCTATCCTCTATCCTATCAAATCCCCTATCCTATCCTCTGTCCTATCCTATTCTGTATCCTATCCAATCCTCAATCCTATCCTATCATCTATCCTCTATCCTATCCAATCCTCTATCCTATCCATTCCTCTATCCTATCATATCCTCTATCCTATAATATCCTCTATCCTATCCTATCCTCTATCCAATCCTCTATCCTATCCTATCCTCTATCCTATCCTATCCTCTATCCTATCCTATCTTCTATCCTACCCTATCATCTATCCTATCAAATCTCCTATCCTATCCTCTATTCTATCGTATCCTCTATCCTATCCTATCTTCTATCCTATCCTATCCTCTATCCTATCAAATCCCCAATCCTATCCTCTATCCTATCCTATCCTCTATCCTATCCTATCCTCTATCCTATCCTACCCTCTATCCGATCCTATCCTCTATCCTATCCTATCCTCTATCCTATCCTATCCTCTATCCTATCCTATCCTCTATCCTATCCTCTCTCCTATCCTATCCTCTATCCTATCCTATCCTCTATCCTGTCCTATGCTCTATCCTATCCTATCCTCTATCCTATCCGCTCCTCTATCCTACCCTATCCTCTGTCCTATCCTATCCTCTATCCTATCCTATCCTCTATCCTATCCTATCCTCTATCCTATCCTATCCTCTATCCTATCCTATCCTCTATCCTATCCATTCCTCTATCCTATCATATCCTCTATCCTATAATATCCTCTATCCTATCCTATCCTCTATCCTGTCCTATGCTCTATCCTATCCTATCCTCTATCCTATCCGCTCCTCTATCCTATCCTATCCTCTGTCCTATCCTATCCTCTATCCTATCCTATCCTCTATCCTATCCTATCCTCTATCCTATCCTATCCTCTATCCTATCCTATCCTCTATCCAATCCTATCTTCTATCCTATCCTATCCTCTATCCTATCAAATCCCCTATCCTATTCTCTATCCTATCCTATCCTGTATCCTATCCAATCCTCAATCCTATCCTATCATCTATCCTCTATCCTATCCAATCCTCTATCCTATCCATTCCTCTATCCTATCATATCCTCTATCCTATAATATCCTCTATCCTATCCTATCCTCTATCCAATCCTCTATTCTATCCTATCATCTGTCCTATCCTATCCTCTATCCGATCCTATCCTCTATCCTATCCTATCCTCTATCCGATCCTATCCTCTATCCAATCCTCTATCCTATCCTATCCTCTATCCTATCCTATCCTCTATACTATCCTATCCTCTATCCTATCCTATCCTCTATCCTATCCTATCATCTATCCTGTCCTATGCTCTATCCTATCCTATCCTCTATCCTATCCTATCCTCTATCCAATCCTATCTTCTATCCTATCCTATCCTCTATCCTATCAAATCCCCTATCCTATTCTCTATCCTATCCTATCCTGTATCCTATCCAATCCTCAATCCTATCCTATCATCTATCCTCTATCCTATCCAATCCTCTATCCTATCCATTCCTCTATCCTATCATATCCTCTATCCTATAATATCCTCTATCCTATCCTATCCTCTATCCAATCCTCTATTCTATCCTATCATCTGTCCTATCCTATCCTCTATCCTTTCCTATCCTCTATCCTATCCTATCCTCTATCCGATCCTATCCTCTATCCAATCCTCTATCCTATCCTATCCTCTATCCTATCCTATCCTCTATACTATCCTATCCTCTATCCTATCCTATCCTCTATCCTATCCTATCATCTATCCTGTCCTATGCTCTATCCTATCCTATCCTCTATCCTATCCTATCTTCTATCCTATCCTATCCTCTATCCTATCTTCTATCCTATCCTATCCTCTATCCTATCAAATCCCCTATCCTATCCTCTATCCTATCCTATCCTGTATCCTATCCAATCCTCAATCCTATACTATCATCTATCCTCTATCCTATCCTATCCTCTATCCTATCCTTTCCTCTATCCTATCATTTCCTCTATCCTATAATATCCTCTATCCTATCCTATCCTCTATCCTATCCTATCTTCTATCCTATCCTATCCTCTATCCTATCAAATCCCCTATCCTATCCTCTATCCTATCCTATCCTCTATCCTATCCTATCATCTATCCTGTCCTATGCTCTATCCTATCCTATCCTCTATCCTATCCTATCTTCTATCCTATCCTATCCTCTATCCTATCTTCTATCCTATCCTATCCTCTATCCTATCAAATCCCCTATCCTATCCTCTATCCTATCCTATCCTGTATCCTATCCAATCCTCAATCCTATACTATCATCTATCCTCTATCCTATCCTATCCTCTATCCTATCCTTTCCTCTATCCTATCATTTCCTCTATCCTATAATATCCTCTATCCTATCCTATCCTCTATCCTATCCTATCTTCTATCCTATCCTATCCTCTATCCTATCAAATCCCCTATCCTATCCTCTATCCTATCCTATCCTCTATCCTATCCTATCCTCTATCCTATCCTATCCTCTATCCTATCCTATCCTCTATCCTATCCTATCCTCTATCCTATCCTATAATCTATACTATCCTATCCCCTATCCTATCCTATCCTCTATCCTATCCTATCATCTATCCTGTCCTATGCTCTATCCTATCCTATCGTCTATCCTATCCTCTATCCTATCCTCTCCTCTATCCTACCCTATCCTCTATCCTATCCTATCTTCTATCCTACCCTATCATCTATCCTATCAAATCTCCTATCCTATCCTCTATCCTATCGTATCCTCTATCCTATCCTATCTTCTATCCTATCCTATCCTCTATCCTATCAAATCCCCAATCCTATCCTCTATCCTATCCTATCCTCTATCCTATCCTATCCTCTATCCTATCCTATCCTCTATCCGATCCTATCCTCTATCCTATCCTATCCTCTATCCTATCCTATCCTCTATCCTATAATATCCTCTATCCTATCCTATCCTCTATCCAATCCTCTATTCTATCCTATCATCTGTCCTATCCTATCCTCTATCCTTTCCTATCCTCTATCCTATCCTATCCTCTATCCGATCCTATCCTCTATCCAATCCTCTATCCTATCCTATCCTCTATCCTATCCTATCTTCTATCCTATCCTATCCTCTATCCTATCAAATCCCCTATCCTATTCTCTATCCTATCCTATCCTGTATCCTATCCAATCCTCAATCCTATCCTATCATCTATCCTCTATCCTATCCAATCCTCTATCCTATCCATTCCTCTATCCTATCATATCTTCTATCCTATAATATCCTCTATCCTATCCTATCCTCTATCCAATCCTCTATTCTATCCTATCATCTGTCCTATCCTATCCTCTATCCTATCCTATCCTCTATCCTATCCATTCCTCTATCCTATCATATCCTCTATCCTATAATATCCTCTATCCTATCCTATCCTCTATCCTATCCTATCTTCTATCCTATCCTATCCTCTATCCTATCAAATCCCCTATCCTATCCTCTATCCTATCCTATCCTCTATCCTATCCTATCCTCTATCCTATCCTATCCTCTATCCTATCCTATCCTCTATACTATCCTATCCCCTATCCTATCCTATCCTCTATCCTATCCTATCATCTATCCTGTCCTATGCTCTATCCTATCCTATCGTCTATCCTATCCTCTATCCTATCCTCTCCTCTATCCTACCCTATCCTCTATCCTATCCTATCTTCTATCCTACCCTATCATCTATCCTATCAAATCTCCTATCCTATCCTCTATCCTATCGTATCCTCTATCCTATCCTATCTTCTATCCTATCCTATCCTCTATCCTATCAAATCCCCAATCCTATCCTCTATCCTATCCTATCCTCTATCCTATCCTATCCTCTATCCTATCCTATCCTCTCTCCTATCCTATCCTCTATCCTATCCTATCCTCTATCCTGTCCTATGCTCTATCCTATCCTATCCTCTATCCTATCCGCTCCTCTATCCTATCCTATCCTCTGTCCTATCCTATCCTCTATCCTATCCTATCCTCTATCCTATCCTATCCTCTATCCTATCCTATCCTCTATCCCATCCTATCCTCTATCCAATCCTATCTTCTATCCTAACCTATCCTCTATCCTATCAAATCCCCTATCCTATTCTCTATCCTATCCTATCCTGTATCCTATCCAATCCTCAATCCTATCCTATCATCTATCCTCTATCCTATCCTATCCTCTATCCTATCATATCCTCTATCCTATCCTATCCTCTATCCTATCCTATCCCCTATCCTATCCTATACTATCCTCTATCCTATCCTATCCTCTATCGTATCCTATCCTTTATTCTATCCTATCCTCTATCCTGTCCTATGCTCTATCCTATCCTATCGTCTATCCTATCCTATCCTCTATCCTATCCTATCCTCTATCCTATCCTATCCTCTATCCTATCCTATCCTCTATCCTATCCTATCCTCTATCCTATCCTATCCTCTATCCTATCCTATCCTCTATCCTATCCTATCCTCTATACTATCCTATCCCCTATCCTATCCTATCCTCTTTCCTATCCTATCATCTATCCTGTCCTATGCTCTATCCTATCCTATCGTCTATCCTATCCTCTATCCTATCCTCTCCTCTATCCTACCCTATCCTCTATCCTATCCTATCTTCTATCCTACCCTATCATCTATCCTATCAAATCTCCTATCCTATCCTCTATCCTATCGTATCCTCTATCCTATCCTATCTTCTATCCTATCCTATCCTCTATCCTATCAAATCCCCAATCCTATCAAATCCCCAATCCTATCCTCTATCCTATCCTATCCTCTATCCTATCCTATCCTCTATCCTATCCTATCCTCTATCCGATCCTATCCTCTATCCTATCCTATCCTCTATCCTATCCTATCCTATCCTCTATCCTATCCTATCCTCTATCCTATCCTATCCTCTATCCTATCCTATCCTCTCTCCTATCCTATCCTCTATCCTATCCTATCCTCTATCCTGTCCTATGCTCTATCCTATCCTATCCTCTATCCTATCCGCTCCTCTATCCTATCCTATCCTCTGTCCTATCCTATACTCTATCCTATCCTATCCTCTATCCTATCCTATCCTCTATCCTATCCTATCCTCTATCCCATCCTATCCTCTATCCAATCCTATCTTCTATCCTATCCTATCCTCTATCCTATCAAATCCCCTATCCTATTCTCTATCCTATCCTATCATCTATCCTCTATCCTATCCAATCCTCTATCCTATCCATTCCTCTATCCTATCATATCCTCTATCCTATAATATCCTCTATCCTATCCTATCCTCTATCCAATCCTCTATTCTATCCTATCATCTGTCCTATCCTATCCTCTATCCTTTCCTATCCTCTATCCTATCCTATCCTCTATCCGATCCAATCCTGTATCCAATCCTCTATCCTATCCTATCCTCTATCCTATCCTATCTTCTATACTATCCTATCCTCTATCCTATCCTATCCTCTATCCTATCCTATCATCTATTCTATCCTATCCTCTATCCTGTCCTATGTTCTATCCTATCCTATCGTCTATCCTATCCTATCGTCTATCCTATCCTCTATCCTATCCTATCCTATCCTCTATCCTATCCTATGCTCTATCCTATCCTATCCTCTATCCTATCCTATCCTCTATCCTATCCTATCCTCTATCCGATCCTATCCTCTATCCAATCCTCCATCCTATCCTATCCTCTATCCTATCCTATCTTCTATCCTATCCTATCCTCTATCCTATCAAATCCCCTATCCTATCCTCTATCCTATCCTATCCTCTATCCTATCCTATCCTCTATCCTATCCTATCCTCTATCCTATCCTATCCTCTATCCTATCCTATCCTATCCTCTATCCTATCCTATCCTCTATCCTATCCTATCCTCTATCCGATCCTATCCTCTATCCTATCCTATCCTCTATCCTATCCTATCCTCTATCCTATCCTATCCTCTATCCTATCCTATCCTCTATCCTATCCTATCCTCTCTCCTATCCTATCCTATCCTCTATCCTGTCGTATGCTGTATCCTACCCTATCCTCAATCCTATCCGCTCCTCTATCCTATCCTATCCTCTGTCCTATCCTATCCTCTATCCTATCCTATCCTCTATCCTATCCTATCCTCTATCCTATCCTATCCTCTATCCTATCCTATCCTCTATCCTATCCTATCCTCTATCCTATCCTATCCTCTCTCCTATCCTATCCTCTATCCTATCCTATCCTCTATCCTGTCCTATGCTCTATCCTATCCTATCCTCTATCCTATCCGCTCCTCTATCCTATCCTATCCTCTGTCCTATCCTATACTCTATCCTATCCTATCCTCTATCCTATCCTATCCTCTATCCTATCCTATCCTCTATCCCATCCTATCCTCTATCCAATCCTATCTTCTATCCTATCCTATCCTCTATCCTATCAAATCCCCTATCCTATTCTCTATCCTATCCTATCCTGTATCCTATCCAATCCTCAATCCTATCCTATCATCTATCCTCTATCCTATCCAATCCTCTATCCTATCCATTCCTCTATCCTATCATATCCTCTATCCTATAATATCCTCTATCCTATCCTATCCTCTATCCAATCCTCTATTCTATCCTATCATCTGTCCTATCCTATCCTCTATCCTTTCCTATCCTCTATCCTATCCTATCCTCTATCCGATCCAATCCTGTATCCAATCCTCTATCCTATCCTATCCTCTATCCTATCCTATCTTCTATACTATCCTATCCTCTATCCTATCCTATCCTATCCTCTATCCTATCCTATCATCTATCCTGTCCTATGCTCTATCCTATCCTATCTTCTATCCTATCCTATCCTCTATCCTATCAAATCCCCTATCCTATCCTCTATCCAATCCTCTATCCTATCCTATCCTCTATCCTATCCTATCCTCTATCCTATCCTATCCTCTATCCTATCCTATCATCTATCCTGTCCTATGCTCTATCCTATCCTATCGTCTATCCTATCCTCTATCCTATCCTCTCCTCTATCCCATCCTATGCTCTATCCTATCCTATCCTCTATCCTATCCTATCCTCTATCCTATCATATCCTCTATCCTATCCTATCCTCTATCCTATCCTATCCCCTATCCTATCCTATACTATCCTCTATCCTATCCTATCCTCTATCCTATCCTATCCTCTATTCTATCCTATCCTCTATCCTGTCCTATGTTCTATCCTATCCTATCGTCTATCCTATCCTATCGTCTATCCTATCCTCTATCAGATCCTATCCTATCCTCTATCCTATCCTATGCTCTATCCTATCCTATCCTCTATCCTATCCTATCCTCTATCCTATCCTATCCTCTATCCTATCCTATCCTCTATCCTATCCTATCCTCTATCCTATCCTATCCTCTATCCTATCCTATCCTCTATCCTATCCTATCCTCTATCCTATCCTATCCTATCCTCTATCCTATCCTATCCTCTATCCTATCCTATCCTCTATCCGATCCTATCCTCTATCCTATCCTATCCTCTATCCTATCCTATCCTCTATCCTATCCTATCCTCTATCCTATCCTATCCTCTATCCTATCCTATCCTCTCTCCTATCCTATCCTCTATCCTATCCTATCCTCTATCCTGTCGTATGCTGTATCCTATCCTATCCTCAATCCTATCCGCTCCTCTATCCTATCCTATCCTCTGTCCTATCCTATCCTCTATCCTATCCTATCCTCTATCCTATCCTATCCTCTATCCTATCCTATCCTCTATCCTATCCTATCCTCTATCCAATCCTATCTTCTATCCTATCCTATCCTCTATCCTATCAAATCCCCTATCCTATTCTCTATCCTATCCTATCCTGTATCCTATCCAATCCTCAATCCTATCCTATCATCTATCCTCTATCCTATCCAATCCTCTATCCTATCCATTCCTCTATCCTATCATATCCTCTATCCTATAATATCCTCTATCCTATCCTATCCTCTATCCAATCCTCTATTCTATCCTATCATCTGTCCTATCCTATCCTCTATCCTTTCCTATCCTCTATTCTATCCTATCCTCTATCCTGTCCTATGCTCTATCCTATCCTATCGTCTATCCTATCCTATCGTCTATCATATCCTCTATCCTATCCTATCCTCTATCCTATCCTATCCTCTATCCTATCCTATCGTCTATCCTATCCTATCCTCTATACTATCCTATCCCCTATCCTATCCTATCCTCTATCCTATCCTATCATCTATCCTGTCCTATGCTCTATCCTATCCAATCGTCTATCCTATCCTCTATCCTATCCTCTCCTCTATCCTACCCTATCCTCTATCCTATCCTATCTTGTATCCTATCCTATCCTCTATCCTATCCTATATTCTATCCTATCATATCCTCTATCCTATCCTATCCTCTATCCAATCCTATCTTCTATCCTATCCTATCCTCTATCCTATCAAATCCCCTATCCTATTCTCTATCCTATCCTATCCTGTATCCTATCCAATCCTCAATCCTATCCTATCATCTATCCTCTATCCTATCCAATCCTCAATCCTATCCTATCATCTATCCTCTATCCTATCCAATCCTCTATCCTATCCATTCCTCTATCCTATCATATCCTCTATCCTATAATATCCTCTATCCTATCCTATCCTCTATCCAATCCTCTATTCTATCCTATCATCTGTCCTATCCTATCCTCTATCCTTTCCTATCCTCTATTCTATCCTATCCTCTATCCTGTCCTATGCTCTATCCTATCCTATCGTCTATCCTATCCTATCGTCTATCATATCCTCTATCCTATCCTATCCTCTATCCTATCCTATCCTCTATCCTATCCTATCCTCTATCCTATCCTATCCTCTATACTATCCTATCCCCTATCCTATCCTATCCTCTATCCTATCCTATCATCTATCCTGTCCTATGCTCTATCCTATCCAATCGTCTATCCTATCCTCTATCCTATCCTCTCCTCTATCCTACCCTATCCTCTATCCTATCCTATCTTGTATCCTATCCTATCCTCTATCCTATCCTATATTCTATCCTATCATATCCTCTATCCTATCCTATCTTCTATCCTATCCTATCCTCTATCCTATCAAATCCCCTATCCTATCCTCTATCCAATCCTCTATCCTATCCTATCCTCTATCCTATCCTATCCTCTATCCTATCCTATCCTCTATCCTATCCTATCCTCTATCCTATCCTATCCTCTATCCGATCCTATCCTCTATCGTATCCTATCCTCTATCCTATCCTATCTTCTATCCTATCGTATCCTCTATCCTATCAAATTCCCTATCCTATCCTCTATCCTATCCTATCCTCTATCCTATCCTATCCTCTATCCTATCCTATCCTCTATCCTATCCTATCCTCTATACTATCCTGTCCCCTATCCTATCCTATCCTCTATCCTATCCTATCATCTATCCTGTCCTATGCTCTATCCTATCCAATCGTCTATCCTATCCTCTATCCTATCCTCTCCTCTATCCTACCCTATCCTCTATCCTATCCTATCTTGTATCCTATCCTATCCTCTATCCTATCCTATATTCTATCCTATCAAATCCCCTATCCTATCCTCTATCCAATCCTGTATCCTATCCTATCCTCTATCCTATCCTATCCTCTATCCTATCCTATCATCTGTCCTATCCTATCCTCTATCCTTTCCTATCCTCTATCCTATCCTATCCTCTATCCGATCCTATCCTCTATCCAATCCTCTATCCTATCCTATCCTCTATCCTATCCTATCCTCTATACTATCCTATCCTCTATCCTATCCTATCCTCTATCCTATCCTATCATCTATCCTGTCCTATGCTCTATCCTATCCTATCCTCTATCCTATCCTATCCTCTATCCAATCCTATCTTCTATCCTATCCTATCCTCTATCCTATCAAATCCCCTATCCTATTCTCTATCCTATCCTATCCTGTATCCTATCCAATCCTCAATCCTATCCTATCATCTATCCTCTATCCTATCCAATCCTCTATCCTATCCATTCCTCTATCCTATCATATCCTCTATCCTATAATATCCTCTATCCTATCCTATCCTCTATCCAATCCTCTATTCTATCCTATCATCTGTCCTATCCTATCCTCTATCCTATCCTATCCTCTATCCTATCCATTCCTCTATCCTATCATATCCTCTATCCTATAATATCCTCTATCCTATCCTATCCTCTATCCTATCCTATCTTCTATCCTATCCTATCCTCTATCCTATCAAATCCCCAATCCTATCCTCTATCCTATCCTATCCTCTATCCTATCCTATCCTCTATCCTATCCTATCCTCTCTCCTATCCTATCCTCTATCCTATCCTATCCTCTATCCTGTCCTATGCTCTATCCTATCCTATCCTCTATCCTATCCGCTCCTCTATCCTATCCTATCCTCTGTCCTATCCTATCCTCTATCCTATCCTATCCTCTATCCTATCCTATCCTCTATCCTATCCTATCCTCTATCCCATCCTATCCTCTATCCAATCCTATCTTCTATCCTATCCTATCCTCTATCCTATCAAATCCCCTATCCTATTCTCTATCCTATCCTATCCTGTATCCTATCCAATCCTCAATCCTATCCTATCATCTATCCTCTATCCTATCCTATCCTCTATCCTATCATATCCTCTATCCTATCCTATCCTCTATCCTATCCTATCCCCTATCCTATCCTATACTATCCTCTATCCTATCCTATCCTCTATCGTATCCTATCCTTTATTCTATCCTATCCTCTATCCTGTCCGATGCTCTATCCTATCCTATCGTCTATCCTATCCTATCCTCTATCCTATCCTATCCTCTATCCTATCCTATCCTCTATCCTATCCTATCCTCTATCCTATCCTATCCTCTATCCTATCCTATCCTCTATCCTATCCTATCCTCTATCCTATCCTATCCTCTATACTATCCTATCCCCTATCCTATCCTATCCTCTTTCCTATCCTATCATCTATCCTGTCCTATGCTCTATCCTATCCTATCGTCTATCCTATCCTCTATCCTATCCTCTCCTCTATCCTACCCTATCCTCTATCCTATCCTATCTTCTATCCTACCCTATCATCTATCCTATCAAATCTCCTATCCTATCCTCTATCCTATCGTATCCTCTATCCTATCCTATCTTCTATCCTATCCTATCCTCTATCCTATCAAATCCCCAATCCTATCAAATCCCCAATCCTATCCTCTATCCTATCCTATCCTCTATCCTATCCTATCCTCTATCCTATCCTATCCTCTATCCGATCCTATCCTCTATCCTATCCTATCCTCTATCCTATCCTATCCTATCCTCTATCCTATCCTATCCTCTATCCTATCCTATCCTCTATCCTATCCTATCCTCTCTCCTATCCTATCCTCTATCATATCCTATCCTCTATCCTGTCCTATGCTCTATCCTATCCTATCCTCTATCCTATCCGCTCCTCTATCCTATCCTATCCTCTGTCCTATCCTATACTCTATCCTATCCTATCCTCTATCCTATCCTATCCGCTATCCTATCCTATCCTCTATCCCATCCTATCCTCTATCCAATCCTATCTTCTATCCTATCCTATCCTCTATCCTATCAAATCCCCTATCCTATTCTCTATCCTATCCTATCCTGTATCCTATCCAATCCTCAATCCTATCCTATCATCTATCCTCTATCCTATCCAATCCTCTATCCTATCCATTCCTCTATCCTATCATATCCTCTATCCTATAATATCCTCTATCCTATCCTATCCTCTATCCAATCCTCTATTCTATCCTATCATCTGTCCTATCCTATCCTCTATCCTTTCCTATCCTCTATCCTATCCTATCCTCTATCCGATCCAATCCTGTATCCAATCCTCTATCCTATCCTATCCTCTATCCTATCCTATCTTCTATACTATCCTATCCTCTATCCTATCCTATCCTCTATCCTATCCTATCATCTATTCTATCCTATCCTCTATCCTGTCCTATGTTCTATCCTATCCTATCGTCTATCCTATCCTATCGTCTATCCTATCCTCTATCCTATCCTATCCTATCCTCTATCCTATCCTATGCTCTATCCTATCCTATCCTCTATCCTATCCTATCCTCTATCCTATCCTATCCTCTATCCGATCCTATCCTCTATCCAATCCTCCATCCTATCCTATCCTCTATCCTATCCTATCTTCTATCCTATCCTATCCTTTATCCTATCAAATCCCCTATCCTATCCTCTATCCTATCCTATCCTCTATCCTATCCTATCCTCTATCCTATCCTATCCTCTATCCTATCCTATCCTCTATCCTATCCTATCCTATCCTCTATCCTATCCTATCCTCTATCCTATCCTATCCTCTATCCGATCCTATCCTCTATCCTATCCTATCCTCTATCCTATCCTATCCTCTATCCTATCCTATCCTCTATCCTATCCTATCCTCTATCCTATCCTATCCTCTCTCCTATCCTATCCTCTATCCTATCCTATCCTCTATCCTGTCGTATGCTGTATCCTACCCTATCCTCAATCCTATCCGCTCCTCTATCCTATCCTATCCTCTGTCCTATCCTATCCTCTATCCTATCCTATCCTCTATCCTATCCTATCCTCTATCCTATCCTATCCTCTATCCTATCCTATCCTCTATCCTATCCTATCCTCTATCCTATCCTATCCTCTCTCCTATCCTATCCTCTATCCTATCCTATCCTCTATCCTGTCCTATGCTCTATCCTATCCTATCCTCTATCCTATCCGCTCCTCTATCCTATCCTATCCTCTGTCCTATCCTATACTCTATCCTATCCTATCCTCTATCCTATCCTATCCTCTATCCTATCCTATCCTCTATCCCATCCTATCCTCTATCCAATCCTATCTTCTATCCTATCCTATCCTCTATCCTATCAAATCCCCTATCCTATTCTCTATCCTATCCTATCCTGTATCCTATCCAATCCTCAATCCTATCCTATCATCTATCCTCTATCCTATCCAATCCTCTATCCTATCCATTCCTCTATCCTATCATATCCTCTATCCTATAATATCCTCTATCCTATCCTATCCTCTATCCAATCCTCTATTCTATCCTATCATCTGTCCTATCCTATCCTCTATCCTTTCCTATCATCTATCCTATCCTATCCTCTATCCGATCCAATCCTGTATCCAATCCTCTATCCTATCCTATCCTCTATCCTATCCTATCTTCTATACTATCCTATCCTCTATCCTATCCTATCCTATCCTCTATCCTATCCTATCATCTATCCTGTCCTATGCTCTATCCTATCCTGTCTTCTATCCTATCCTATCCTCTATCCTATCAAATCCCCTATCCTATCCTCTATCCAATCCTCTATCCTATCCTATCCTCTATCCTATCCTATCCTCTATCCTATCCTATCCTCTATCCTATCCTATCATCTATCCTGTCCTATGCTCTATCCTATCCTATCGTCTATCCTATCCTCTATCCTATCCTCTCCTCTATCCCATCCTATGCTCTATCCTATCCTATCCTCTATCCTATCCTATCCTCTATCCTATCATATCCTCTATCCTATCCTATCCTCTATCCTATCCTATCCCCTATCCTATCCTATACTATCCTCTATCCTATCCTATCCTCTATCCTATCCTATCCTCTATTCTATCCTATCCTCTATCCTGTCCTATGTTCTATCCTATCCTATCGTCTATCCTATCCTATCGTCTATCCTATCCTCTATCCTATCCTATCCTATCCTCTATCCTATCCTATGCTCTATCCTATCCTATCCTCTATCCTATCCTATCCTCTATCCTATCCTATCCTCTATCCGATCCTATCCTCTATCCAATCCTCCATCCTATCCTATCCTCTATCCTATCCTATCTTCTATCCTATCCTATCCTCTATCCTATCAAATCCCCTATCCTATCCTCTATCCTATCCTATCCTCTATCCTATCCTATCCTCTATCCTATCCTATCCTCTATCCTATCCTATCCTCTATCCTATCCTATCCTATCCTCTATCCTATCCTATCCTCTATCCTATCCTATCCTCTATCCGATCCTATCCTCTATCCTATCCTATCCTCTATCCTATCCTATCCTCTATCCTATCCTATCCTCTATCCTATCCTATATTCTATCCTATCATATCCTCTATCCTATCCTATCCTCTATCCAATCCTATCTTCTATCCTATCCTATCCTCTATCCTATCAAATCCCCTATCCTATTCTCTATCCTATCCTATCCTGTATCCTATCCAATCCTCAATCCTATCCTATCATCTATCCTCTATCCTATCCAATCCTCTATCCTATCCATTCCTCTATCCTATCATATCCTCTATCCTATAATATCCTCTATCCTATCCTATCCTCTATCCAATCCTCTATTCTATCCTATCATCTGTCCTATCCTATCCTCTATCCTTTCCTATCCTCTATTCTATCCTATCCTCTATCCTGTCCTATGCTCTATCCTATCCTATCGTCTATCCTATCCTATCGTCTATCATATCCTCTATCCTATCCTATCCTCTATCCTATCCTATCCTCTATCCTATCCTATCCTCTATCCTATCCTATCCTCTATACTATCCTATCCCCTATCCTATCCTATCCTCTATCCTATCCTATCATCTATCCTGTCCTATGCTCTATCCTATCCAATCGTCTATCCTATCCTCTATCCTATCCTCTCCTCTATCCTACCCTATCCTCTATCCTATCCTATCTTGTATCCTATCCTATCCTCTATCCTATCCTATATTCTATCCTATCATATCCTCTATCCTATCCTATCCTCTATCCAATCCTATCTTCTATCCTATCCTATCCTCTATCCTATCAAATCCCCTATCCTATTCTCTATCCTATCCTATCCTGTATCCTATCCAATCCTCAATCCTATCCTATCATCTATCCTCTATCCTATCCAATCCTCAATCCTATCCTATCATCTATCCTCTATCCTATCCAATCCTCTATCCTATCCATTCCTCTATCCTATCATATCCTCTATCCTATAATATCCTCTATCCTATCCTATCCTCTATCCAATCCTCTATTCTATCCTATCATCTGTCCTATCCTATCCTCTATCCTTTCCTATCCTCTATTCTATCCTATCCTCTATCCTGTCCTATGCTCTATCCTATCCTATCGTCTATCCTATCCTATCGTCTATCATATCCTCTATCCTATCCTATCCTCTATCCTATCCTATCCTCTATCCTATCCTATCCTCTATCCTATCCTATCCTCTATCCTATCCTATCCTCTATCCTATCCTATCCTCTATCCGATCCTATCCTCTATCGTATCCTATCCTCTATCCTATCCTATCTTCTATCCTATCGTATCCTCTATCCTATCAAATTCCCTATCCTATCCTCTATCCTATCCTATCCTGTATCCTATCCAATCCTCAATCCTATCCTATCATCTATCCTCTATCCTATCCAATCCTCTATCCTATCCATTCCTCTATCCTATCATATCCTCTATCCTATAATATCCTCTATCCTATCCTATCCTCTATCCTATCCTATCTTCTATCCTATCCTATCCCCTATCCTATCCTCTATCCTATCCTATCCTGTATCCTATCCAATCCTCAATCCTATCCTATCATCTATCCTCTATCCTATCCAATCCTCTATCCTATCCATTCCTCTATCCTATCATATCCTCTATCCTATAATATCCTCTATCCTATCCTACCCTCTATCCAATCCTCTATCCTATCCTATCCTCTATCCTATCCTATCCTCTATCCTATCCTATCCTCTATCCTATCCTATCTTCTATCCTATCCTCTATCCTATCCTCTCCTCTATCCTACCCTATCCTCTATCCTATCCTATCTTGTATCCTATCCTATCCTCTATCCTATCCTATATTCTATCCTATCATATCCTCTATCCTATCCTATCCTCTATTCTATCCTATCCTCTATCCTGTCCTATGCTCTATCCTATTCTATCGTCTATCCTATCCTATCGTCTATCCTATCCTCTATCCTATCCTATCCTCTATCCTATCCTATCCTCTATCCTATCCTATCCTCTATCCTGTCCTATGCTCTATCCTATCCTATCTTCTATCCTATCCTATCCTCTATCCTATCAAATCCCCTATCCTATCCTCTATCCAATCCTCTATCCTATCCTATCCTCTATCCTATCCTATCATCTATCCTGTCCTATGCTCTATCCTATCCTATCGTCTATCCTATCCTCTATCCTATCCTCTCCTCTATCCTATCCTATCCTCTATCCTATCCTATCCTCTATCCTATCCTATCCTCTATCCTATCATATCCTCTATCCTATCCTATCCTCTATCCTATCCTATCCCCTATCCTATCCTATACTATCCTCTATCCTATCCTATCCTCTATCCTATCCTATCCTCTATTCTATCCTATCCTCTATCCTGTCCTATGCTCTATCCTATCCTATCGTCTATCCTATCCTATCGTCTATCATATCCTCTATCCTATCCTATCCTCTATCCTATCCTCTCCTCTATCCTACCCTATCCTCTATCCTATCCTATCTTGTATCCTATCCTATCCTCTATCCTATCCTATATTCTATCCTATCATATCCTCTATCCTATCTTATCCTCTATCCGATCCTATCCTCTATCGTATCCTATCCTCTATCCTATCCTATCTTCTATCCTATCCTATCCTCTATCCTATCGTATCCTCTATCCTATCCTATCTTCTATCCTATCCTATCCTCTATCCTATCCTATCCTCTATCCTATCCTATCCTCTATCCTATCCAATCTTCTATCCTATCCTATCCTCTATCCTATCAAATCCCCTATCCTATCCTCTATCCTATCCTATCCTCTATCCTATCCTATCCTCTATCCTATCCTATCCTCTATCCTATCCTATCCTCTATCCTATCCTATCCTCTATCCTATCCTATCCTCTATCCTATCATCTATCCTCTATCCTATCCAATCCTCTATCCTATCCATTCCTCTATCCTATCATATCCTCTATCCCATAATATCCTCTATCCTATCCTACCCTCTATCCAATCCTCTATCCTATCCTATCCTCTATCCTATCCTATCCTCTATCCTATCCTATCCTCTATCCTATCCTATCCTCTATCCTATCCTCTCTTCTATCCTACCCTATCATCTATCCTATCAAATCCCCTATCCTATCCTCTATCCTATCCTATCCTCTATCCTATCCTATCCTCTATCCTATCGTATCCTCTATCCTATCCTATCTTCTATCCTATCCTATCCTCTATCCTATCCTATCCTCTATCCTGTCCTATCCTCTATCCTATCCTATCCTCTATCCTATCCTATCCTCTGTCCTATCCTATCCTCTATCCTATCCTATCCTCTATCCTATCCTATCCTCTATCCTATCCTATCCTCTATCCTATCCTATCCTCTATCCAATCCTATCTTCTATCCTATCCTATCCTCTATCCTATCAAATCCCCTATCCTATTCTCTATCCTATCCTATCCTGTATCCTATTCAATCCTCAATCCTATCCTATCATCTATCCTCTATCCTATCCAATCCTCTATCCTATCCATTCCTCTATCCTATCATATCCTCTATCCTATAATATCCTCTATCCTATCCTATCCTCTATCCAATCCTCTATTCTATCCTATCATCTGTCCTATCCTATCCTCTATCCTTTCCTATCCTCTATCCTATCCTATCCTCTATCCGATCCTATCCTCTATCCAATCCTCTATCCTATCCTATCCTCTATCCTATCCTATCCTCTATACTATCCTATCCTCTATCCTATCCTATCCTCTATCCTATCAAATCCCCTATCCTATCCTCTATCCAATCCTCTATCCTATCCTATCCTCTATCCTATCCTATCCTCTATCCTATCCTATCCTCTATCCTATCCTATCATCTATCCTGTCCTATGCTCTATCCTATCCTATGGTCTATCCTATCCTCTATCCTATCCTCTCCTCTATCCTATCCTATCCTCTATCCTATCCTCTATCCTATCATATCCTCTATCCTATCCTATCCTCTATCCTATCCTATCCCCTATCCTATCCTATACTATCCTCTATCCTATCCTATCCTCTATCCTATCCTATCCTCTATTCTATCCTATCCTCTATCCTGTCCTATGCTCTATCCTATCCTATCGTCTATCCTATCCTATCGTCTATCCTATCCTCTATCCTATCCTATCCTCTATCCTATCCTATCCTCTATCCTATCCTATCCTCTATCCTGTCCTATGCTCTATCCTATCCTATCTTCTATCCTATCCTATCCTCTATCCTATCAAATCCCCTATCCTATCCTCTATCCAATCCTCTATCCTATCCTATCCTCTATCCTATCCTATCCTCTATCCTATCCTATCCTCTATCCTATCCTATCCTCTATCCTATCCTATCCTCTATCCTATCCTATCATCTATCCTGTCCTATGCTCTATCCTATCCTATCGTCTATCCTATCCTCTATCCTATCCTCTCCTCTATCCTATCCTATCCTCTATCCTATCCTATCCTCTATCCTATCCTATCCTCTATCCTATCCTATCCTCTACTCTATCCTATCCTCTATCCTGTCCTATGCTCTATCCTATCCTATCGTCTATCCTATCCTATCGTCTATCATATCCTCTATCCTATCCTATCCTCTATCCTATCCTATCCTCTATCCTATCCTATCCTCTATCCTATCCTATCCTCTATACTATCCTATCCCCTATCCTATCCTATCCTCTATCCTATCCTATCATCTATCCTGTCCTATGCTCTATCCTATCCTATCGTCTATCCTATCCTCTATCCTATCCTCTCCTCTATCCTACCCTATCCTCTATCCTATCCTATCTTGTATCCTATCCTATCCTCTATCCTATCGTATATTCTATCCTATCATATCCTCTATCCTATCCTATCCTCTATTCTATCCTATCCTCTATCCTGTCCTATGCTGTATCCTATCCTATCGTCTATCCTATCCTATCGTCTATCCTATCCTCTATCCTATCCTATCCTCTATCCTATCCTATCCTCTATCCTATCCTATCCTCTATCCTGTCCTATGCTCTATCCTATCCTATCTTCTATCCTATCCTATCCTCTATCCTATCAAATCCCCTATCCTATCCTCTATCCAATCCTCTATCCTATCCTATCCTCTATCCTATCCTATCCTCTATCCTATCCTATCCTCTATCCTATCCTATCATCTATCCTGTCCTATGCTCTATCCTATCCTATCGTCTATCCTATCCTCTATCCTATCCTCTCCTCTATCCTATCCTATCCTCTATCCTATCCTATCCTCGATCCTATCCTATCCTCTATCCTATCCTATCCTCTATCCTATCCTATCCTCTATCCTATCCTATCCTCTATCCTATCCTATCCTCTATCCTATCCTATCCTCTATCCTATCCTATCCCCTATCCTATCCTATACTATCCTCTATCCTATCCTATCCTCTATCCTATCCTATCCTCTATCCTATCCTATCATCTATCCTGTCCTATGCTCTATCCTATCCTATCGTCTATCCTATCCTCTATCCTATCCTCTCCTCTATCCTATCCTATCCTCTATCCTATCCTATCCTCTATCCTATCCTATCCTCTATCCTATCATATCCTCTATCCTATCCTATCCTCTATCCTATCCTATCCCCTATCCTATCCTATACTATCCTCTATCCTATCCTATCCTCTATCCTATCCTATCCTCTATTCTATCCTATCCTCTATCCTGTCCTATGCTCTATCCTATCCTATCGTCTATCCTATCCTATCGTCTATCATATCCTCTATCCTATCCTATCCTCTATCCTATCCTCTCCTCTATCCTACCCTATCCTCTATCCTATCCTATCTTGTATCCTATCCTATCCTCTATCCTATCCTATATTCTATCCTATCATATCCTCTATCCTATCTTATCCTCTATCCGATCCTATCCTCTATCGTATCCTATCCTCTATCCTATCCTATCTTCTATCCTATCCTATCCTCTATCCTATCGTATCCTCTATCCTATCCTATCTTCTATCCTATCCTATCCTCTATCCTATCCTATCCTCTATCCTATCCTATCCTCTATCCTATCCAATCTTCTATCCTATCCTATCCTCTATCCTATCAAATCCCCTATCCTATCCTCTATCCTATCCTATCCTCTATCCTATCCTATCCTCTATCCTATCCTATCCTCTATCCTATCCTATCCTCTATCCTATCCTATCCTCTATCCTATCCTATCCTCTATCCTATCATCTATCCTCTATCCTATCCAATCCTCTATCCTATCCATTCCTCTATCCTATCATATCCTCTATCCCATAATATCCTCTATCCTATCCTACCCTCTATCCAATCCTCTATCCTATCCTATCCTCTATCCTATCCTATCCTCTATCCTATCCTATCCTCTATCCTATCCTATCCTCTATCCTATCCTCTCTTCTATCCTACCCTATCATCTATCCTATCAAATCCCCTATCCTATCCTCTATCCTATCCTATCCTCTATCCTATCCTATCCTCTATCCTATCGTATCCTCTATCCTATCCTATCTTCTATCCTATCCTATCCTCTATCCTATCCTATCCTCTATCCTGTCCTATCCTCTATCCTATCCTATCCTCTATCCTATCCTATCCTCTGTCCTATCCTATCCTCTATCCTATCCTATCCTCTATCCTATCCTATCCTCTATCCTATCCTATCCTCTATCCTATCCTATCCTCTATCCAATCCTATCTTCTATCCTATCCTATCCTCTATCCTATCAAATCCCCTATCCTATTCTCTATCCTATCCTATCCTGTATCCTATTCAATCCTCAATCCTATCCTATCATCTATCCTCTATCCTATCCAATCCTCTATCCTATCCATTCCTCTATCCTATCATATCCTCTATCCTATAATATCCTCTATCCTATCCTATCCTCTATCCAATCCTCTATTCTATCCTATCATCTGTCCTATCCTATCCTCTATCCTTTCCTATCCTCTATCCTATCCTATCCTCTATCCGATCCTATCCTCTATCCAATCCTCTATCCTATCCTATCCTCTATCCTATCCTATCCTCTATACTATCCTATCCTCTATCCTATCCTATCCTCTATCCTATCAAATCCCCTATCCTATCCTCTATCCAATCCTCTATCCTATCCTATCCTCTATCCTATCCTATCCTCTATCCTATCCTATCCTCTATCCTATCCTATCATCTATCCTGTCCTATGCTCTATCCTATCCTATCGTCTATCCTATCCTCTATCCTATCCTCTCCTCTATCCTATCCTATCCTCTATCCTATCCTATCCTCTATCCTATCCTCTATCCTATCATATCCTCTATCCTATCCTATCCTCTATCCTATCCTATCCCCTATCCTATCCTATACTATCCTCTATCCTATCCTATCCTCTATCCTATCCTATCCTCTATTCTATCCTATCCTCTATCCTGTCCTATGCTCTATCCTATCCTATCGTCTATCCTATCCTATCGTCTATCCTATCCTCTATCCTATCCTATCCTCTATCCTATCCTATCCTCTATCCTGTCCTATGCTCTATCCTATCCTATCTTCTATCCTATCCTATCCTCTATCCTATCAAATCCCCTATCCTATCCTCTATCCAATCCTCTATCCTATCCTATCCTCTATCCTATCCTATCCTCTATCCTATCCTATCCTCTATCCTATCCTATCCTCTATCCTATCCTATCCTCTATCCTATCCTATCATCTATCCTGTCCTATGCTCTATCCTATCCTATCGTCTATCCTATCCTCTATCCTATCCTCTCCTCTATCCTATCCTATCCTCTATCCTATCCTATCCTCTATCCTATCCTATCCTCTATCCTATCCTATCCTCTACTCTATCCTATCCTCTATCCTGTCCTATGCTCTATCCTATCCTATCGTCTATCCTATCCTATCGTCTATCATATCCTCTATCCTATCCTATCCTCTATCCTATCCTATCCTCTATCCTATCCTATCCTCTATCCTATCCTATCCTCTATACTATCCTATCCCCTATCCTATCCTATCCTCTATCCTATCCTATCATCTATCCTGTCCTATGCTCTATCCTATCCTATCGTCTATCCTATCCTCTATCCTATCCTCTCCTCTATCCTACCCTATCCTCTATCCTATCCTATCTTGTATCCTATCCTATCCTCTATCCTATCGTATATTCTATCCTATCATATCCTCTATCCTATCCTATCCTCTATTCTATCCTATCCTCTATCCTGTCCTATGCTGTATCCTATCCTATCGTCTATCCTATCCTATCGTCTATCCCATCCTCTATCCTATCCTATCCTCTATCCTATCCTATCCTCTATCCTATCCTATCCTCTATCCTGTCCTATGCTCTATCCTATCCTATCTTCTATCCTATCCTATCCTCTATCCTATCAAATCCCCTATCCTATCCTCTATCCAATCCTCTATCCTATCCTATCCTCTATCCTATCCTATCCTCTATCCTATGCTATCCTCTATCCTATCCTATCATCTATCCTGTCCTATGCTCTATCCTATCCTATCGTCTATCCTATCCTCTATCCTATCCTCTCCTCTATCCTATCCTATCCTCTATCCTATCCTATCCTCGATCCTATCCTATCCTCTATCCTATCCTATCCTCTATCCTATCCTATCCTCTATCCTATCCTATCCTCTATCCTATCCTATCCTCTATCCTATCCTATCCTCTATCCTATCCTATCCCCTATCCTATCCTATACTATCCTCTATCCTATCCTATCCTCTATCCTATCCTATCCTCTATTCTATCCTATCCTCTATCCTGTCCTATGCTCTATCCTATCCTATCGTCTATCCTATCCTATCGTCTATCATATCCTCTATCCTATCCTATCCTCTATCCTATCCTCTCCTCTATCCTACCCTATCCTCTATCCTATCCTATCTTGTATCCTACCCTATCCTCTATCCTATCCTATATTCTATCCTATCATATCCTCTATCCTATCTTATCCTCTATCCGATCCTATCCTCTATCGTATCCTATCCTCTATCCTATCCTATCGTATCCTCTATCCTATCAAATTCCCTATCCTATCCTCTATCCTATCCTATCCTGTATCCTATCCAATCCTCAATCCTATCCTATCATCTATCCCCAATCCTATCCAATCCTCTATCCTATCCATTCCTCTATCCTATCATATCCTCTATCCTATAATATCCTCTATCCTATCCTATCCTCTATCCTATCCTATCTTCTATCCTATCCTATCCCCTATCCTATCCTCTATCCTATCCTATCCTGTATCCTATCCAATCCTCAATCCTATCCTATCATCTATCCTCTATCCTATCCAATCTTCTATCCTATCCATTCCTCTATCCTATCATATCCTCTATCCTATAATATCCTCTATCCTATCCTACCCTCTATCCAATCCTCTATCCTATCCTATCCTCTATCCTATCCTATCCTCTATCCTATCTTATCCTCTATCCGATCCTATCCTCTATCGTATCCTATCCTCTATCCTATCCTATCTTCTATCCTATCGTATCCTCTATCCTATCAAATTCCCTATCCTATAATATCCTCTATCCTATCCTATCCTCTATCCTATCCTATCTTCTATCCTATCCTATCCCCTATCCTATCCTCTATCCTATCCTATCCTGTATCCTATCCAATCCTCAATCCTATCCTATCATCTATCCTCTATCCTATCCAATCCTCTATCCTATCCATTCCTCTATCCTATCATATCCTCTATCCTATAATATCCTCTATCCTATCCTACCCTCTATCCAATCCTCTATCCTATCCTATCCTCTATCCTATCCTATCCTCTATCCTACCCTATCATCTATCCTATCAAATCCCCTATCCTATCCTCTATCCTATCCTATCCTCTATCCTATCGTATCCTCTATCCTATCCTATCTTCTATCCTATCCTATCCTCTATCCTATCCTATCCTCTATCCTATCCTATCCTCTATCCTATCCAATCTTCTATCCTATCCTATCCTCTATCCTATCAAATCCCCTATCCTATCCTCTATCCTATCCTATCCTCTATCCTATCCTATCCTCTATCCTATCCTATCCTCTATCCTATCCTATCCTCTATCCTATCCTATCCTCTATCCTATCCTATCCTCTATCCTATCCTATCCTCTATCCTATCCTATCCTCTATCCTATCCTATCCTCTATCCTATCCTATCCTCTATCCTATCCAATCTTCTATCCTATCCTATCCTCTATCCTATCAAATCCCCTATCCTATCCTCTATCCTATCCTATCCTCTATGCTACCATATCCTCTATCCTATCCTCTATCCTATCCTATCCTCTATCCTATCCTATCCTCTATCCTATCCTATCTTCTATCCTATCCTATCCTCTATCCTATCAAATTCCCTATCCTATCCTGTATCCTATCCTATCCTGTATCCTATCCAATCCTCAATCCTATCCTATCATCTATCCTCGATCCTATCCAATCCTCTATCCTATCCATTCCTCTATCCTATCATACCCTCTATCCTATAAAATCCTCTATCCTATCCTATCCTCTATCCTATCCTATCTTCTATCCTATCCTATCCTCTATCCTATCAAATCCCCTATCCTATCCTCTATCCTATCCTATCCTGTATCCTATCCAATCCTCAATCCTATCCTGTATCCTATCCAATCCTCAATCCTATCCTATCATCTATCCTCTATCCTATCCAATCCTCTATCCTATCCATTCCTCTATCCTATCATATCCTCTATCCTATAATATCCTCTATCCTATCCTATCCTCTATCCCATCCTCTATCCTATCCTATCTTCTATCCTATCCTATCCTCTATCCTATCAAATCCCCTATCCTATCCTCTATCCTATCCTATCCTGTATCCTATACAATCCTCAATCCTATCCTATCATCTATCCTCTATCCTATCCAATCCTCTATCCTATCCATTCCTCTATCCTATCATATCCTCTATCCTATAATATCCTCTATCCTATCCTATCCTCTATCCTATCCTATCTTCTATCCTATCCTATCCTCTATCCTATCAAATCCCCTATCCTATCCTCTATCCTATCCTATCCTGTATCCTATCCAATCCTCAATCCTATCCTATCATCTGTCCTCTATCCTATCCAATCCTCTATCCTATCCATTCCTCTATCCTATCACATCCTCTATCCTATAATATCCTCTATCCTATCCTATCCTCTATCCAATCCTCTATCCTACCCTATCCTCTATCCTATCCTATCCTCTATCCTATCCTATCCTCTATCCTATCCTATCCTCTATCCTATCCTATCCTCTATCCTATCGTATCCTCTATCTGATCCTATCCTCTATCCTATCCTATCCTCTATCCTACCCTATCCTCTATCCTATCCTATCCTCTATCCTATCCTATCCTCTATCCTATCCTATCCTCTATCCTATCCTATCCTCTATCCTATCCTATCCTCTATCCTATCGTATCCTCTATCTGATCCTATCCTCTATCCAATCCTCTATCCTATCCTATCCTCTATCCTATCCTATCCTCTATCCTATTCTATCCTCTATCCTATCCTATCCTCTATCCTATCCTATCCTCTATCCTGTCCTATGCTCTATCCTATCCTATCCTCTATCCTATCATATCCTCTATCCTATCCTATCTTCTATCCTATCCTATCCTCTATCCTATCCTATCCTCTATCCTATCCTATCCTCTATCCTATCCTATCCTCTATCCTATCCTATCCTCTATCCTATCCTATCCTCTATACTATCCTATCCTCAATCCTATCCTATCCTCTATCCTATCCTATCCTCTATCCTATAATATCCTCTATCCTATCCTATCCTCTATCCTATCCTTTCCTGTATCCTATCCAATCCTCTATCCTATCGTATCCTCTATCCTATCCTATCCTCTGTCCTATCCTATCCTCTATCCTATCCTATCCTCTATCCTATCCTATCCTCTATCCTATCCTATCCTCTATCCTATCCTATCTTCTATCCTATCCTATCCTCTATTCTATCAAATCCCCTATCCTATTCTCTATCCTATCCTATCCTGTATCCTATCCAATCCTCAATCCTATCCTATCATTTATCCTCTATCCTATCCAATCCTCTATCCTATCCATTCCTCTATCCTATCATATCCTCTATCCTATAATATCCTCTATCCTATCCTACCCTCTATCCAATCCTCTATCCTATCCTATCCTCTATCCTATCCTATCCTCTATCCTATCTTATCCTCTATCCTATCCTATCTTCTATCCTACCCTATCATCTATCCTATCAAATCCCCTATCCTATCCTCTATCCTATCCTATCCTCTATCCTATCCTATCCTCTATCCTATCGTATCCTCTATCCTATCCTATCTTCTATCCTATCCTATCCTCTATCCTATCCTATCCTCTATCCTATCCTATCCTCTATACTATCCTATCCTCTATCCTATCCTATCCTCTATCCTATCCTATACTCTATCCTATCCTATCCTCTATCCTATCCTATCCTCTATCCTATCCTATCCTCTATCCTATCCTATCCTCTATCCTATCCTATCCTCTATCCTATCCTATCCTCTATCCTATCCTATCCTCTATCCTATCCTATCCTCTATCCTATCCTATCCTCTATCCTATCCTATCCTCTATCCTATCCTATCCTCTATCCTATCCTATCCTCTATCCTATCCTATCCTCTATCCTATCCTATCCTCTATCCTATCCTATCTTCTATCCTATCCTATCCTCTATCCTATCAAATCCCCCATCCTATCCTCTATCCTATCCTATCCTCTATCCTATCCTATCCTCTATCCTATCCTATCCTCTATCCTATCCTATCCTCTATCCTATCCTATCCTCTATCCTATCCTATCCTCTATCCTATCCTATCCTCTATCCTATCCTATCCTCTATCCTATCCTTTCCTCTATCCTATCCTATCCTCTATCCTATCCTATCCTCTATCCTATAATATCCTCTATCCTATCCTATCCTCTATCCTATCCTATCCTCTATCCTATCCTATCCTCTATCCTATCCTATCCTCTATCTGATCCTATCCTCTATCCAATCCTCTATCCTATCCTATCCTCTATCCTATCCTATCCTCTATCCAATCCTATCCTCTATCCTATCCTATCCTCTATCCTATCCTATCCTCTATCCTGTCCTATGCTCTATCATATCCTATCCTCTATCCTATCGTATCCTCTATCCTATCCTATCTTCTATCCTATCCTATCCTCTATCCTATCCTATCCTCTATCCTATCCTATCCTCTATCCTATCCTATCCTCTATCCTATCCTATCTTCTATCCTACCCTATCATCTATCCTATCCTATCTTCTATCCTATCCTCTATCGTATCGTATCCTCTATCCTATCCTATCTTCTATCCTATCCTATCCTCTATCCTATCAAATCCCCAATCCGATCCTCTATCCTATCCTATCCTCTATCCTATCCTATCCTCTATCCTATCCTATCCTCTATCCTATCCTATCCTCCATCCTATCGTATCCTCTATCTGATCCTATCCTCTATCCAATCCTCTATCCTATCCTATCCTCTATCCTATCCTATCCTCTATCCTATCCTATCCTCTATCCTATCCTATCCTCTATCCTGTCCTATGCTCTATCCTATCCTATCCTCTATCCTATCGTATCCTCTATCCTATCCTATCTTCTATCCTATCCTATCCTCTATCCTTTCAAATCCCCTATCCTATCCTCTATCCTATCCTATCCTGTATCCTATCCAATCCTCAATCCTATCCTATCATCTGTCCTCTATCCTATCCAATCCTCTATCCTATCCATTCCTCTATCCTATCAAATCCCCAATCCTATCCTCTATCCAATCCTATCCTCTATCCTATCCTATCCTCTATCCTATCCTATCCTCTATCCGATCCTATCCTCTATCCTATCCTATCCTCTATCCTATCCTATCCTCTATCCTATCCTATCCTCTATCCTATCCTATCTTCTATCCTACCCTATCATCTATCCTATCAAATCTCCTATCCTATCCTCTATCCTATCGTATCCTCTATCCTATCCTATCTTCTATCCTATCCTATCCTCTATCCTATCAAATCCCCAATCCTATCCTCTATCCTATCCTATCTTCTATCCTATCCTATCCTCTATCCTATCATATCCTCTATCCTATCCTATCCTCTATCCAATCCTATCCTCTATCCTCTCCTATCCTCTATCCTATCCTATCTTCTAGCCTATCCTATCCTCTATCCTATGAAATCCCCCATCCTATCCTCTATCCTATCCTATCCTCTATCCTATCCTATCCTCTATCCTATCCTATCCTCTATCCTATCCTATCCTCTATCCTATCCTATCCTCTATCCTATCCTATCCTCTATCCTATCCTATCCTCTATCCTATCCTATCCTCTATCCTATCCTATCCTCTATCCTATCCTATCCTCTATCCTATCCTATCCTCTATCCTATCCTATCCTCTATCCTATCGTATCCTCTATCTGATCCTATCCTCTATCCAATCCTCTATCCTATCCTATCCTCTATCCTATCCTATCCTCTATCCTATCCTATCCTCTATCCTATCCTATCCTGTATCCTATCCAATCCTCAATCCTATCCTATCATCTGTCCTCTATCCTATCCTATCCTCTATCCTATCGTATCCTCTATCCTATCCTATCTTCTATCCTATCCTATCCTCTATCCTATCCTATCCTCTATCCTATCCTATCCTCTATCCTATCCTATCCTCTATCCTATCCTATCCTCTATCCTATCCTATCCTCTATCCTATCCTATCCTATCCTCTATCCTATCCTTTCCTGTATCCTATCCAATCCTCTATCCTATCGTATCCTCTATCCTATCCTATCTTCTATCCTATCCTATCCTCTATCCTATCCTATCCTCTATCCTATCCTATCCTCTATCCTATCCTATCCTCTATCCTATCCTATCCTCTATCCTATCCTATCCTCTATCCTATCCTATCCTCCATCCTATCGTATCCTCTATCTGATCCTATCCTCTATCCAATCCTCTATCCTATCCTATCCTCTATCCTATCCTATCCTCTATCCTATCCTATCCTCTATCGTATCCTATCCTCTATCCTATCCTATCCTCTATCCTGTCCTATGCTCTATCCTATCCTATCCTCTTTCCTATCGTATCCTCTATCCTATCCTATCTTCTATCCTATCCTATCCTCTATCCTATCAAATCCCCAATCCTATCCTCTATCCAATCCTATCCTCTATCCTATCCTATCCTCTATCCTATCCTATCCTCTATCCGATCCTATCCTCTATCCTATCCTATCCTCTATCCTATCCTATCCTCTAACCTATCCTATCCTCTATCCTATCCTATCTTCTATCCTACCCTATCATCTATCCTATCAAATCCCCTATCCTATCCTCTATCCCATCCTATCCTCTATCCTATCCTATCCTCTATCCTATCGTATCCTCTATCCTATCCTATCTTCTATCCTATCCTATCCTCTATCCTATCCTATCCTCTATCCTATCCTATCCTCTATCCTATCCTATCCTCTATCCTATCCTATCCTCTATCCTATCCTATCCTCTATCCTATCCTATCCTCTATCCTATCGTATCCTCTATCCTATCCTATCCTCTATCCTATCCTATCCTCTATCCTATCGTATCCTCTATCTGATCCTATCCTCTATCCAATCCTCTATCCTATCCTATCCTCTATCCTATCCTATCCTCTATCCTATCCTATCCTCTATCCTATCCTATCCTGTATCCTATCCAATCCTCAATCCTATCCTATCATCTGTCCTCTATCCTATCCTATCCTCTATCCTATCGTATCCTCTATCCTATCCTATCTTCTATCCTATCCTATCCTCTATCCTATCCTATCCTCTATCCTATCCTATCCTCTATCCTATCGTATCCTCTATCCTATCCTATCTTCTATCCTATCCTATCCTCTATCCTATCCTATCCTCTATCCTATCCTATCCTCTATCCTATCCTATCCTCTATCCTATCCTATCCTCTATCCTATCCTATCCTCCATCCTATCGTATCCTCTATCTGATCCTATCCTCTATCCAATCCTCTATCCTATCCTATCCTCTATCCTATCCTATCCTCTATCCTATCCTATCCTCTATCGTATCCTATCCTCTATCCTATCCTATCCTCTATCCTGTCCTATGCTCTATCCTATCCTATCCTCTTTCCTATCGTATCCTCTATCCTATCCTATCTTCTATCCTATCCTATCCTCTATCCTATCAAATCCCCAATCCTATCCTCTATCCAATCCTATCCTCTATCCTATCCTATCCTCTATCCTATCCTATCCTCTATCCGATCCTATCCTCTATCCTATCCTATCCTCTATCCTATCCTATCCTCTAACCTATCCTATCCTCTATCCTATCCTATCTTCTATCCTACCCTATCATCTATCCTATCAAATCCCCTATCCTATCCTCTATCCTATCCTATCCTCTATCCTATCCTATCCTCTATCCTATCGTATCCTCTATCCTATCCTATCCTCTATCCTATCCTATCTTCTATCCTATCAAATCCCCAATCCGATCCTCTATCCTATCCTATCTTCTATCCTATCCTCTATCCTATCGTATCCTCTATCCTATCCTATCTTCTATCCTATCCTATACTCTATCCTATCAAATCCCCAATCCGATCATCTATCCTATCCTATCTTCTATCCTATCCTATCCTCTATCCTATCCTATCCTCTATCCTATCCTATCCTATCCTCTATCCTATCCTATCCTCTATCCTATCCTATCCTCTATCCTATCCTATCCTCTATCCTATCCTATCCTCTATCCTATCCTATCCTCTATCCTATCCTATCCTCTATCAAATCGTATCCTCTATCTGATCCTATCCTCTATCCAATCCTCTATCCTATCCTATCCTCTATCCTATCCTATCCTCTATCCTATCCTATCCTCTATCCTATCCTATCCTGTATCCTATCCAATCCTCAATCCTATCCTATCATCTGTCCTCTATCCTATCCTATCCTCTATACTATCGTATCCTCTATCCTATCCTATCTTCTATCCTATCCTATCCTCTATCCTATCATATCCTCTATCCTATAATATCCTCTATCCTATCCTATCCTCTATCCTATCCTATCCTCTATCCTATCCTATCCTCTATCCTATCCTATCCTCTATCCTATCCTACCCTCTATCCTATCCTATCCTATCCTCTATCCTATCCTTTCCTGTATCCTATCCAATCCTCTATCCTATCGTATCCTCTATCCTATCCTATCTTCTATCCTATCCTATCCTCTATCCTATCCTATCCTCTATCCTATCCTATCCTCTATCCTATCCTATCCTCTATCCTATCCTATCCTCTATCCTATCCTATCCTCCATCCTATCGTATCCTCTATCTGATCCTATCCTCTATCCAATCCTCTATCCTATCCTATCCTCTATCCTATCCTATCCTCTATCCTATCCTATCCTCTATCGTATCCCATCCTCTATCCTATCCTATCCTCTATCCTGTCCTATGCTCTATCCTATCCTATCCTCTTTCCTATCGTATCCTCTATCCTATCCTATCTTCTATCCTATCCTATCCTCTATCCTATCAAATCCCCAATCCTATCCTCTATCCTATCCTATCTTCTATCCTATCCTATCCTCTATCCTATCCTATCCTCTATCCTATCCTATCCTCTATCCTATCCTATCCTCTATCCTATCCTATCCTCTATCCTATCCTATCCTCTATCCTATCCTATCCTCTATCCTATCCTATCCTCTATCCTATCCTATCCTCTATCCTATCGTATCCTCTATCTGATCCTATCCTCTATCCAATCCTCTATCCTATCCTATCCTCTATCCTATCCTATCCTCTATCCTATCCTATCCTCTATCCTATCCTATCCTGTATCCTATCCAATCCTCAATCCTATCCTATCATCTGTCCTCTATCCTATCCTATCCTCTATCCTATCGTATCCTCTATCCTATCCTATCTTCTATCCTATCCTATCCTCTATCCTATCCTATCCTCTATCCTATCCTATCCTCTATCCTATCCTATCCTCTATCCTATCCTATCCTCTATCCTATCCTATCCTCTATCCTATCCTATCCTCTATCCTATCCTATCCTCTATCCTATCCTATCCTCTATCCTATCCTATCCTATCCTCTATCCTATCCTTTCCTGTATCCTATCCAATCCTCTATCCTATCGTATCCTCTATCCTATCCTATCTTCTATCCTATCCTATCCTCTATCCTATCCTATCCTCTATCCTATCCTATCCTCTATCCTATCCTATCCTCTATCCTATCCTATCCTCTATCCTATCCTATCCTCCATCCTATCGTATCCTCTATCTGATCCTATCCTCTATCCAATCCTCTATCCTATCCTATCCTCTATCCTATCCTATCCTCTATCCTATCCTATCCTCTATCGTATCCTATCCTCTATCCTATCCTATCCTCTATCCTGTCCTATGCTCTATCCTATCCTATCCTCTTTCCTATCGTATCCTCTATCCTATCCTATCTTCTATCCTATCCTATCCTCTATCCTATCAAATCCCCAATCCTATCCTCTATCCAATCCTATCCTCTATCCTATCCTATCCTCTATCCTATCCTATCCTCTATCCGATCCTATCCTCTATCCTATCCTATCCTCTATCCTATCCTATCCTCTAACCTATCCTATCCTCTATCCTATCCTATCTTCTATCCTACCCTATCATCTATCCTATCAAATCCCCTATCCTATCCTCTATCCTATCCTATCCTCTATCCTATCCTATCCTCTATCCTATCGTATCCTCTATCCTATCCTATCTTCTATCCTATCCTATCCTCTATCCTATCCTATCCTCTATCCTATCCTATCCTCTATCCTATCCTATCCTCTATCCTATCCTATCCTCTATCCTATCCTATCCTCTATCCTATCAAATCCCCTATCCTATCCTCTATCCTATCCTATCCTCTATCCTATCCTATCCTCTAGCCTATCCTATCCTCTATCCTATCCTATCCTCTATCCTATCCTATCTTCTATCCTATCAAATCCCCAATCCGATCCTCTATCCTATCCTATCTTCTATCCTATCCTATCCTCTATCCTATCATATCCTCTATCCTATAATATCCTCTATCCTATCCTATCCTCTATCCTATCCTATCCTCTATCCTATCCTATCCTCTATCCTATCCTATCCTCTATCCTATCCTACCCTCTATCCTATCCTATCCTATCCTCTATCCTATCCTTTCCTGTATCCTATCCAATCCTCTATCCTATCGTATCCTCTATCCTATCCTATCTTCTATCCTATCCTATCCTCTATCCTATCCTATCCTCTATCCTATCCTATCCTCTATCCTATCCTATCCTCTATCCTATCCTATCCTCTATCCTATCCTATCCTCCATCCTATCGTATCCTCTATCTGATCCTATCCTCTATCCAATCCTCTATCCTATCCTATCCTCTATCCTATCCTATCCTCTATCCTATCCTATCCTCTATCGTATCCCATCCTCTATCCTATCCTATCCTCTATCCTGTCCTATGCTCTATCCTATCCTATCCTCTTTCCTATCGTATCCTCTATCCTATCCTATCTTCTATCCTATCCTATCCTCTATCCTATCAAATCCCCAATCCTATCCTCTATCCTATCCTATCTTCTATCCTATCCTATCCTCTATCCTATCCTATCCTCTATCCTATCCTATCCTCTATCCTATCCTATCCTCTATCCTATCCTATCCTCTATCCTATCCTATCCTCTATCCTATCCTATCCTCTATCCTATCCTATCCTCTATCCTATCCTATCCTCTATCCTATCGTATCCTCTATCTGATCCTATCCTCTATCCAATCCTCTATCCTATCCTATCCTCTATCCTATCCTATCCTCTATCCTATCCTATCCTCTATCCTATCCTATCCTGTATCCTATCCAATCCTCAATCCTATCCTATCATCTGTCCTCTATCCTATCCTATCCTCTATCCTATCGTATCCTCTATCCTATCCTATCTTCTATCCTATCCTATCCTCTATCCTATCCTATCCTCTATCCTATCCTATCCTCTATCCTATCCTATCCTCTATCCTATCCTATCCTCTATCCTATCCTATCCTCTATCCTATCCTATCCTCTATCCTATCCTATCCTCTATCCTATCCTATCCTCTATCCTATCCTATCCTATCCTCTATCCTATCCTTTCCTGTATCCTATCCAATCCTCTATCCTATCGTATCCTCTATCCTATCCTATCTTCTATCCTATCCTATCCTCTATCCTATCCTATCCTCTATCCTATCCTATCCTCTATCCTATCCTATCCTCTATCCTATCCTATCCTCTATCCTATCCTATCCTCCATCCTATCGTATCCTCTATCTGATCCTATCCTCTATCCAATCCTCTATCCTATCCTATCCTCTATCCTATCCTATCCTCTATCCTATCCTATCCTCTATCGTATCCTATCCTCTATCCTATCCTATCCTCTATCCTGTCCTATGCTCTATCCTATCCTATCCTCTTTCCTATCGTATCCTCTATCCTATCCTATCTTCTATCCTATCCTATCCTCTATCCTATCAAATCCCCAATCCTATCCTCTATCCAATCCTATCCTCTATCCTATCCTATCCTCTATCCTATCCTATCCTCTATCCGATCCTATCCTCTATCCTATCCTATCCTCTATCCTATCCTATCCTCTAACCTATCCTATCCTCTATCCTATCCTATCTTCTATCCTACCCTATCATCTATCCTATCAAATCCCCTATCCTATCCTCTATCCTATCCTATCCTCTATCCTATCCTATCCTCTATCCTATCGTATCCTCTATCCTATCCTATCTTCTATCCTATCCTATCCTCTATCCTATCCTATCCTCTATCCTATCCTATCCTCTATCCTATCCTATCCTCTATCCTATCCTATCCTCTATCCTATCCTATCCTCTATCCTATCAAATCCCCTATCCTATCCTCTATCCTATCCTATCCTCTATCCTATCCTATCCTCTAGCCTATCCTATCCTCTATCCTATCCTATCCTCTATCCTATCCTATCTTCTATCCTATCAAATCCCCAATCCGATCCTCTATCCTATCCTATCTTCTATCCTATCCTCTATCCTATCGTATCCTCTATCCTATCCTATCTTCTATCCTATCCTATACTCTATCCTATCAAATCCCCAATCCGATCCTCTATCCTATCCTATCCTCTATCCTATCCTATCCTCTATACTATCCTATCCTCTATCCGATCCTATCCTCTATCCTATCCTATCCTCTATCCTATCCTATCCTCTATCCTATCCTATCCTCCATCCTATCCTATCCTCTATCCTATCCTATCCTCTCTCCTATCCTATCCTCTATCCTATCCTATCCTCTATCCTGTCCTATGCTCTATCCTATCCTATCCTCTATCCTATCCTATCCTCTATCCTATCCTATCCTCTATCCTATCCTATCCTCTATCCTGTCCTATGCTCTATCCTATCCTATCCTCTATCCTATCGTATCCTCTATCCTATCCTATCTTCTATCCTATCCTATCCTCTATCCTATCCTATCCTCTATCCTATCCTATCCTCTATCCTATCCTATCCTCTATCCTATCCTATCCTCTATCCTATCCTATCCTCTATCCTATCCTATCCTATCCTCTATCCTATCCTTTCCTGTATCCTATCCAATCCTCTATCCTATCGTATCCTCTATCCTATCCTATCTTCTATCCTATCCTATCCTCTATCCTATCCAATCCTCTATCCTATCCTATCCTCTATCCTATCCTATCCTCTATCCTATCCTATCCTCTATCCTATCCTATCCTCCATCCTATCGTATCCTCTATCTGATCCTATCCTCTATCCAATCCTCTATCCTATCCTATCCTCTATCCTATCCTATCCTCTATCCTATCCTATCCTCTATCCTATCCTATCCTCTATCCTATCCTATCCTCTATCCTGTCCTATGCTCTATCCTATCCTATCCTCTATCCTATCGTATCCTCTATCCTATCCTATCTTCTATCCTATCCTATCCTCTATCCTATCAAATCCCCTATCCTATCCTCTATCCTATCCTATCCTGTATCCTATCCAATCCTCAATCCTATCCTATCATCTGTCCTCTATCCTATCCAATCCTCTATCCTATCCATTCCTCTATCCTATCAAATCCCCAATCCTATCCTCTATCCAATCCTATCCTCTATCCTATCCTATCCTCTATCCTATCCTATCCTCTATCCGATCCTATCCTCTATCCTATCCTATCCTCTATCCTATCCTATCCTCTATCCTATCCTATCCCCTATCCTATCCTATCTTCTATCCTACCCTATCATCTATCCTATCAAATCTCCTATCCTATCCTCTATCCTATCGTATCCTCTATCCTATCCTATCTTCTATCCTATCCTATCCTCTATCCTATCAAATCCCCAATCCTATCCTCTATCCTATCCTATCTTCTATCCCATCCTATCCTCTATCCTATCCTATCCTCTATCCTATCCTATCCTCTATCCAATCCTATCCTCTATCCTCTCCTATCCTCTATCCTATCCTATCTTCTATCCTATCCTATCCTCTATCCTATGAAATCCCCCATCCTATCCTCTATCCTATCCTATCCTCTATCCTATCCTATCCTCTATCCTATCCTATCCTCTATCCTATCCTATCCTCTATCCTATCCTATCCTCTATCCTATCCTATCCTCTATCCTATCCTATCCTCTATCCTATCCTATCCTCTATCCTATCCTATCCTCTATCCTATCCTATCCTCTATCCTATCCTATCCTCTATCCTATCGTATCCTCTATCTGATCCTATCCTCTATCCAATCCTCTATCCTATCCTATCCTCTATCCTATCCTATCCTCTATCCTATCCTATCCTCTATCCTATCCTATCCTGTATCCTATCCAATCCTCAATCCTATCCTATCATCTGTCCTCTATCCTATCCTATCCTCTATCCTATCGTATCCTCTATCCTATCCTATCTTCTATCCTATCCTATCCTCTATCCTATCCTATCCTCTATCCTATCCTATCCTCTATCCTATCCTATCCTCTATCCTATCCTACCCTCTATCCTATCCTATCCTCTATCCTATCCTATCCTATCCTCTATCCTATCCTTTCCTGTATCCTATCCAATCCTCTATCCTATCGTATCCTCTATCCTATCCAATCCTCTATCCTATCCTATCCTCTATCCTATCCTATCCTCTATCCTATCCTATCCTCTATCCTATCCTATCCTCTATCCTATCCTATCCTCCATCCTATCGTATCCTCTATCTGATCCTATCCTCTATCCAATCCTCTATCCTATCCTATCCTCTATCCTATCCTATCCTCTATCCTATCCTATCCTCTATCGTATCCTATCCTCTATCCTATCCTATCCTCTATCCTGTCCTATGCTCTATCCTATCCTATCCTCTTTCCTATCGTATCCTCTATCCTATCCTATCTTCTATCCTATCCTATCCTCTATCCTATCAAATCCCCTATCCTATCCTCTATCCTATCCTATCCTGTATCCTATCCAATCCTCAATCCTATCCTATCATCTGTCCTCTATCCTATCCAATCCTCTATCCTATCCATTCCTCTATCCTATCATATCCTCTATCCTATAATATCCTCTATCCTATCCTATTATCTATCGAATCCTCTATCCTATCCTATCCTCTATCCTATCCTATCCTCTATCCTATCCTATCCTCTATCCTATCCTATCTTCTATCCTACCCTATCATCTATCCTATCAAATCTCCTATCCTATCCTCTATTCTATCGTATCCTCTATCCTATCCTATCTTCTATCCTATCCTATCCTCTATCCTATCAAATCCCCAATCCTATCCTCTATCCAATCCTATCCTCTATCCTATCTTATCCTCTATCCTATCCTATCCTCTATCCTCTATCCTCTATCCTATCCTATCCTCTATCCTATCCTATCCTCTATCCTATCCTATCCTCTATCCTATCCTATCCTCTATCCTATCCTATCCTCTATCCTATCCTATCCTCTATCCTATCCTATCCTCTATCCTATCCTATCCTCTATCCTATCCTATCCTCTATCCTATCCTATCCTCTATCCTATCCTATCCTCTATCCTATCCTATCCTCTATCCTATCCTATCCTCTATCCTATCCTATCCTCTATCCTATCCTATCCTCTATCCTATCCTATCCTCTATCCTATCCTATCCTCTATCCTATCCTATCCTATCCTCTATCCTATCCTTTCCTGTATCCTATCCAATCCTCTATCCTATCGTATCCTCTATCCTATCCTATCTTCTATCCTATCCTATCCTCTATCCTATCCTATCCTCTATCCTATCCTATCCTCTATCCTATCCTATCCTCTATCCTATCCTATCCTCTATCCTATCCTATCCTCCATCCTATCGTATCCTCTATCTGATCCTATCCTCTATCCAATCCTCTATCCTATCCTATCCTCTATCCTATCCTATCCTCTATCCTATCCTATCCTCTATCGTATCCTATCCTCTATCCTATCCTATCCTCTATCCTGTCCTATGCTCTATCCTATCCTATCCTCTTTCCTATCGTATCCTCTATCCTATCCTATCTTCTATCCTATCCTATCCTCTATCCTATCAAATCACCTATCCTATCCTCTATCCTATCCTATCCTGTATCCTATCCAATCCTCAATCCTATCCTATCATCTGTCCTCTATCCTATCCAATCCTCTATCCTATCCATTCCTCTATCCTATCATATCCTCTATCCTATAATATCCTCTATCCTATCCTATTATCTATCCAATCCTCTATCCTATCCTATCCTCTATCCTATCCTATCCTCTATCCTATCCTATCCTCTATCCTATCCTATCTTCTATCCTACCCTATCATCTATCCTATCAAATCTCCTATCCTATCCTCTATCCTATCGTATCCTCTATCCTATCCTATCTTCTATCCTATCCTATCCTCTATCCTATCAAATCCCCAATCCTATCCTCTATCCAATCCTATCCTCTATCCTATCCTATCCTCTATCCTATCCTATCCTCTATCCGATCCTATCCTCTATCCTATCCTATCCTCTATCCTATCCTATCCTCTAACCTATCCTATCCTCTATCCTATCCTATCTTCTATCCTACCCTATCATCTATCCTATCAAATCCCCTATCCTATCCTCTATCCTATCCTATCCTCTATCCTATCCTATCCTCTATCCTATCGTATCCTCTATCCTATCCTATCTTCTATCCTATCCTATCCTCTATCCTATCCTATCCTCTATCCTATCCTATCCTCTATCCTATCCTATCCTCTATCCTATCCAATCCTCTATCCTATCAAATCCCCTATCCTATCCTCTATCCTATCCTATCCTCTATCCTATCCTTTCCTCTATCCTATCCTATCCTCTATCCTATCCTATCCTCTATCCTATCCTATCCTCTATCTGATCCTATCCTCTATCCAATCCTCTATCCTATCCTATCCTCTATCCTATCCTATCCTCTATCCAATCCTATCCTCTATCCTATCCTATCCTCTATCCTATCCTATCCTCTATCCTATCCTATCCTCTATCCTGTCCTATGCTCTATCCTATCCTATCCTCTATCCTATCGTATCCTCTATCCTATCCTATCTTCTATCGTATCCTATCCTCTATCCTATCAAATACCCCATCCTATCCTCTATCCTATCCTATCCTCTATCCTATCCTATCCTCTATCCTATCCTATCCTCTATCCTATCCTATCCTCTATCCTATCCTATCCTCTATCCTATCCTATCCTCTAGCCTATCCTATCCTCTATCCTATCCTATCCTCTATCCTATCCTATCCTCTATCCTATCCTATCCTCTATCCTATCCTATCTTCTATCCTACCCTATCATCTATCCTATCAAATCTCCTATCCTATCCTCTATCCTATCGTATCCTCTATCCTATCCTATCTTCTATCCTATCCTATCCTCTATCCTATCAAATCCCCAATCCTATCCTCTATCCTATCCTATCCTCTATCCTATCCTATCCTCTATACTATCCTATCCTCTATCCGATCCTATCCTCTATCCTATCCTATAATCTATCCTATCCTATCCTCTATCCTATCCTATCCTCTATCCTATCCTATCCTCTATCCTATCCTATCCTCTCTCCTATCCTATCCTCTATCCTATCCTATCCTCTATCCTGTCCTATGCTCTATCCTATCCTATCCTCTATCCTATCCTATCCTCTATCCTATCCTATCCTCTATCCTATCCTATCCTCTATCCTGTCCTATGCTCTATCCTATCCTATCCTCTATCCTATCGTATCCTCTATCCTATCCTATCTTCTATCCTATCCTATCCTCTATCCTACCCTATCCTCTATCCTATCCTATCCTCTATCCTATCCTATCCTCTATCCTATCCTATCCTCTATCCTATCCTATCCTCTATCCAATCCTCTATCCTATCCTATCCTCTATCCTATCCTATCCTCTATCCTATCCTATCCTCTATCCTATCCTATCCTCTATCCTATCCTATCTTCTATCCTACCCTATCATCTATCCTATCCTCTATCCTATCGTATCCTCTATCCTATCCTATCTTCTATCCTATCCTATCCTCTATCCTATCAAATCCCCAATCCTATCCTCTATCCTATCCTATCCTCTATCCTATCCTATCCTCTATCCTATCCTATCCTCTATACTATCCTATCCTCTATCCGATCCTATCCTCTATCCTATCCTATCCTCTATCCTATCCTATCCTCTATCCTATCCTATCCTCTATCCTATCCTATCCTATCCTCTATCCTATCCTTTCCTGTATCCTATCCAATCCTCTATCCTATCGTATCCTCTATCCTATCCTATCTTCTATCCTATCCTATCCTCTATCCTATCCAATCCTCTATCCTATCCTATCCTCTATCCTATCCTATCCTCTATCCTATCCTATCCTCTATCCTATCCTATCCTCCATCCTATCGTATCCTCTATCTGATCCTATCCTCTATCCAATCCTCTATCCTATCCTATTCTCTATCCTATCCTATCCTCTATCCTATCCTATCCTCTATCCTATCCTATCCTCTATCCTATCCTATCCTCTATCCTGTCCTATGCTCTATCCTATCCCATCCTCTATCCTATCGTATCCTCTATCCTATCCTATCTTCTATCCTATCCTATCCTCTATCCTATCAAATCCCCTATCCTATCCTCTATCCTATCCTATCCTGTATCCTATCCAATCCTCAATCCTATCCTATCATCTGTCCTCTATCCTATCCAATCCTCTATCCTATCCATTCCTCTATCCTATCATATCCTCTATCCTATAATATCCTCTATCCTATCCTATTATCTATCCAATCCTCTATCCTATCCTATCCTCTATCCTATCAAATCCCCAATCCTATCCTCTATCCAATCCTATCCTCTATCCTATCCTATCCTCTATCCTATCCTATCCTCTATCCGATCCTGTCCTCTATCCTATCCTATCCTCTATCCTATCCTATCCTCTATCCTTTCCTATCCTCTATCCTATCCTATCCTCTATCCTATCCTATCCTCTCTCATATCCTATCCTCTATCCTATCCTATCCTCTATCCTGTCCTATGCTCTATCCTATCCTATCCTCTATCCTATCCGCTCCTCTATCCTATCCTATCCTCTGTCCTATCCTATCCTCTATCCTATCCTATCCTCTATCCTATCCTATCCTCTATCCTATCCTATCCTCTATCCTATCCTATCCTCTATCCTATCCTATCCTCTATCCTATCCTATCCTCTATCTGATCCTATCCTCTATCCAATCCTCTATCCTATCCTATCCTCTATCCTATCCTATCCTCTATCCTATCCTATCCTCTATCCTATCCTATCCTCTATCCTATCCTATCCTCTATCCTATCCTATCCTCTATCCTATCCTATCCTCTATCTTGTCCTATGCTCTATCCTATCCTATCCTCTATCCTATCGTATCCTCTATCCTATCCTATCTTCTATCCTATCCTATCCTCTATCCTATCCTATCCTCTATCCTATCCTATCATCTATCCTATCCTATCCTCTATCCTATCCTATCCTCTATCCTATCCTATCCTCTATCCGATCCTATCGTCTATCCTATCCTATCCTCTATCCTATCCTATCTTCTATCCTATCCTATCCTCTATCCTATCAAATCCCCCATCCTATCCTATCCTCTATCCTATCCTATCCTCTATCCTATCCTATCCTCTATCCTATCCTATCCTCTATCCTATCCTATCCTCTATCCTATCCTATCTTCTATCCTACCCTATCATCTATCCTATCAAATCTCCTATCCTATCCTCTATCCTATCGTATCCTCTATCCTATCCTATCTTCTATCCTATCCTATCCTCTATCCTATCAAATCCCCAATCCTATCCTCTATCCTATCCTATCCTCTATCCTATCCTATCCTCTATACTATCCTATCCTCTATCCGATCCTATCCTCTATCCTATCCTATCCTCTATCCTATCCTATCCTCTATACTATCCTATCCTCTATCCTATCCTATCCTATCCTCTATCCTATCCTTTCCTGTATCCTATCCAATCCTCTATCCTATCGTATCCTCTATCCTATCCTATCTTCTATCCTATCCTATCCTCTATCCTATCCAATCCTCTATCCTATCCTGTCCTCTATCCTATCCTATCCTCTATCCTATCCTATCCTCTATCCTATCCTATCCTCCATCCTATCGTATCCTCTATCTGATCCTATCCTCTATCCAATCCTCTATCCTATCCTATCCTCTATCCTATCCTATCCTCTATCCTATCCTATCCTCTATCCTATCCTATCCTCTATCCTATCCTATCCTCTATCCTGTCCTATGCTCTATCCTATCCTATCCTCCATCCTATCGTATCCTCTATCTGATCCTATCCTCTATCCAATCCTCTATCCTATCGTATCCTCTATCTGATCCTATCCTCTATCCAATCCTCTATCCTATCCTATCCTCTATCCTATCCTATCCTCTATCCTATCCTATCCTGTATCCTATCCAATCCTCAATCCTATCCTATCATCTGTCCTCTATCCTATCCAATCCTCTATCCTATCCATTCCTCTATCCTATCATATCCTCTATCCTATAATATCCTCTATCCTATCCTATTATCTATCCAATCCTCTATCCTATCCTATCCTCTATCCTATCAAATCCCCAATCCTATCCTCTATCCAATCCTATCCTCTATCCTATCCTATCCTCTATCCTATCCTATCCTCTATCCGATCCTGTCCTCTATCCTATCCTATCCTCTATCCTATCCTATCCTCTATCCTTTCCTATCCTCTATCCTATCCTATCCTCTATCCTATCCTATCCTCTATCCTATCCTATCCTCTCTCATATCCTATCCTCTATCCTATCCTATCCTCTATCCTGTCCTATGCTCTATCCTATCCTATCCTCTATCCTATCGTATCCTCTATCCTGTCCTATGCTCTATCCTATCCTATCCTCTATCCTATCCGCTCCTCTATCCTATCCTATCCTCTGTCCTATCCTATCCTCTATCCTATCCTATCCTCTATCCTATCCTATCCTCTATCCTATCCTATCCTCTATCCTATCCTATCCTCTATCCTATCCTATCCTCTATCCTATCCTATCCTCTATCTGATCCTATCCTCTATCCAATCCTCTATCCTATCCTATCCTCTATCCTATCCTATCCTCTATCCTATCCTATCCTCTATCCTATCCTATCCTCTATCCGATCCTATCGTCTATCCTATCCTATCCTCTATCCTATCCTATCTTCTATCCTATCCTATCCTCTATCCTATCAAATCCCCCATCCTATCCTATCCTCTATCCTATCCTATCCTCTATCCTATCCTATCCTCTATCCTATCCTATCCTCTATCCTATCCTATCCTCTATCCTATCCTATCTTCTATCCTACCCTATCATCTATCCTATCAAATCTCCTATCCTATCCTCTATCCTATCGTATCCTCTATCCTATCCTATCTTCTATCCTATCCTATCCTCTATCCTATCAAATCCCCAATCCTATCCTCTATCCTATCCTATCCTCTATCCTATCCTATCCTCTATACTATCCTATCCTCTATCCGATCCTATCCTCTATCCTATCCTATCCTCTATCCTATCCTATCCTCTATACTATCCTATCCTCTATCCTATCCTATCCTATCCTCTATCCTATCCTTTCCTGTATCCTATCCAATCCTCTATCCTATCGTATCCTCTATCCTATCCTATCTTCTATCCTATCCTATCCTCTATCCTATCCAATCCTCTATCCTATCCTGTCCTCTATCCTATCCTATCCTCTATCCTATCCTATCCTCTATCCTATCCTATCCTCCATCCTATCGTATCCTCTATCTGATCCTATCCTCTATCCAATCCTCTATCCTATCCTATCCTCTATCCTATCCTATCCTCTATCCTATCCTATCCTCTATCCTATCCTATCCTCTATCCTATCCTATCCTCTATCCTGTCCTATGCTCTATCCTATCCTATCCTCCATCCTATCGTATCCTCTATCTGATCCTATCCTCTATCCAATCCTCTATCCTATCGTATCCTCTATCTGATCCTATCCTCTATCCAATCCTCTATCCTATCCTATCCTCTATCCTATCCTATCCTCTATCCTATCCTATCCTGTATCCTATCCAATCCTCAATCCTATCCTATCATCTGTCCTCTATCCTATCCAATCCTCTATCCTATCCATTCCTCTATCCTATCATATCCTCTATCCTATAATATCCTCTATCCTATCCTATTATCTATCCAATCCTCTATCCTATCCTATCCTCTATCCTATCAAATCCCCAATCCTATCCTCTATCCAATCCTATCCTCTATCCTATCCTATCCTCTATCCTATCCTATCCTCTATCCGATCCTGTCCTCTATCCTATCCTATCCTCTATCCTATCCTATCCTCTATCCTTTCCTATCCTCTATCCTATCCTATCCTCTATCCTATCCTATCCTCTATCCTATCCTATCCTCTCTCATATCCTATCCTCTATCCTATCCTATCCTCTATCCTGTCCTATGCTCTATCCTATCCTATCCTCTATCCTATCGTATCCTCTATCCTATCCTATCTTCTATCCTATCCTATCCTCTATCCTATCCTATCCTCTATCCTATCCTATCCTCTATCCTATCCTATCCTCTATCCTATCCTATCCTCTATCCTATCCTATCCTCTATCCTATCCTATCCTCTATCCAATCCTATCCTCTATCCTATCCTATCCTCTATCCTATCCTATCCAATCCTCTATCCTATCCTATCCTCTATCCTATCCTATCCTCTATCCTATCCTATCCTCTATCCTATCCTATCCTCTATCCTATCCTATCCTCTATCCTATCCAATCTTCTATCCTATCCTATCCTCTATCCTATCAAATCCCCTATCCTATCCTCTATCCTATCCTATCCTCTATCCTATCCTATCCTCTAGCCTATCCTATCCTCTATCCTATCCTATCCTCTATCCAATCCTATCCTCTATCCTATCCTATCCTCTATCCTATCCTATCCAATCCTCTATCCTATCCTATCCTCTATCCTATCCTATCCTCTATCCTATCCTATCCTCTATCCTATCCTATCCTCTATCCTGTCCTATCCTCTATCCTCTATCCTCTATCCTCTATCCTCTATCCTCTATCCTCTATCCTCTATCCTATCCTATCCTCTATCCTATCCTATCCTCTATCCTATCCTATCCTCTATCCTATCCTATCCTCTATCCTATCCTATCCTCTATCCTATCCTATCCTCTATCCTATCCTATCCTATCCTCTATCCTATCGTATCCTCTATCTGATCCTATCCTCTATCCAATCCTCTATCCTATCCTATCCGCTATCCTATCCTATCCTCTATCCTATCCTATCCTCTATCCTATCCTATCCTCTATCCTATCCTATCCTCTATCCTGTCCTATGCTCTATCCTATCCTATCCACTATCCTATCGTATCCTCTATCCTATCCTATCGTCTATCCTATCCTATCCTCTATCCTATCCTATCCTCTATCCTATCCTATCCTCTATCCTATCCTATCCTCTATCCTATCCTATCCTCTATCCTATCCTATCCTCTATCCTATCCTATCCTCTATCCTATCCTATCCTCTATCCTATCCTATCCTCTATCCTATCCTATCCTCTATCCTATCCTTTCCTGTATCCTATCCAATCCTCTATCCTATCGTATCCTCTATCCTATCCTATCATCTATCCTATCCTATCCTCTATCCTATCCCATCCTCTATCCTATCCTATCCTCTATCCGATCCTATCCTCTATCCTATCCTATCCTCTATCCTATCCTATCTTCTATCCTATCCTATCCTCTATCCTATCAAATCCCCTATCCTATCCTCTATCCTATCCTATCCTCTATCCTATCCTATCCTCTATCTGATCCTATCCTCTATCCAATCCTCTATCCTATCCTATCCTCTATCCTATCCTATCCTCTATCCTATCCTATCCTCTATCCTATCCTATCCTCTATCCTATACTATCCTCTATCCTGTCCTATGCTCTATCCTATCCTATCCTCTATCCTATCGTATCCTCTATCCTATCCTATCTTCCATCCTATCCTATCCTCTATCCTATCCTATCCTCTATCCTATCCTATCCTCTATCCTATCCTATCCTCTATCCTATCCTATCCTCTATCCTATCCTATCCTCTATCCTATCCTATCCTCTATCCTATCGTATCCTCTATCTGATCCTATCCTCTATCCAATCCTCTATCCTATCCTATCCTCTATCCTATTCTATCCTCTATCCTATCCTATCCTCTATCCTATCCTATCCTCTATCCTGTCCTATGCTCTATCCTATCCTATCCTCTATCCTATCGTATCCTCTATCCTATCCTATCTTCTATCCTATCCTATCCTCTATCCTATCCTATCCTCTATCCTATCCTATCCTCTATCCTATCCTATCCTCTATCCTATCCTATCCTCTATCCTATCCTATCCTCTATCCTATCCTATCCTCTATCCTATCCTATCCTCTATCCTATCCTATCCTCTATCCTATCCTATCCTCTATCCTATCCTATCCTCTATCCTATCCTATCCTCTAACCTATCCTATCCTCTATCCTATCCTATCTTCTATCCTATCCTATCCTCTATCCTATCCTATCCTCTATCCTATCCTATCCTCTATCCGATCCTATCCTCTATCCTATCCTATCCTCTATCCTATCCTATCCTCTATCCTATCCTATCCTCTATCCTATCCTATCCTCTATCCTATCCTATCCTCTATCCTATCCTATCCTCTATCCTATCGTATCCTCTATCTGATCCTATCCTCTATACAATCCTCTATCCTATCCTATCCTATATCCGATCCTATCCTCTATCCTATCCTATCCTCTATCCTATCCTATCCTCTATCCTATCCTATCCTCTATCCTGTCCTATGCTCTATCCTATCCTATCCTCTATCCTATCCTATCCTCTATCCTATCCTATCCTCTATCCTATCCTATCCTCTATCCTATCCTTTCCTGTATCCTATCCAATCCTCTATCCTATCGTATCCTCTATCCTATCCTATCATCTATCCTATCCTATCCTCTATCCTATCCTATCCTCTATCCTATCCTATCCTCTATCCTGTCCTATCCTCTATCCTCTATCCTCTATCCTCTATCCTCTATCCTCTATCCTCTATCCTCTATCCTCTATCCTCTATCCTATCCTATCCTCTATCCTATCCTATCCTCTATCCTATCCTATCCTCTATCCTATCCTATCCTCTATCCTATCCTATCCTCTATCCTATCCTATCCTCTATCCTATCCTATCCTCTATCTGATCCTATCCTCTATCCTATCCTATCCTCTATCCTATCCTATCCTCTATCCAATCCTATCCTCTATCCTATCCTATCCTCTATCCTATCCTATCCTCTATCCTGTCCTATGCTCTATCCTATCCTACCCTCTATCCTATCGTATCCTCTATCCTATCCTATCTTCTATCCTATCCTATCCTCTATCCTATCCTATCCTCTATCCTATCCTATCCTCTATCCTATCCTATCCTCTATCCGATCCTATCCTCTATCCTATCCTATCCTCTATCCTATCCTATCTTCTATCCTATCCTATCCTCTATCCTATCAAATCCCCCATCCTATCCTCTATCCTATCCGATCCTCTATCCTATCCTATCCTCTATCCTATCCTATCCTCTATCCTATCCTATCCTCTATCCTATCCTATCCTCTATCCTATCCTATCCTATCCTCTATCCTATCGTATCCTCTATCTGATCCTATCCTCTATCCAATCCTCTATCCTATCCTATCCGCTATCCTATCCTATCCTCTATCCTATCCTATCCTCTATCCTATCCTATCCTCTATCCTATCCTATCCTCTATCCTGTCCTATGCTCTATCCTATCCTATCCACTATCCTATCGTATCCTCTATCCTATCCTATCGTCTATCCTATCCTATCCTCTATCCTATCCTATCCTCTATCCTATCCTATCCTCTATCCTATCCTATCCTCTATCCTATCCTATCCTCTATCCTATCCTATCCTCTATCCTATCCTATCCTCTATCCTATCCTATCCTCTATCCTATCCTATCCTCTATCCTATCCTATCCTCTATCCTATCCTTTCCTGTATCCTATCCAATCCTCTATCCTATCGTATCCTCTATCCTATCCTATCATCTATCCTATCCTATCCTCTATCCTATCCCATCCTCTATCCTATCCTATCCTCTATCCGATCCTATCCTCTATCCTATCCTATCCTCTATCCTATCCTATCTTCTATCCTATCCTATCCTCTATCCTATCAAATCCCCTATCCTATCCTCTATCCTATCCTATCCTCTATCCTATCCTATCCTCTATCTGATCCTATCCTCTATCCAATCCTCTATCCTATCCTATCCTCTATCCTATCCTATCCTCTATCCTATCCTATCCTCTATCCTATCCTATCCTCTATCCTATACTATCCTCTATCCTGTCCTATGCTCTATCCTATCCTATCCTCTATCCTATCGTATCCTCTATCCTATCCTATCTTCCATCCTATCCTATCCTCTATCCTATCCTATCCTCTATCCTATCCTATCTTCTATCCTATCCTATCCTCTATCCTATCCTATCCTCTATCCTATCCTATCCTCTATCCTATCCTATCCTCTATCCTATCCTATCTTCTATCCTATCCTATCCTCTATCCTATCAAATCCCCCGTCCTATCCTCTATCCTATCCTATCCTCTATCCTATCCTATCCTCTATCCTATCCTATCCTCTATCCTATCCTATCCTCTATCCTATCCTATCCTCTATCCTATCATATCCTCTATCCTATCCTATCCTCTATCCTATCCTATCCTCTATCCTATCCTATCCTCTATCCTATCCTATCCTCTATCCTATCCTATCCTCTATCCTATCCTATCCTCTATCCTATCCTATCCTCTATCCTATCGTATCCTCTATCTGATCCTATCCTCTATCCAATCCTCTATCCTATCCTATCCTCCATCCTATTCTATCCTCTATCCTATCCTATCCTCTATCCTATCCTATCCTCTATCCTATCCTATCCTCTATCCTGTCCTATGCTCTATCCTATCCTATCCTCTATCCTATCGTATCCTCTATCCTATCCTATCTTCTATCCTATCCTATCCTCTATCCTATCCTATCCTCTATCCTATCCTATCCTCTATCCTATCCTATCCTCTATCCTATCCTATCCTCTATCCTATCCTATCCTCTATCCTATCCTATCCTCTATCCTATCGTATCCTCTATCTGATCCTATCCTCTATCCTATCCTATCCTCTATCCTATCCTATCCTCTAACCTATCCTATCCTCTATCCTATCCTATCTTCTATCCTATCCTATCCTCTATCCTATCCTATCCTCTATCCTATCCTATCCTCTATCCGATCCTATCCTCTATCCTATCCTATCCTCTATCCTATCCTATCCTCTATCCTATCCTATCCTCTATCCTATCCTATCCTCTATCCTATCCTATCCTCTATCCTATCCTATCCTCTATCCTATCGTATCCTCTATCTGATCCTATCCTCTATACAATCCTCTATCCTATCCTATCCTATATCCGATCCTATCCTCTATCCTATCCTATCCTCTATCCTATCCTATCCTCTATCCTATCCTATCCTCTATCCTGTCCTATGCTCTATCCTATCCTATCCTCTATCCTATCCTATCCTCTATCCTATCCTATCCTCTATCCTATCCTATCCTCTATCCTATCCTTTCCTGTATCCTATCCAATCCTCTATCCTATCGTATCCTCTATCCTATCCTATCATCTATCCTATCCTATCCTCTATCCTATCCTATCCTCTATCCTATCCTATCCTCTATCCGATCCTATCCTCTATCCTATCCTATCCTCTATCCTATCCTATCCTCTATCCTATCCTATCCTCTATCCTATCCTATCCTCTATCCTATCCTATCCTCTATCCTATCCTATCCTCTATCCTATCCTATCCTCTATCCTATCCTATCCTCTATCCTATCCTATCCTCTATCCTATCCTATCCTCTATCCTATCGTATCCTCTATCTGATCCTATCCTCTATCCAATCCTCTATCCTATCCTATCCTCTATCCTATTCTATCCTCTATCCTATCCTATCCTCTATCCTATCCTATCCTCTATCCTATCCTATCCTCTATCCTGTCCTATGCTCTATCCTATCCTATCCTCTATCCTATCGTATCCTCTATCCTATCCTATCTTCTATCCTATCCTATCCTCTATCCTATCCTATCCTCTATCCTATCCTATCCTCTATCCTATCCTATCCTCTATCCTATCCTATCCTCTATCCTATCCTATCCTCTATCCTATCCTATCCTCTATCCTATCCTATCCTCTATCCTATCCTATCCTCTAACCTATCCTATCCTCTATCCTATCCTATCTTCTATCCTATCCTATCCTCTATCCTATCCTATCCTCTATCCTATCCTATCCTCTATCCGATCCTATCCTCTATCCTATCCTATCCTCTATCCTATCCTATCCTCTATCCTATCCTATCCTCTATCCTATCCTATCCTCTATCCTATCCTATCCTCTATCCTATCCTATCCTCTATCCTATCGTATCCTCTATCTGATCCTATCCTCTATACAATCCTCTATCCTATCCTATCCTCTATCCGATCCTATCCTCTATCCTATCCTATCCTCTATCCTATCCTATCCTCTATCCTATCCTATCCTCTATCCTGTCCTATGCTCTATCCTATCCTATCCACTATCCTATCGTATCCTCTATCCTATCCTATCCTCTATCCTATCAAATCCCCTATCCTATCCTCTATCCTATCCTATCCTCTATCCTATCCTATCATCTATCCTGTCCTATGCTCTATCCAATCCTATCCTCTATCCTATCCTATCCTCTATCCTATCCTATCCTCTATCCTATCCTATCCTCTATCCTATCATATCCTCTATCCTATCCTATCCTCTATCCTATCCTATCCCCTATCCTATCCTATCCTATCCTCTATCCTATCCTATCGTCTATCCTATCCTTTCCTGTATCCTATCCAATCCTCTATCCTATCCTATCCTCTATCCTATCGTATCCTCTATCCTATCCTATCTTCTATCCTATCCTATCCTCTATCCTATCCTATCCTCTATCCTATCCTATCCTTTCCTGTATCCTATCCAATCCTCTATCCTATCCTATCCTCTATCCTATCGTATCCTCTTTCCTATCCTATCTTCTATCCTATCCTATCCTCTATCCTATCCTATCCTCTATCCTATCCTATCCTCTATCCGATCCTATCCTCTATCCTATCCTATCCTGTATCCTATCCTATCTTCTATCCTATCCTATCCTCTATCCTATCAAATCCCCTATCCTATCCTCTATCCTATCCTATCCTGTATCCTATCCAATCCTCAATCCTATGCTATCATCTATCCTCTATCCTATCCAATCCTCTATCCTATCCATTCCTCTATCCTATCATATCCTCTATCCTATAATATCCTCTATCCTATCCTATCCTCTATCCTATCCTATCTTCTATCCTATCCTATCCTCTATCCTATCAAATCCCCTATCCTATCCTCTATCCTATCCTATCCTGTATCCTATCCAATCCTCTATACTATCCTATCCTCTATCCTATCCTATCCTCTATCCTATCCTATCATCTATCCTATCCTATCCTCTATCCTTTCCTATCCTCTATCCAATCCTCTATCCTATCCTATCATCTATCCTATCCTATCCTCTATCCTTTCCTATCCTCTATCCTATCCTATCCTCTCTCCGATCCTATCCTCTATCCAATCCTCTATCCTACCCTATCCTCTATCCTATCCTATCCTCTATACTATCCTATCCTCTATCCTATCCTATCCTCTATCCTATCCTATCATCTATCCCGTCCTATGCTCTATCCTATCCTATCGTCTATCCTATCCTCTATCCTATCCTCTCCTCTATCCTACCCTATCATCTATCCTATCCTATCTTGTATCCTATCCTATCCTCTATCCTATCCTATCCTCTATCCTATCATATCCTCTATCCTATCCTATCTTCTACCCTATCCTATCCTCTATCCTATCAAATCCCCTATCCTATCCACTATCCAATCCTCTATCCTATCCTATCCTCTATCCTATCCTATCCTCTATCCTATCCTGTCCTCTATCCTATCCTATCCTCTATCCTATCCTATCCTATCGTCTATCCTCTCCTCTATCCTGTCCTATCCTCTATCCTATCCCATCCTCTATCCTATCCTATCCTCTATCCTATCATATCCTCTATCCTATCCTATCCTCTATCTTATCCTATCCCCTATCCTATCCTATACTATCCCCTATCCTATCCTATCCCCTAACCTATCCTATCCTCTATTCTATCCTATCCTCTATCCTGTCCTATGCTCTATCCTATCCTATCGTCTATCCTATCATATCGTCTATCCTATCCTATCCTCTATCCTATCCTATCCTCTATCCGATCCTATCCTCTATCCAATCCTCTATCCTATCCTATCCTCTATCCTATCCTATCTTCTATCCTATCCTATCCTCTATCCTATCAAATCCCCTATCCTATCCTCTATCCTATCCTATCCTCTATCCTATCCTATCCTCTATCCTATCCTATCCTCTATCCTATCCTATCCTCTATCCTATCCTATCCTCTATCCGATCCTATCCTCTATCCTATCCTATCCTCTATCCTTTCCTATCCTCTATCCTATCCTATCTTCTATCCTATCCTATCCTCTATCCTATCAAATCCCATATCCTATCCTCTATCCTATCCTATCCTGTATCCTATCCAATCCTCTATACTATCCTATCCTCTATCCTATCCTATCCTCTATCCTATCCTATCATCTATCCTATCCTATCCTCTATCCTTTCCTATCCTCTATCCAATCCTCTATCCTATCCTATCATCTATCCTATCCTATCCTCTATCCTTTCCTATCCTCTATCCTATCCTATCCTCTCTCCGATCCTATCCTCTATCCAATCCTCTATCCTACCCTATCCTCTATCCTATCCTATCCTCTATACTATCCTATCCTCTATCCTATCCTATCCTCTATCCTATCCTATCCTCTATCCTATCCTATCCTCTATCCTATCCTATCCTCTATCCGATCCTATCCTCTATCCTATCCTATCCTCTATCCTATCCTATCCTCTATCCTATCCTATCCTCTATCCTATCCTATCCTCTATCCTATCCTATCCTCTATCCTATCCTATCCTCTATCCTATCCTATCCTCTATCCTATCGTATCCTCTATCTGATCCTATCCTCTATACAATCCTCTATCCTATCCTATCCTATATCCGATCCTATCCTCTATCCTATCCTATCCTCTATCCTATCCTATCCTCTATCCTATCCTATCCTCTATCCTGTCCTATGCTCTATCCTATCCTATCCTCTATCCTATCCTATCCTCTATCCTATCCTATCCTCTATCCTATCCTATCCTCTATCCTATCCTTTCCTGTATCCTATCCAATCCTCTATCCTATCGTATCCTCTATCCTATCCTATCATCTATCCTATCCTATCCTCTATCCTATCCTATCCTCTATCCTATCCTATCCTCTATCCGATCCTATCCTCTATCCTATCCTATCGTCTATCCTATCCTATCCTCTATCCTATCCTATCCTCTATCCTATCCTATCCTCTATCCTATCCTATCCTCTATCCTATCCTATCCTCTATCCTATCCTATCCTCTATCCTATCCTATCCTCTATCCTATCCTATCCTCTATCCTATCCTATCCTCTATCCTATCGTATCCTCTATCCTATCCTATCCTCTATCCTATCCTATCCTCTATCCTATCCTATCCTCTATCCTGTCCTATGCTCTATCCTATCCTATCCACTATCCTATCGTATCCTCTATCCTATCCTATCCTCTATCCTATCAAATCCCCTATCCTATCCTCTATCCTATCCTATCCTCTATCCTATCCTATCATCTATCCTGTCCTATGCTCTATCCAATCCTATCCTCTATCCTATCCTATCCTCTATCCTATCCTATCCTCTATCCTATCCTATCCTCTATCCTATCATATCCTCTATCCTATCCTATCCTCTATCCTATCCTATCCCCTATCCTATCCTATCCTATCCTCTATCCTATCCTATCGTCTATCCTATCCTTTCCTGTATCCTATCCAATCCTCTATCCTATCCTATCCTCTATCCTATCGTATCCTCTATCCTATCCTATCTTCTATCCTATCCTATCCTCTATCCTATCCTATCCTCTATCCTATCCTATCCTCTATCCGATCCTATCCTCTATCCTATCCTATCCTGTATCCTATCCTATCTTCTATCCTATCCTATCCTCTATCCTATCAAATCCCCTATCCTATCCTCTATCCTATCCTATCCTGTATCCTATCCAATCCTCAATCCTATGCTATCATCTATCCTCTATCCTATCCAATCCTCTATCCTATCCATTCCTCTATACTATCATATCCTCTATCCTATAATATCCTCTATCCTATCCTATCCTCTATCCTATCCTATCTTCTATCCTATCCTATCCTCTATCCTATCAAATCCCCTATCCTATCCTCTATCCTATCCTATCCTGTATCCTATCCAATCCTCTATACTATCCTATCCTCTATCCTATCCTATCCTCTATCCTATCCTATCCTCTATCCTATCCTATCCTCTATCCTATCCTATCCTGTATCCTATCCTATCCTCTATCCTGTCCTATGCTCTATCCTATCCTATCGTCTATCCTATCGTCTATCCTATCCTCTCCTCTATCCTATTAAATCCCCTATCCTATCCTCTATCCTATCCTATCCTCTATCCTATCCTATCCTCTATCCTATCCTATCCTCTATCCTATCCTATCCTCTATCTTATCCTATCCTCTATCCTATCCTATCCTCTATCCTATCCTATCGTCTATCCTATCCTATCGTCTATCCTATCCTCTATCCTATCCTATCCTCTATCCTATCCTATCCTCTATCCTATCCTATCCTCTATCCTATCCTATCCTCTATCCTATCCTATCCTCTATCCTATCCTATCCTCTATCCTATCCTATCCTCTAACCTATCCTATCCTCTATCCTATCCTATCTTCTATCCTATCCTATCCTCTATCCTATCCTATCCTCTATCCTATCCTATCCTCTATCCGATCCTATCCTCTATCCTATCCTATCCTCTATCCTATCCTATCCTCTATCCTATCCTATCCTCTATCCTATCCTATCCTCTATCCTATCCTATCCTCTATCCTATCCTATCCTCTATCCTATCGTATCCTCTATCTGATCCTATCCTCTATACAATCCTCTATCCTATCCTATCCTCTATCCGATCCTATCCTCTATCCTATCCTATCCTCTATCCTATCCTATCCTCTATCCTATCCTATCCTCTATCCTGTCCTATGCTCTATCCTATCCTATCCACTATCCTATCGTATCCTCTATCCTATCCTATCTTCTATACTATCCTATCCTCTATCCTATCCTATCCTCTATCCTATCCTATCCTCTATCCTATCCTATCCTCTATCCTATCCTATCCTCTATCCTATCCTATCCTCTATCCTATCCTATCCTCTATCCTATCCTATCCTCTATCCTATCCTATCCTCTATCCTATCCTATCCTCTATCCTATCCTATCCTCTATCCTATCCTATCCTCTATCCTATCCTATCCTCTATCCTATCCTATCCTCTATCCTATCCTTTCCTGTATCCTATCCAATCCTCTATCCTATCGTATCCTCTATCCTATCCTATCATCTATCCTATCCTATCCTCTATCCTATCCTATCCTCTATCCTATCCTATCCTCTATCCGATCCTATCCTCTATCCTATCCTATCCTCTATCCTATCCTATCTTCTATCCTATCCTATCCTCTATCCTATCCTTTCCTGTATCCTATCCTATCCTCTATCCTATCCTATCCTCTATCCTATCCTATCCTCTATCCTATCCTATCCTCTATCCTATCCTATCCTCTCTCCGATCCTATCCTCTATCCAATCCTCTATCCTACCCTATCCTCTATCCTATCCTATCCTCTATACTATCCTATCCTCTATCCTATCCTATCCTCTATCCTATCCTATCCTCTATCCTATCCTATCCTCTATCCTATCCTATCCTCTATCCGATCCTATCCTCTATCCTATCCTATCCTCTATCCTATCCTATCCTCTATCCTATCCTATCCTCTATCCTATCCTATCCTCTATCCTATCCTATCCTCTATCCTATCCTATCCTCTATCCTATCGTATCCTCTATCTGATCCTATCCTCTATACAATCCTCTATCCTATCCTATCCTATATCCGATCCTATCCTCTATCCTATCCTATCCTCTATCCTATCCTATCCTCTATCCTATCCTATCCTCTATCCTGTCCTATGCTCTATCCTATCCTATCCTCTATCCTATCCTATCCTCTATCCTATCCTATCCTCTATCCTATCCTATCCTCTATCCTATCCTTTCCTGTATCCTATCCAATCCTCTATCCTATCGTATCCTCTATCCTATCCTATCATCTATCCTATCCTATCCTCTATCCTATCCTATCCTCTATCCTATCCTATCCTCTATCCGATCCTATCCTCTATCCTATCCTATCGTCTATCCTATCCTATCCTCTATCCTATCCTATCCTCTATCCTATCCTATCCTCTATCCTATCCTATCCTCTATCCTATCCTATCCTCTATCCTATCCTATCCTCTATCCTATCCTATCCTCTATCCTATCCTATCCTCTATCCTATCCTATCCTCTATCCTATCGTATCCTCTATCCTATCCTATCCTCTATCCTATCCTATCCTCTATCCTATCCTATCCTCTATCCTGTCCTATGCTCTATCCTATCCTATCCACTATCCTATCGTATCCTCTATCCTATCCTATCCTCTATCCTATCAAATCCCCTATCCTATCCTCTATCCTATCCTATCCTCTATCCTATCCTATCATCTATCCTGTCCTATGCTCTATCCAATCCTATCCTCTATCCTATCCTATCCTCTATCCTATCCTATCCTCTATCCTATCCTATCCTCTATCCTATCATATCCTCTATCCTATCCTATCCTCTATCCTATCCTATCCCCTATCCTATCCTATCCTATCCTCTATCCTATCCTATCGTCTATCCTATCCTTTCCTGTATCCTATCCAATCCTCTATCCTATCCTATCCTCTATCCTATCGTATCCTCTATCCTATCCTATCTTCTATCCTATCCTATCCTCTATCCTATCCTATCCTCTATCCTATCCTATCCTCTATCCGATCCTATCCTCTATCCTATCCTATCCTGTATCCTATCCTATCTTCTATCCTATCCTATCCTCTATCCTATCAAATCCCCTATCCTATCCTCTATCCTATCCTATCCTGTATCCTATCCAATCCTCAATCCTATGCTATCATCTATCCTCTATCCTATCCAATCCTCTATCCTATCCATTCCTCTATCCTATCATATCCTCTATCCTATAATATCCTCTATCCTATCCTATCCTCTATCCTATCCTATCTTCTATCCTATCCTATCCTCTATCCTATCAAATCCCCTATCCTATCCTCTATCCTATCCTATCCTGTATCCTATCCAATCCTCTATACTATCCTATCCTCTATCCTATCCTATCCTCTATCCTATCCTATCCTCTATCCTATCCTATCCTCTATCCTATCCTATCCTGTATCCTATCCTATCCTCTATCCTGTCCTATGCTCTATCCTATCCTATCGTCTATCCTATCGTCTATCCTATCCTCTCCTCTATCCTATTAAATCCCCTATCCTATCCTCTATCCTATCCTATCCTCTATCCTATCCTATCCTCTATCCGATCCTATCCTCTATCCTATCCTATCCTCTATCCTATCCTATCCTCTATCTTATCCTATCCTCTATCCTATCCTATCCTCTATCCTATCCTATCGTCTATCCTATCCTATCGTCTATCCTATCCTCTATCCTATCCTATCCTCTATCCTATCCTATCCTCTATCCTATCCTATCCTCTATCCTATCCTATCCTCTATCCTATCCTATCCTCTATCCTATCCTATCCTCTATCCTATCCTATCCTCTAACCTATCCTATCCTCTATCCTATCCTATCTTCTATCCTATCCTATCCTCTATCCTATCCTATCCTCTATCCTATCCTATCCTCTATCCGATCCTATCCTCTATCCTATCCTATCCTCTATCCTATCCTATCCTCTATCCTATCCTATCCTCTATCCTATCCTATCCTCTATCCTATCCTATCCTCTATCCTGTCCTATGCTCTATCCTATCCTATCCTCTATCCTATCCTATCCTCTATCCTATCCTATCCTCTATCCTATCCTATCCTCTATCCTATCCTTTCCTGTATCCTATCCAATCCTCTATCCTATCGTATCCTCTATCCTATCCTATCATCTATCCTATCCTATCCTCTATCCTATCCTATCCTCTATCCTATCCTATCCTCTATCCGATCCTATCCTCTATCCTATCCTATCGTCTATCCTATCCTATCCTCTATCCTATCCTATCCTCTATCCTATCCTATCCTCTATCCTATCCTATCCTCTATCCTATCCTATCCTCTATCCTATCCTATCCTCTATCCTATCCTATCCTCTATCCTATCCTATCCTCTATCCTATCCTATCCTCTATCCTATCGTATCCTCTATCCTATCCTATCCTCTATCCTATCCTATCCTCTATCCTATCCTATCCTCTATCCTGTCCTATGCTCTATCCTATCCTATCCACTATCCTATCGTATCCTCTATCCTATCCTATCCTCTATCCTATCAAATCCCCTATCCTATCCTCTATCCTATCCTATCCTCTATCCTATCCTATCATCTATCCTGTCCTATGCTCTATCCAATCCTATCCTCTATCCTATCCTATCCTCTATCCTATCCTATCCTCTATCCTATCCTATCCTCTATCCTATCATATCCTCTATCCTATCCTATCCTCTATCCTATCCTATCCCCTATCCTATCCTATCCTATCCTCTATCCTATCCTATCGTCTATCCTATCCTTTCCTGTATCCTATCCAATCCTCTATCCTATCCTATCCTCTATCCTATCGTATCCTCTATCCTATCCTATCTTCTATCCTATCCTATCCTCTATCCTATCCTATCCTCTATCCTATCCTATCCTCTATCCGATCCTATCCTCTATCCTATCCTATCCTGTATCCTATCCTATCTTCTATCCTATCCTATCCTCTATCCTATCAAATCCCCTATCCTATCCTCTATCCTATCCTATCCTGTATCCTATCCAATCCTCAATCCTATGCTATCATCTATCCTCTATCCTATCCAATCCTCTATCCTATCCATTCCTCTATCCTATCATATCCTCTATCCTATAATATCCTCTATCCTATCCTATCCTCTATCCTATCCTATCTTCTATCCTATCCTATCCTCTATCCTATCAAATCCCCTATCCTATCCTCTATCCTATCCTATCCTGTATCCTATCCAATCCTCTATACTATCCTATCCTCTATCCTATCCTATCCTCTATCCTATCCTATCCTCTATCCTATCCTATCCTCTATCCTATCCTATCCTGTATCCTATCCTATCCTCTATCCTGTCCTATGCTCTATCCTATCCTATCGTCTATCCTATCGTCTATCCTATCCTCTCCTCTATCCTATTAAATCCCCTATCCTATCCTCTATCCTATCCTATCCTCTATCCTATCCTATCCTCTATCCGATCCTATCCTCTATCCTATCCTATCCTCTATCCTATCCTATCCTCTATCTTATCCTATCCTCTATCCTATCCTATCCTCTATCCTATCCTATCGTCTATCCTATCCTATCGTCTATCCTATCCTCTATCCTATCCTATCCTCTATCCTATCCTATCCTCTATCCTATCCTATCCTCTATCCTATCCTATCCTCTATCCTATCCTATCCTCTATCCTATCCTATCCTCTATCCTATCCTATCCTCTAACCTATCCTATCCTCTATCCTATCCTATCTTCTATCCTATCCTATCCTCTATCCTATCCTATCCTCTATCCTATCCTATCCTCTATCCGATCCTATCCTCTATCCTATCCTATCCTCTATCCTATCCTATCCTCTATCCTATCCTATCCTCTATCCTATCCTATCCTCTATCCTATCCTATCCTCTATCCTATCCTATCCTCTATCCTATCGTATCCTCTATCTGATCCTATCCTCTATACAATCCTCTATCCTATCCTATCCTCTATCCGATCCTATCCTCTATCCTATCCTATCCTCTATCCTATCCTATCCTCTATCCTATCCTATCCTCTATCCTGTCCTATGCTCTATCCTATCCTATCCACTATCCTATCGTATCCTCTATCCTATCCTATCTTCTATACTATCCTATCCTCTATCCTATCCTATCCTCTATCCTATCCTATCCTCTATCCTATCCTATCCTCTATCCTATCCTATCCTCTATCCTATCCTATCCTCTATCCTATCCTATCCTCTATCCTATCCTATCCTCTATCCTATCCTATCCTCTATCCTATCCTATCCTCTATCCTATCCTATCCTCTATCCTATCCTATCCTCTATCCTATCCTATCCTCTATCCTATCCTTTCCTGTATCCTATCCAATCCTCTATCCTATCGTATCCTCTATCCTATCCTATCATCTATCCTATCCTATCCTCTATCCTATCCTATCCTCTATCCTATCATATCCTCTATCCTATCCTATCCTCTATCCTATCCTATCCCCTATCCTATCCTATCCTATCCTCTATCCTATCCTATCGTCTATCCTATCCTTTCCTGTATCCTATCCAATCCTCTATCCGATCCTATCCTCTATCCTATCCTATCCTGTATCCTATCCTATCATCTATCCTATCCTATCCTCTATCCTATCAAATCCCCTATCCTATCCTCTATCCTATCCTATCCTGTATCCTATCCAATCCTCAATCCTATGCTATCATCTATCCTCTATCCTATCCAATCCTCTATCCTATCCATTCCTGTATCCTATCATATCCTCTATCCTATCCTATCATCTATCCTGTCCTATGCTCTATCCTATCCTATCGTCTATCCTATCCTCTATCCTATCCTCTCCTCTATCCTACCCTATCCTCTATCCTATCCTATCTTGTATCCTATCCTATCCCCTATCCTATCCTATCCTCTATCCTATCCTATCCTCTATTCTATACTATCCTCTATCCTGTCCTATGCTCTATCCTATCCTATCGTCTATCCTATCCTATCGTCTATCCTATCCTATCCTCTATCCTATCCTATCCTCTATCCGATCCTATCCTCTATCCTATCCTATCCTCTATCCGATCCTATCCTCTATCCTATCCTATCCTCTATCCTATCCTATCCTCTATCTTATCCTATCCTCTATCCTATCCTATCCTCTATCCTATCCTATCGTCTATCCTATCCTATCGTCTATCCTATCCTCTATCCTATCCTATCCTCTATCCTATCCTATCCTCTATCCTATCCTATCCTCTATCCTATCCTATCCTCTATCCTATCCTATCCTCTATCCTATCCTATCCTCTATCCTATCCTATCCTCTATCCTATCCTATCCTCTAACCTATCCTATCCTCTATCCTATCCTATCTTCTATCCTATCCTATCCTCTATCCTATCCTATCCTCTATCCTATCCTATCCTCTATCCGATCCTATCCTCTATCCTATCCTATCCTCTATCCTATCCTATCCTCTATCCTATCCTATCCTCTATCCTATCCTATCCTCTATCCTATCCTATCCTCTATCCTATCCTATCCTCTATCCTATCGTATCCTCTATCTGATCCTATCCTCTATACAATCCTCTATCCTATCCTATCCTCTATCCGATCCTATCCTCTATCCTATCAAATCCCCTATCCTATCCTCTATCCAATCCTCTATCCTATCCTATCCTCTATCCTATCCTATCCTCTATCCTATCCTGTCCTCTATCCTATCCTATCCTCTATCCTATCCTATCCTATCGTCTATCCTCTCCTCTATCCTGTCCTATCCTCTATCCTATCCCATCCTCTATCCTATCCTATCCTCTATCCTATCATATCCTCTATCCTTTCCTATCCTCTATCCTATCCTATCCTCTCTCCGATCCTATCCTCTATCCAATCCTCTATCCTACCCTATCCTCTATCCTATCCTATCCTCTATACTATCCTATCCTCTATCCTATCCTATCCTCTATCCTATCCTATCATCTATCCTGTCCTATGCTCTATCCTATCCTATCGTCTATCCTATCCTCTATCCTATCCTCTCCTCTATCCTACCCTATCATCTATCCTATCCTATCTTGTATCCTATCCTATCCTCTATCCTATCCTATCCTCTATCCTATCATATCCTCTATCCTATCCTATCTTCTACCCTATCCTATCCTCTATCCTATCAAATCCCCTATCCTATCCTCTATCCAATCCTCTATCCTATCCTATCCTCTATCCTATCCTCTATCCTACCCTATCCTCTATCCTATCCTATCCTCTATACTATCCTATCCTCTATCCTATCCTATCCTCTATCCTATCCTATCATCTATCCTATCCATTCCTCTATACTATCCTATCCTCTATCCTATCCTATCCTCTATCCTATCCTATCATCTATCCTATCCTATCCTCTATCCTTTCCCATCCTCTATCCAATCCTCTATCCTATCCTATCATCTATCCTATCCTATCCTCTATCCTTTCCTATCCTCTATCCTATCCTATCCTCTATCCGATCCTATCCTCTATCCAATCCTCTATCCTACCCTATCCTCTATCCTATCCTATCCTCTATACTATCCTATCCTCTATCCTATCCTATCCTCTATCCTATCCTATCATCTATCCTGTCCTATGCTCTATCCTATCCTATCGTCTATCCTATCCTCTATCCTATCCTCTCCTCTATCCTACCCTATCATCTATCCTATCCTATCTTGTATCCTATCCTATCCTCTATCCTATCCTATCCTCTATCCTATCATATCCTCTATCCTATCCTATCTTCTACCCTATCCTATCCTCTATCCTATCAAATCCCCTATCCTATCCTCTATCCAATCCTCTATCCTATCCTATCCTCTATCCTATCCTATCCTCTATCCTATCCTGTCCTCTATCCTATCCTATCCTCTATCCTATCCTATCCTATCGTCTATCCTCTCCTCTATCCTGTCCTATCCTCTATCCTATCCCATCCTCTATCCTATCCTATCCTCTATCCTATCATATCCTCTATCCTATCCTATCCTCTATCCTATCCTATCCCCTATCCTATCCTATACTATCCCCTATCCTATCCTATCCCCTATCCTATCCTATCCTCTATTCTATCCTATCCTCTATCCTGTCCTATGCTCTATCCTATCCTATCGTCTATCCTATCATATCGTCTATCCTATCCTATCCTCTATCCTATCCTATCCTCTATCCGATCCTATCCTCTATCCAATCCTCTATCCTATCCTATCCTCTATCCTATCGTATCCTCTATCCTATCCTATCCTCTATCCTATCCTATCCTCCATCCGATCCTATCCTCTATCCTATCCTATCCTCTATCCTATCCTATCCTCTATCCTATCCTATCCTCCATCCGATCCTATCCTCTATCCTATCCTATCCTCTATCCTATCCTATCCTCTATCTTATCCTATCCTCTATCCTATCCTATCCTCTATCCTATCCTATCGTCTATCCTATCCTATCGTCTATCCTATCCTCTATCCTATCCTATAATCTATCCTATCCTATCCTCTATCCTATCCTATCCTCTATCCTATCCTATCCTGTATCCTATCCTATCCTCTATCCTGTCCTATGCTCTATCCTATCCTATCGTCTATCCTATCGTCTATCCTATCCTCTCCTCTATCCTATTAAATCCCCTATCCTATCCTCTATCCTATCCTATCCTGTATCCTATCCTATCCTCTATCCTATCCTATCCTCTATCCTATCATATCCTCTATCCTATAATATCCTCTATCCTATCCTATCCTCTATACTATCCTATCCTCTATCCTATCCTATCCTGTATCCTATCCTATCATCTATCCTATCCTATCCTCTATCCTTTCCTATCCTCTATCCAATCCTCTATCCTATCCTATCCTATCATCTATCCTATCCTATCCTCTATCCTTTCCTATCCTCTATCCTATCCTATCCTCTATCCGATCCTATCCTCTATCCAATCCTCTATCCTATCCTATCCTCTATCCTATCCTATCCTCTATACTATCCTATCCTCTATCCTATCCTATCCTCTATCCTATCCTATCATCTATCCTGTCCTATGCTCTATCCTATCCTATCGTCTATCCTATCCTCTATCCTATCCTCTCCTCTATCCTACCCTATCCTCTATCCTATCCTATCTTGTATCCTATCCTATCCCCTATCCTATCCTCTCCTCTATCCTATCCTATCCTCTATTCTATACTATCCTCTATCCTGTCCTATGCTCTATCCTATCCTATCGTCTATCCTATCCTATCGTCTATCCTATCCTATCCTCTATCCTATCCTATCCTCTATCCGATCCTATCCTCTATCCTATCCTATCCTCTATCCGATCCTATCCTCTATCCTATCCTATCCTCTATCCTATCCTATCCTCTATCTTATCCTATCCTCTATCCTATCCTATCCTCTATCCTATCCTATCGTCTATCCTATCCTATCGTCTATCCTATCCTCTATCCTATCCTATCCTCTATCCTATCCTATCCTCTATCCTATCCTATCCTCTATCCTATCCTATCCTCTATCCTATCCTATCCTCTATCCTATCCTATCCTCTATCCTATCCTATCCTCTATCCTATCCTATCCTCTAACCTATCCTATCCTCTATCCTATCCTATCGTCTATCCTATCCTATCCTCTATCCTATCCTATCCTCTATCCTATCCTATCCTCTATCCGATCCTATCCTCTATCCTATCCTATCCTTTATCCTATCCTATCCTCTATCCTATCCTATCCTCTATCCTATCCTATCCTCTATCCTATCCTATCCTCTATCCTATCCTATCCTCTATCCTATCGTATCCTCTATCTGATCCTATCCTCTATACAATCCTCTATCCTATCCTATCCTCTATCCTATCCTATCCTCTATCCTATCCTATCCTCTATCCTATCCTATCCTCTATCCTATCCTATCCTCTATCCTATCCTATCCTCTATCCTATCCTATCCTCTATCCTATCCTATCCTCTATCCTATCCTATCCTCTATCCTATCCTATCCTCTATCCTATCCTTTCCTGTATCCTATCCAATCCTCTATCCTATCGTATCCTCTATCCTATCCTATCATCTATCCTATCCTATCCTCTATCCTATCCTATCCTCTATCCTATCCTATCCTCTATCCGATCCTATCCTCTATCCTATCCTATCCTCTATCCTATCCTATCTTCTATCCTATCCTATCCTCTATCCTATCAAATCCCCTATCCTATCCTCTATCCTATCCTATCCTGTATCCTATCCAATCCTCAATCCTATCCTATCATCTGTCCTGTATCCTATCCTATCTTCTATCCTATCCTATCCTCTATTCTATCCTATCATCTATCCTGTCCTATGCTCTATCCAATCCTATCCTCTATCCTATCCTATCCTCTATCCTATCCTATCCTCTATCCTATCCTATCCTCTATCCTATCATATCCTCTATCCTATCCTATCCTCTATCCTATCCTATCCCCTATCCTATCCTATCCTATCCTCTATCCTATCCTATCGTCTATCCTATCCTTTCCTGTATCCTATCCAATCCTCTATCCGATCCTATCCTCTATCCTATCCTATCCTGTATCCTATCCTATCATCTATCCTATCCTATCCTCTATCCTATCAAATCCCCTATCCTATCCTCTATCCTATCCTATCCTGTATCCTATCCAATCCTCAATCCTATGCTATCATCTATCCTCTATCCTATCCAATCCTCTATCCTATCCATTCCTGTATCCTATCATATCCTCTATCCTATAATATCCTCTATCCTATCCTATCCTCTATCCTATCCTATCTTCTATCCTATCCTATCCTCTATCCTATCAAATCCCCTATCCTATCCTCTATCCTATCCTATCCTGTATCCTATCCAATCCTCTATACTATCCTATCCTCTATCCTATCCTATCCTCTATCCTATCCTATCATCTATCCTATCCCATCCTCTATCCTTTCCTATCCTCTATCCAATCCTCTATCCTATCCTATCATCTATCCTATCCTATCCTCTATCCTTTCCTATCCTCTATCCTATCCTATCCTCTCTCCGATCCTATCCTCTATCCAATCCTCTATCCTACCCTATCCTCTATCCTATCCTATCCTCTATACTATCCTATCCTCTATCCTATCCTATCCTCTATCCTATCCTATCATCTATCCTGTCCTATGCTCTATCCTATCCTATCGTCTATCCTATCCTCTATCCTATCCTCTCCTCTATCCTACCCTATCATCTATCCTATCCTATCTTGTATCCTATCCTATCCTCTATCCTATCCTATCCTCTATCCTATCATATCCTCTATCCTATCCTATCTTCTACCCTATCCTATCCTCTATCCTATCAAATCCCCTATCCTATCCTCTATCGAATCCTCTATCCTATCCTATCCTCTATCCTATCCTCTATCCTACCATATCCTCTATCCTATCCTATCCTCTATACTATCCTATCCTCTATCCTATCCTATCCTCTATCCTATCCTATCATCTATCCTATCCATTCCTCTATACTATCCTATCCTCTATCCTATCCTATCCTCTATCCTATCCTATCATCTATCCTATCCTATCCTCTATCCTTTCCTATCCTCTATCCAATCCTCTATCCTATCCTATCATCTATCCTATCCTATCCTCTATCCTTTCCTATCCTCTATCCTATCCTATCCTCTATCCGATCCTATCCTCTATCCAATCCTCTATCCTACCCTATCCTCTATCCTATCCTATCCTCTATACTATCCTATCCTCTATCCTATCCTATCCTCTATCCTATCCTATCATCTATCCTGTCCTATGCTCTATCCTATCCTATCGTCTATCCTATCCTCTATTCTATCCTCTCCTCTATCCTACCCTATCATCTATCCTATCCTATCTTGTATCCTATCCTATCCTCTATCCTATCCTATCATCTATCCTATCATATCCTCTATCCTATCCTATCTTCTACCCTATCCTATCCTCTATCCTATCAAATCCCCTATCCTATCCTCTATCCAATCCTCTATCCTATCCTATCCTCTATCCTATCCTATCCTCTATCCTATCCTGTCCTCTATCCTATCCTATCCTCTATCCTATCCTATCCTATCGTCTATCCTCTCCTCTATCCTGTCCTATCCTCTATCCTATCCCATCCTCTATCCTATCCTATCCTCTATCCTATCATATCCTCTATCCTATCCTATCCTCTATCCTATCCTATCCCCTATCCTATCCTATACTATCCCCTATCCTATCCTATCCCCTATCCTATCCTATCCTCTATTCTATCCTATCCTCTATCCTGTCCTATGCTCTATCCTATCCTATCGTCTATCCTATCATATCGTCTATCCTATCCTATCCTCTATCCTATCCTATCCTCTATCCGATCCTATCCTCTATCCAATCCTCTATCCTATCCTATCCTCTATCCTATCCTATCTTCTATCCTATCCTATCCTCTATCCTATCAAATCCCCTATCCTATCCTCTATCCTATCCTATCCTGTATCCTATCCTATCCTCTATCCTATCCTATCCTCTATCCTATCCTATCCTCTATCCGATCCTATCCTCTATCCTATCCTATCCTCTATCCTTTCCTATCCTCTATCCTATCCTATCTTCTATCCTATCCTATCCTCTATCCTATCAAATCCCCTATCCTATCCTCTATCCTATCCTATCCTGTATCCTATCCAATCCTCTATACTATCCTATCCTCTATCCTATCCTATCCTCTATCCTATCCTATCATCTATCCTATCCTATCCTCTATCCTTTCCTATCCTCTATCCAATCCTCTATCCTATCCTATCATCTATCCTATCCTATCCTCTATCCTTTCCTATCCTCTATCCTATCCTATCCTCTCTCCGATCCTATCCTCTATCCAATCCTCTATCCTACCCTATCCTCTATCCTATCCTATCCTCTATACTATCCTATCCTCTATCCTATCCTATCCTCTATCCTATCCTATCATCTATCCTGTCCTATGCTCTATCCTATCCTATCGTCTATCCTATCCTCTATCCTATCCTCTCCTCTATCCTACCCTATCATCTATCCTATCCTATCTTGTATCCTATCCTATCCTCTATCCTATCCTATCCTCTATCCTATCATATCCTCTATCCTATCCTATCTTCTACCCTATCCTATCCTCTATCCTATCAAATCCCCTATCCTATCCTCTATCCAATCCTCTATCCTATCCTATCCTCTATCCTATCCTCTATCCTACCCTATCCTCTATCCTATCCTATCCTCTATACTATCCTATCCTCTATCCTATCCTATCATCTATCCTATCCTATCATCTATCCTATCCATTCCTCTATACTATCCTATCCTCTATCCTATCCTATCCTCTATCCTATCCTATCATCTATCCTATCCTATCCTCTATCCTTTCCCATCCTCTATCCAATCCTCTATCCTATCCTATCATCTATCCTATCCTATCCTCTATCCTTTCCTATCCTCTATCCTATCCTATCCTCTATCCGATCCTATCCTCTATCCAATCCTCTATCCTATCCTATCCTCTATCCTATCCTATCCTCTATACTATCCTATCCTCTATCCTATCCTATCCTCTATCCTATCCTATCATCTATCCTGTCCTATGCTCTATCCTATCCTATCGTCTATCCTATCATATCGTCTATCCTATCCTATCCTCTATCCTATCCTATCCTCTATCCGATCCTATCCTCTATCCAATCCTCTATCCTATCCTATCCTCTATCCTATCCTATCTTCTATCCTATCCTATCCTCTATCCTATCAAATCCCCTATCCTATCCTCTATCCTATCCTATCCTCTATCCTATCCTATCCTCTATCCTATCCTATCCTCTATCCTATCCTATCCTCTATCCGATCCTATCCTCTATCCTATCCTATCCTCTATCCTATCCTATCCTCTATCTTATCCTATCCTCTATCCTATCCTATCCTCTATCCTATCCTATCGTCTATCCTATCCTATCGTCTATCCTATCCTCTATCCTATCCTATCCTCTATCCTATCCTATCCTCTATCCTATCCTATCCTCTATCCTATCCTATCCTGTATCCTATCCTATCCTCTATCCTGTCCTATGCTCTATCCTATCCTATCGTCTATCCTATCGTCTATCCTATCCTCTCCTCTATCCTATTAAATCCCCTATCCTATCCTCTATCCTATCCTATCCTGTATCCTATCCTATCCTCTATCCTATCCTATCCTCTATCCTATCATATCCTCTATCCTATAATATCCTCTATCCTATCCTATCCTCTATACTATCCTATCCTCTATCCTATCCTATCCTGTATCCTATCCTATCATCTATCCTATCCTATCCTCTATCCTTTCCTATCCTCTATCCAATCCTCTATCCTATCCTATCATCTATCCTATCCTATCCTCTATCCTTTCCTATCCTCTATCCTATCCTATCCTCTATCCGATCCTATACTCTATCCAATCCTCTATCCTATCCTATCCTCTATCCTATCCTATCCTCTATACTATCCTATCCTCTATCCTATCCTATCCTCTATCCTATCCTATCATCTATCCTGTCCTATGCTCTATCCTATCCTATCGTCTATCCTATCCTCTATCCTATCCTCTCCTCTATCCTACCCTATCCTCTATCCTATCCTATCTTGTATCCTATCCTATCCTCTATCCTATCCTATCCTCTATCCTATCATATCCTCTATCCTATCCTATCTTCTACCCTATCCTATCCTCTATCCTATCAAATCCCCTATCCTATCCTCTATCCAATCCTATATCCTATCCTATCCTCTATCCTATCCTATCGTCTATCCTATCCTGTCCTCTATCCTATCCTATCCTCTATCCTATCCTATCATCTATCCTGTCCTATGCTCTATCCTATCCTATCGTCTATCCTCTCCTCTATCCTATCCTATCCTCTATCCTATCCTATCCTCTATCCTATCCTATCCTCTATCCTATCATATCCTCTATCCTATCCTATCCTCTATCCTATCCTATCCCCTATCCTATCCTATACTATCCCCTATCCTATCCTATCCTCTATCCTATCCTATCCTCTATTCTATACTATCCTCTATCCTGTCCTATGCTCTATCCTATCCTATCGTCTATCCTATCCTATCCTCTATCCTATCCTATCCTCTATCCTATCATATCCTCTATCCTATCCTATCTTTTTTTTTTTTTTTTTTTTTTTTTTTTTTTATCGTGAGGAAATGTTTTATACATACCCCGGCTCCCTGGGGGAAGCCGGGGTTATGTGGGATTCTCTCCGGGGGGCGGAGCCCCCGGAGACTACCCACTAAAACCTCACGCCCACCTAAGCTACACGGGAGGTGCCTGGATCACGCGAGTACTCAACAGGACACCCCCCAGCTATCATCATACCCCGGGGGAGGGGGTTAGCCTCCCCCACTGCCTACTCTATAAGACCCCGGGCGGAGGGACCCGCCCGGTGTCCCCATCCCTGGAGCCTTCGGATTGGGCTTCCCGAGCCCCAGCTCGGTCCACCCACAGCTCCCGGAGTCCTCGTGCCCCGCTCGGGGCCAGTGTCCCGAAGGAACCAGCCCCGGCCAGAGCAGGAGGACGCCGCCACCGGAAGGAAGGGCCGTCGGAGGCGCGATCCGGCACGCCCCGACCCTTCCTTTCCCCAAAAACCCCCCACGGTCCCCCTCCCCTATCGGGGGGAGGGGGGACCGACACCCCCCACCAACCGGGAAACTATCCCGGGGGGTGTCGGCCAATCACGGGGGGAGCTACGCTCCCCCCCGGGGGCCCGGGTCAGCTCGCACCCCGGGCCCCCAAATTCAGCGCCCCCACAGGTGGGGGCGAAACAGGGCGCGGGGATACTCCCCGCGCCAAACCCCCTCCGCCCCCCACTCCCGGGGGCAATGGTTGACGCGGGGGAGACCCCCGCACCCTCCCATCCCTCACCGCCCCCCTCGTGGGGGGCACACGCCGGCGCGGGGGTCGTCCCCGCGCCCACACCCTCCTCGCGGAGCCCGGGTCCCGTTCCCGGGCCCGCTCGGCGGCCTCCTTCTGCTTGATAACGTCCTCGCAGAAGGAGGCCACCGCATTCCACGACCCCACGCTGTCGACCATGTGGTCGACCACGGTCGGCAGCGCGAGGTCCCACCCGCCCACTGCGGCTCGCAGGACACGGCGCGGCCCGGCCCAAGCAGGGCACTCCTCCAGAGTGTGCCGCGCCGTGTCGACATCTTCGCCGCAGTGGTGGCACTGCGCCGTCGGCTCCCGCCCCATTCTGTGCAGGTACTCTCCAAAACAGCCATGGCCGGAGAGCACCTGCGTGAGGCGGAAGGTCAACCTTCCCCGCCTCCCGCACCATATATAAAATATGGGCAGGAGGGCCCGGACAATCGGACGTGTGGAGGGCGTTAGCAGCGCCCTCCACTCCGATAAACTTTCCGTCCGGGCCTGGCGATTCTGGCCCTCGAGCTCCTCCTCCTCCTCGCGCGTGAGTTCCACCCCCGGCGGGCGGCGGAAGGAGCGGGCGATGTGGTATAGCTTCGCCCGCTCCGCCGCCACCACAGTGAAGGGTGGAATCACGGCGAGGAGTCCCGCCGCCTCGGTGGAGATGGTGCGGTACCCCCGTATGACCCGCAAGGCCAGCCGCCGCCGCACTCTTTCAAAGAGCTTGCGGCTGGGCGTGCTGGCCTCGAGCGAGCGGTGCCATACGGGGGCCCCATACAGGGCTATAGACCGCACCACCTCCACATAGAGGCGGCGTACATTCAAATCCGGCCCCCCGACATTCGGCAGCAGCCGCGCCAATGCGGCTGCCGTCTTCTCTAGTCGGGGGGCGAGGAGCTCGAAGTGTCCATCGAATCGCCAGCGGCCGTCTATGATCAGGCCCAGGTACCTCATCCTGGGCCCGATCGCGACGGAGGTTTCAGCGACGCGAATCCACAGGTCCCGACCACGGGGTGGCCGCGGCGACCGAGACGATCCGTATAACCAGATCGCCTCGGTCTTTGCGGCGGCCACCGTCAGACCCATTCTGCGGATTCGCCCGACCACGCAGTCCAGGGCGGCCTCAGCAAGGTGCCTGGTCCTCCTCCAGTCCTCCCCCTCGGCATAAACCAGGGTGTCATCTGCATAACAGATGACACCCGTATCCGGGGGGAGGACAACCCGCAGCACCGCGTCATACGCTAGGTTCCACAGGAGTGGCCCCAGGACCGACCCCTGCGGAACCCCGCGGTGCGTCTCCCTCGTATAAACCATGCCATACCGGCCGGTGAACAACACCTCCCTGTCGCGGAGATAGTCGCCGACCACCTCCCGGAGATAAGGGGGCACCTGGAAATGGTCCAGGGCCCCCATTATCTCCGACCAGGGCAGGGTGTTGAAAGCGTTGGATATGTCCAACGAAACAGCCATCAACACCCCGCCCCGAGCGACAGCCCTTTCCCGGAGGAGGCGCAGACGCTCTAATGCGTCTATTGTAGAGCGCCCCCTCCGGAATCCATACTGGCTGTCGCTCAGGTCGGGACCACCCCGCGACAGGTGCTCGACGAGGCGGGCTGCAATTATTCTTTCGAATAGCTTGCCCGCCTCGTCGAGTAAACATACCGGCCGGTATGCAGAGGGAGACTCTGCGGGTTTCCCCTCCTTGTGGAGGAGAACCAGGCACGCTTGCTTCCAAACAGTGGGGAAGACTCCCCGGCGCAGGCTCGCGTCCATGACGCTCCTGAACGCCGGGGCGAGGACCTCTATGGCTAAGGCCATTACGCTCCCGGGAACCCCATCGGGGCCAGGGGCCTTCTTGCCCCCGGCCCGGAGCTCCCGGACGGCCCGGTCAAGCTCCAGCTCGGTGACCCGGAACTCGTCCGACCATCCCATGGTCGGACCTGGGGCGCGTACCCACCTCCCCTCCTCCGCGAGGGGGAAGAGGGTATCGATAACGCGCCCCAGAAGTTCCGGGTCCAACCTCTCCGTGACAGGGGACGCCCGGGGGCGGAGCTTCCCAAGCACCGCCTTATATGGGCGTCCCCACGGATCGTCACGGAGGGTGAGCAGGAGCTCGTCCCAGGCCCCGGCCTTAGCTGCGGCAATAGCTCGCTTGAGGGCCACGGCCGCCGATCTGTACTCCCTGTACAGCTCGGCGACCCTCGGCTCCGCGTCGCCGCCCAGGAAATGGCGGCGACGGGCGCGGGTGTACTGGCGGCGGGCACGGCCGGCCGAACAACGGAGTTCGGCCAGCTCGCCCGACCACCAGTAAACGGTCTTTCTCGGGGGCTGAGCCTGGACCCGGGGCATCGCCACGTCACAAATCATTTGTAACGTGTCCCGAATCCAGGCCGCCCCCTCATTCACCCCGCGCTCCCTGGCCGAAGGCCAGGCGGAGCCGATAATCACGGCCCTCAACAGGTCCCCGTCTAGTCGCTTCAGCGCCCATCTTGGCGCTGAAGGGGTGCCACGTCGGAGGGGCGTGTCCAACGGCGGGTCCGAGACCACTGCCACGTCCATCAGGACGTAGCAGTGGTCCGACAAGGTCTCTCCATCCCAGACCCGCCAGTTGGACACACGGCGTGAGGCGGCGGCCGTCGCGAACGACACGTCAACAATCGACCAGCCGTTCCACCTCACGCACGTAGGCACGGAGCCCCGGTTTAATAACCGGAGCTCCATCCCCTCCGCCCAGTCTTCTAGGACTCCGCCTCGGGTGTTGGTCCTGGGGTTACCCCACGTGGTGGACCTCGCATTGAGGTCCCCCAGGACCAACACCGGACCGGCTATATATGGGGCTATCATCAGCCCCAGCCGGTCCAAAAACAACCCGAGTTCGGCGGAGTCGCAGCTGGGTGAGTTGTAGCACCCCACGACCAGAAGTCCTCCCCACTTCACTAAAATCATCCCCCTGCCCCGTTCGACCACGGAGCAGGGGGGTACACTCGCCGAATGGCGATCCCACCACATCGCCACGGAGCCGTCAAGGTCAACGGACCAGTGTGGATGGTCCGGGACCCTGTACGGCTCCGTGGCGACGGCCAGGCCAACCCCCCACTCCGCCAGGCATTGGATCATCAGGTCCTGGGCCCGGCGGCAGTGGTTGAGGTTGGCCTGGAGTACCGGTAGAGGGGACCGGCGCGGAGTGTGGGCCATTATTGGGTCCCCGCGCTAGTCCCCTCTCCAGCGCCCTGCGCGGGTGTCGGGGGGGATGACTCCCCCGACCCGCCAGGGGCCACCTCCACCTCCATACCCTCCCCCTGCTTATCGGTTGGGGGAGTGGCCGTCTTCATCGCCGGTGTTGCCGGTGTTTGGGGGGGCGCCACACCGGCCACCCCTTTTTCCCTCCTGTTGGCCTTTGGGGGCGGGGAGCACGACTTGCTCCCCGCCTTGTGACCCGCTGGTCGGCCGGCCGCGGCACACACCACGCAGTGGGGTGGTGCCTTGCAATCCACCGCCCGGTGGCTGGCATCCCCGCAGCGGTAACAGTGACCGCTGCGGTCGACCTCTGCAGTGCACCGCTGCCTGACATGGCCAAGGGCCAAGCAGCGGAAGCACTGCATTGGTCGTGGTGCCAGCACCACCACCTGGGCGGTGGACCACCCCACGCGTACCTTCCCAGCCTTCTCAATGGCTAAGGCCGCCACGGCCGGGCACTGCACCCAAATGGTGCCGAGTCCGTTGGGCGGGGCCTTCAGCTCCCCCACCTTTACGGACCCGGCGGCGCAGCCCCCGGCCCTAGCCACCGCCTCCATTACCTCCTGGGGGGTAACCGAGACCTCCAGGCCCGTCAGGCGGAATTCCGCCTTCTTGACAGGCCTGGAGACCCTCACGTCCATACCCCCCAGGACGGCGGCCATTTTGGCGGCCAGAGCGTCGGCTTTGGCGCCCCCATCGGCACCAGGGACCTCAATGATGAGGCCCCCGGTTACCGCCCTCTTCCAATGGAGGGCCCCAATGCCAAGGGCGTCGAGATCGACGCCCTGGCGGGCCCTCCTAATTGCCTCCTCGTACGAGGCCTTACTCCCCTCCGGGACGGTGACTGCTACCGCCGCCGAGCGGGGGGGAGCCTTCACGCGGGCCGTCGCCTTTCCGCCCTTTGAGGTTGGGGCGGCGGCCTTCTTGGCCTTAGCGGCCGCTGTCGGTGCCTTGGCCGCCGCATCAGCCACCGCAGCCGCAGCCTTGGCCGCCGCCAGGGCCCTCCGGCCCAACACCTGCGCCCAGGTTTCCCCTTTAGGGGGGTCCGGCTTCGGCGCCTGTGGTGGCGCCGGCTTGACCTCCTCGGCCTTCTTCGGCTTTTTCTTCTTCTTCTTCTTTTTCTTTTTCCCACCGGCCCCTCCCTCCCCTGGGATAGGGGCCGGCTTAGGCGGCGCAGGCCCCGGAGCCGGCCTCGGCGGCGCAGGCCCCGGGATCAGCGTCGGCTGTTTCGCGGGCGGGGAAGGCTGCGGTAGGGGGGGCTTGCGTGCTCCCGCGGCCGGGGCAACGGCAGCAATCGCACGCCTAAGCTCCACCCGCATCTCCTGGCGGATGGAGCTCAGCCCCGCCTCCATAAGTGCCCGCATCTGGGCCATCAGGTCCGATGCGGGCCCCGCAGACTCCTCCCTCACGCCGGGGGGCGGCAGGGGAGGTTCATCCCGCAACCGCTTCAAGGCCACCAACTCTCCCCTGATGGCCTCGAGCGAATCGCGGGTCTCCCTTATTTCTCTGCCGAGCGCCGCATTCTCCTCTATCAATGCGGCGTCCCCCGGTCCCTTGCCGACGGCCGGCCGGAGAGGTGCGTCCCGCAACCGCTTGACCGCCATCAGTTCCCCCCTGATGGCGGTCAACGTGTCGCGGGTCTCGCGGAGCTCCCTCTCCAGCGCCGCGTTCCTCGCGCGGAGAGCGCTGTCCCCGGGGTCCGCGACGGGCGGCAGGCAGGAGCTGACGGAGGGGTGTCCAACCTGGATGCCCCTGCGGTCTAGCTCCCGCGCGCACGCCTTTATCTCGCCGGAGGCCTCCCGGAAAGCCTTAAGGAAAGTGCCCTTAAGATTTCCGGACCTCTCGGCAAGGTCGCGGACCTCCTCTGACCGCTCCACCATACGGGCGGTCAGTTCTCCGGGGAGCAGGCCTCTAATGTCCGGAGGCGGGACGTCACTCTGCCTGTCGCGCTGGCGCATTGACGGGGCTGGCGAACCCAAACGGGTGCGCTTCGCGCCCGCGCCGCTCGATGACACACGCGAAACGCGCGAAACGCGCGAAAGACGCGAGATGGTCGACAGGCGGTCGTCCTCCATCTCGAGCACCGGAGTGCTCCACCCAGGCCGGGGCCTGAGATCCCGGGGAACCGGGGCCGGCGACGGCCTCGGCTCCTCCACTCCCAACTCGACCACTTCCGGGCGTGGTATCCCCTCCTTAAACTCATCGTTTTTATTTAAATTCAACTCCATAATTAATCCCACGAGTATGGCGGGAAATAAAGGTCCGCCCGGGCAGAGCCCCCACTACCCGGGTAAGCCTATTTACAACGGGAGGTCGGCAGGTATCCCGAGGTGGTCAAACGCTAACGAGCGGGTGAAATCCCCCCGCCCACTCCCGGAGCTCCGGGAGAGTCCCCTCACCGCGTTTCCGACAGCTTGGGATGGAGACTTTTTTATAGAGGTTTATCCTCCTCGCAGAGCCAGCCGATTAAGGCAAGCCCCCCCGTTCCGGTAAAACATGACCACCGGTTTACGGTCTGGGGCCCTGCGGCGGCCTCCCCGGCCGTTGCCCGCAGGACACACCGACCGCGGTTTTCATCCCTCCGTGTGAGCCTTACCGGCAAGGGAGGCCCTGCCAGGATCCGAAGATCCCGCCGGCATCGCCTCACACGTCAAAGGAACTACTTCCCGCGGAATACCCCTCGCTCCGTTAGCAACACACAACTATGTGTGTTCCCAGGGACCACCACGAGGAGGTGGAGCGTAGAGGATTTTAGGGATATGACCACCACCACTGTGGTATACCTAGCAGTGGATCCGAATCACCACTACTAAGCCCATATCCCCTTGGTCCCCAATCCTATCCTATCTTCTATCCTATCCTATCCTCTATCCTATCAAATCCCCTATCCTATCCTCTATCCAATCCTCTATCCTATCCTATCCTCTATCCTATCCTATCGTCTATCCTATCCTATCCTCTATCCTATCCTATCCTCTATCCGATCCTATCCTCTATCCTATCCTATCCTCTATCCGATCCTATCCTCTATCCTATCCTATCCTCTATCCTATCCTATCGTCTATCCTATCCTATCGTCTATCCTATCCTCTATCCTATCCTATCCTCTATCCTATCCTATCCTCTATCCTATCCTATCCTCTATCCTATCCTATCCTGTATCCTATCCTATCCTCTATCCTGTCCTATGCTCTATCCTATCCTATCGTCTATCCTATCGTCTATCCTATCCTCTCCTCTATCCTATCAAATCCCCTATCCTATCCTCTATCTTATCCTATCCTCTATCCTATCCTATCCTCTATCCTATCCTATCGTCTATCCTATCCTATCGTCTATCCTATCCTCTATCCTATCCTATCCTCTATCCGATCCTATCCTCTATCCTATCCTATCCTCTATCCTATCCTATCCTCTATCTTATCCTATCCTCTATCCTATCCTATCCTCTATCCTATCCTATCGTCTATCCTATCCTATCGTCTATCCTATCCTCTATCCTATCCTATCCTCTATCCTATCCTATCCTCTATCCTATCTTATCCTCTATCCTATCCTATCCTGTATCCTATCCTATCCTCTATCCTGTCCTATGCTCTATCCTATCCTATCGTCTATCCTATCGTCTATCCTATCCTCTCCTCTATCCTATTAAATCCCCTATCCTATCCTCTATCCTATCCTATCCTGTATCCTATCCTATCCTCTATCCTATCCTATCCTCTATCCTATCATATCCTCTATCCTATAATATCCTCTATCCTATCCTATCCTCTATACTATCCTATCCTCTATCCTATCCTATCCTGTATCCTATCCTATCATCTATCCTATCCTATCCTCTATCCTTTCCTATCCTCTATCCAATCCTCTATCCTATCCTATCATCTATCCTATCCTATCATCTATCCTTTCCTATCCTCTATCCTATCCTATCCTCTATCCGATCCTATCCTCTATCCAATCCTCTATCCTATCCTATCCTCTATCCTATCCTATCCTCTATACTATCCTATCCTCTATCCTATCCTATCCTCTATCCTATCCTATCATCTATCCTGTCCTATGCTCTATCCTATCCTATCGTCTATCCTATCCTCTATCCTATCCTCTCCTCTATCCTACCCTATCCTCTATCCTATCCTATCTTGTATCCTATCCTATCCTCTATCCTATCCTATCCTCTATCCTATCATATCCTCTATCCTATCCTATCTTCTATCCTATCCTATCCTCTATCCTATCAAATCCCCTATCCTATCCTCTATCCAATCCTCTATCCTATCCTATCCTCTATCCTATCCTATCGTCTATCCTATCCTGTCCTCTATCCTATCCTATCCTCTATCCTATCCTATCATCTATCCTGTCCTATGCTCTATCCTATCCTATCGTCTATCCTCTCCTCTATCCTATCCTATCCTCTATCCTATCCTATCCTCTATCCTATCCTATCCTCTATCCTATCATATCCTCTATCCTATCCTATCCTCTATCCTATCCTATCCCCTATCCTATCCTATACTATCCCCTATCCTATCCTATCCTCTATCCTATCCTATCCTCTATTCTATACTATCCTCTATCCTGTCCTATGCTCTATCCTATCCTATCGTCTATCCTATCCTATCGTCTATCCTATCCTATCCTCTATCCTATCCTATCCTCTATCCGATCCTATCCTCTATCCTATCCTATCCTCTATCCGATCCTATCCTCTATCCTATCCTATCCTCTATCCTATCCTATCCTCTATCTTATCCTATCGTCTATCCTATCCTATCCTCTATCCTATCCTATCGTCTATCCTATCCTATCGTCTATCCTATCCTCTATCCTATCCTATCCTCTATCCTATCCTATCCTCTATCCTATCCTATCCTCTATCCTATCCTATCCTGTATCCTATCCTATCCTCTATCCTGTCCTATGCTCTATCCTATCCTATCGTCTATCCTATCGTCTATCCTATCCTCTCCTCTATCCTATCAAATCCCCTATCCTATCCTCTATCCTATCCTATCCTGTATCCTATCCTATCCTCTATCCTATCCTATCCTCTATCCTATCATATCCTCTATCCTATAATATCCTCTATCCTATCCTATCCTCTATACTATCCTATCCTCTATCCTATCCTATCCTCTATCCTATCCTATCATCTATCCTATCCTATCCTCTATCCTTTCCTATCCTCTATCCGATCCTATCCTCTATCCAATCCTCTATCCTATCCTATCCTCTATCCTATCCTATCTTCTATCCTATCCTATCCTCTATCCTATCAAATCCCCTATCCTATCCTCTATCCTATCCTATCCTCTATCCTATCCTATCCTCTATCCTATCCTATCCCCTATCCTATCCTATACTATCCCCTATCCAATCCTATCCTCTATCCTATCCTATCCTCTATTCTATCCTATCCTCTATCCTGTCCTATGCTCTATCCTATCCTATCGTCTATCCTATCCTATCGTCTATCCTATCCTATCCTCTATCCTATCCTATCCTCTATCCGATCCTATCCTCTATCCAATCCTCTATCCTATCCTATCCTCTATCCTATCCTATCTTCTATCCTATCCTATCCTCTATCCTATCAAATCCCCTATCCTATCCTCTATCCTATCCTATCCTCTATCCTATCCTATCCTCTATCCTATCCTATCCTCTATCCTATCCTATCCTCTATCCGATCCTATCCTCTATCCTATCCTATCCTCTATCCTATCCTATCCTCTATCTTATCCTATCCTCTATCCTATCCTATCCTCTATCCTATCCTATCCTCTATCCTATCCTATCCTCTATCCTATCCTATCCTCTATCCTATCCTATCCTGTATCCTATCCTATCCTCTATCCTGTCCTATGCTCTATCCTATCCTATCGTCTATCCTATCGTCTATCCTATCCTCTCCTCTATCCTATCAAATCCCCTATCCTATCCTCTATCCTATCCTATCCTGTATCCTATCCAATCCTCAATCCTATCCTATCATCTATCCTCTATCCTATCCTATCTTCTATCCTATCCTATCCTCTATCCTATCCTATCATCTATCCTGTCCTATGCTCTATCCTATCCTATCGTCTATCCTATCCTCTATCCTATCCTCTCCTCTATCCTATCCTATCCTCTATCCAATCCTATCCTCTATCCTATCCTATCCTCTATCCTATCCTCTCCTCTATCCTATCCTATCCTCTATCCAATCCTATCCTCTATCCTATCCTATCCTCTATCCTATCCTATCCTCTATCCTATCATATCCTCTATCCTGTCCTATCCTCTATCCTATCCTATCCCCTATCCTATCCTATCCTATCCTCTATCCTATCCTATCCTCTATCCTATCCTATCCTCTATTCTATCCTATCCTCTATCCTGTCCTATCCTCTATCCTATCCTATCGTCTATCCTATCCTATCGTCTATCATATCCTCTATCCTATCCTCTCCTCTATCCTATCCTATCCTCTATCCTATCCTATCCTCTATCCTATCCTATCCTCTATCCTATCCTATCCTCTATCCTATCCTATCCTCTATCCGATCCTATCCTCTATCCAATCCTCTATCCTATCCTATCCTCTATCCTATCCTATCTTCTATCCTATCCTATCCTCTATCCTATCAAATCCCCTATCCTATCCTCTATCCTATCCTATCCTCTATCCTATCCAATCTTCTATCCTATCCTATCCTCTATCCTATCAAATCCCCTATCCTATCCTCTATCCTATCCTATCCTCTATCCTATCCTATCCTCTATCCTATCCTTTCCTCTATCCTATCCTATCCTCTATCCTATCCTATCCTCTATCCTATCCTATCCTCTATCTGATCCTATCCTCTATCCAATCCTCTATCCTATCCTATCCTCTATCCTATCCTATCCTCTATCCTATCCTATCCTCTATCCTATCCTATCCTCTATCCTATCCTATCCTGTATCCTATCCTATCCTCTATCCTGTCCTATGCTCTATCCTATCCTATCGTCTATCCTATCGTCTATCCTATCCTCTCCTCTATCCTATCAAATCCCCTATCCTATCCTCTATCCTATCCTATCCTGTATCCTATCCTATCCTCTATCCTATCCTATCCTCTATCCTATCATATCCTCTATCCTATAATATCCTCTATCCTATCCTATACTCTATACTATCCTCTCCTCTATCCAATCCTATCCTCTATCCTATCCTATCCTCTATCCTATCCTATCCTCTATCCTATCATATCCTCTATCCTGTCCTATCCTCTATCCTATCCTATCCTCTATCCTGTCCTATGCTCTATCCTATCCTATCGTCTATCCTATCGTCTATCCTATCCTCTCCTCTATCCTATCAAATCCCCTATCCTATCCTCTATCCTATCCTATCCTGTATCCTATCCAATCCTCAATCCTATCCTATCATCTATCCTCTATCCTATCCTATCTTCTATCCTATCCTATCCTCTATCCTATCCTATCATCTATCCTGTCCTATGCTCTATCCTATCCTATCGTCTATCCTATCCTCTATCCTATCCTCTCCTCTATCCTATCCTATCCTCTATCCAATCCTATCCTCTATCCTATCCTATCCTCTATCCTATCCTCTCCTCTATCCTATCCTATCCTCTATCCAATCCTATCCTCTATCCTATCCTATCCTCTATCCTATCCTATCCTCTATCCTATCATATCCTCTATCCTGTCCTATCCTCTATCCTATCCTATCCCCTATCCTATCCTATCCTATCCTCTATCCTATCCTATCCTCTATCCTATCCTATCCTCTATTCTATCCTATCCTCTATCCTGTCCTATCCTCTATCCTATCCTATCGTCTATCCTATCCTATCGTCTATCATATCCTCTATCCTATCCTCTCCTCTATCCTATCCTATCCTCTATCCTATCCTATCCTCTATCCTATCCTATCCTCTATCCTATCCTATCCTCTATCCTATCCTATCCTCTATCCTATCCTATCCTCTATCCTATCCTATCCTCTATCCTATCCTATCCTCTATCCTATCCTATCCTCTATCCGATCCTATCCTCTATCCAATCCTCTATCCTATCCTATCCTCTATTCTATCCTATCTTCTATCCTATCCTATCCTCTATCCTATCAAATCCCCTATCCTATCCTCTATCCTATCCTATCCTCTATCCTATCCTATCATCTATCCTATCCTATCCTCTATCCTATCCTATCGTATCCTCTATCCTATCCTATCCTATCCTCTATCCTATCCTATCATCTATCCTATCCTATCCTCTATCCTATCCTATCCTCTATCCTATCAAATCCCCTATCCTATCCTCTATCCTATCCTATCCTCTATCCTATCCTATCCTCTATACTATCCTATCCTCTATCCTATCCTATCCTCTATCCTATCCTATCATCTATCCTGTCCTATGCTCTATCCTATCCTATCGTCTATCCTATCCTCTATCCTATCCTCTCCTCTATCCTACCCTATCCTCTATCCTATCCTATCTTGTATCCTACCCTATCTTGTATCCTATCCTATCCTCTATCCTATCCTATCCTCTATCCTATCATATCCTCTATCCTATCCTATCTTCTATCCTATCCTATCCTCTATCCTATCAAATCCCCTATCCTATCCTCTATCCAATCCTCTATCCTATCCTATCCTCTATCCTATCCTATCCTCTATCCTATCCTGTCCTCTATCCTATCCTATCCTCTATCCTATCCTATCATCTATCCTGTCCTATGCTCTATCCTATCCTATCGTCTATCCTCTCCTCTATCCTATCCTCTATCCTATCCTATCCTCTATCCTATCATATCCGCTATCCTATCCTATCCTCTATCCTATCCTATCCCCTATCCTATCCTATACTATCCCCTATCCTATCCTATCCTCTATCCTATCCTATCCTCTATTCTATCCTATCCTCTATCCTGTCCTATGCTCTATCCTATCCTATCGTCTATCCTATCCTATCGTCTATCCTATCCTATCCTCTATCCTATCCTATCCTCTATCCGATCCTATCCTCTATCCAATCCTCTTTCCTATCCTATCCTCTATCCTATCCTATCTTCTATCCTATCCTATCCTCTATCCTATCAAATCCCCTATCCTATCCTCTATCCTATCCTATCCTCTATCCTATCCTATCCTCTATCCAATCCTCTATCCTATCCTATCCGCTATCCTATCCTATCCTCTATCCTATCCTATCCCCTATCCTATCCTATACTATCCCCTATCCTATCCTATCCTCTATCCTATCCTATCCTCTATTCTATCCTATCCTCTATCCTGTCCTATGCTCTATCCTATCCTATCGTCTATCCTATCCTATCGTCTATCCTATCCTATCGTCTATCCTATCCTATCCTCTATCCTATCCTATCCTCTATCCGATCCTATCCTCTATCCAATCCTCTATCCTATCCTATCCTCTATCCTATCCTATCTTCTATCCTATCCTATCCTCTATCCTATCAAATCCCCTATCCTATCCTCTATCCTATCCTATCCTCTATCCTATCCTATCCTCTATCCTATCCTATCCTCTATCCTATCCTATCCTCTATCCTATCCTATCCTCTATCCGATCCTATCCTCTATCCTATCCTATCCTCTATCCTATCCTATCCTCTATCTTATCCTATCCTCTATCCTATCCTATCCTCTATCCTATCCTATCCTCTATCCTATCCTATCCTCTATCCTATCCTATCCTCTATCCTATCCTATCCTGTATCCTATCCTATCCTCTATCCTGTCCTATGCTCTATCCTATCCTATCGTCTATCCTATCGTCTATCCTATCCTCTCCTCTATCCTATCAAATCCCCTATCCTATCCTCTATCCTATCCTATCCTGTATCCTATCCTATCCTCTATCCTATCCTCTCCTCTATCCTATCCTATCCTCTATCCAATCCTATCCTCTATCCTATCCTATCCTCTATCCTATCCTATCCTCTATCCTATCATATCCTCTATCCTGTCCTATCCTCTATCCTATCCTATCCCCTATCCTATCCTATCCTATCCTCTATCCTATCCTATCCTCTATCCTATCCTATCCTCTATTCTATCCTATCCTCTATCCTGTCCTATCCTCTATCCTATCCTATCGTCTATCCTATCCTATCGTCTATCATATCCTCTATCCTATCCTCTCCTCTATCCTATCCTATCCTCTATCCTATCCTATCCTCTATCCTATCCTATCCTCTATCCTATCCTATCCTCTATCCTATCCTATCCTCTATCCGATCCTATCCTCTATCCAATCCTCTATCCTATCCTATCCTCTATCCTATCCTATCTTCTATCCTATCCTATCCTCTATCCTATCAAATCCCCTATCCTATCCTCTATCCTATCCTATCCTCTATCCTATCCTATCATCTATCCTATCCTATCCTCTATCCTATCCTATCGTATCCTCTATCCTATCCTATCCTATCCTCTATCCTATCCTATCATCTATCCTATCCTATCCTCTATCCTATCCTATCCTCTATCCTATCAAATCCCCTATCCTATCCTCTATCCTATCCTATCCTGTATCCTATCCTATCATCTATCCTATCCTATCCTCTATCCTTTCCTATCCTCTATCCTATCCTATCCTCTATCCGATCCTATCCTCCATCCAGTCCTCTATCCTATCCTATCCTCTATCCTATCCTATCCTCTATCCTATCCAATCTTCTATCCTATCCTATCCTCTATCCTATCAAATCCCCTATCCTATCCTCTATCCTATCCTATCCTCTATCCTATCCTATCCTCTATCCTATCCTTTCCTCTATCCTATCCTATCCTCTATCCTATCCTATCCTCTATCCTATCCTATCCTCTATCTGATCCTATCCTCTATCCAATCCTCTATCCTATCCTATCCTCTATCCTATCCTATCCTCTATCCTATCCTATCCTCTATCCTATCCTATCCTCTATCCTATCCTATCCTGTATCCTATCCTATCCTCTATCCTGTCCTATGCTCTATCCTATCCTATCGTCTATCCTATCGTCTATCCTATCCTCTCCTCTATCCTATCAAATCCCCTATCCTATCCTCTATCCTATCCTATCCTGTATCCTATCCTATCCTCTATCCTATCCTATCCTCTATCCTATCATATCCTCTATCCTATAATATCCTCTATCCTATCCTATCCTCTATACTATCCTCTCCTCTATCCAATCCTATCCTCTATCCTATCCTATCCTCTATACTATCCTATCCTCTATCCTATCATATCCTCTATCCTGTCCTATCCTCTATCCTATCCTATCCTCTATCCTGTCCTATGCTCTATCCTATCCTATCGTCTATCCTATCGTCTATCCTATCCTCTCCTCTATCCTATCAAATCCCCTATCCTATCCTCTATCCTATCCTATCCTGTATCCTATCCAATCCTCAATCCTATCCTATCATCTATCCTCTATCCTATCCTATCTTCTATCCTATCCTATCCTCTATCCTATCCTATCATCTATCCTGTCCTATGCTCTATCCTATCCTATCGTCTATCCTATCCTCTATCCTATCCTCTCCTCTATCCTATCCTATCCTCTATCCAATCCTATCCTCTATCCTATCCTATCCTCTATCCTATCCTCTCCTCTATCCTATCCTATCCTCTATCCAATCCTATCCTCTATCCTATCCTATCCTCTATCCTATCCTATCCTCTATCCTATCATATCCTCTATCCTGTCCTATCCTCTATCCTATCCTATCCCCTATCCTATCCTATCCTATCCTCTATCCTATCCTATCCTCTATCCTATCCTATCCTCTATTCTATCCTATCCTCTATCCTGTCCTATCCTCTATCCTATCCTATCGTCTATCCTATCCTATCGTCTATCATATCCTCTATCCTATCCTCTCCTCTATCCTATCCTATCCTCTATCCTATCCTATCCTCTATCCTATCCTATCCTCTATCCTATCCTATCCTCTATCCTATCCTATCCTCTATCCTATCCTATCCTCTATCCTATCCTATCCTCTATCCTATCCTATCCTCTATCCTATCCTATCCTCTATCCGATCCTATCCTCTATCCAATCCTCTATCCTATCCTATCCTCTATTCTATCCTATCTTCTATCCTATCCTATCCTCTATCCTATCAAATCCCCTATCCTATCCTCTATCCTATCCTATCCTCTATCCTATCCTATCATCTATCCTATCCTATCCTCTATCCTATCCTATCGTATCCTCTATCCTATCCTATCCTATCCTCTATCCTATCCTATCATCTATCCTATCCTATCCTCTATCCTATCCTATCCTCTATCCTATCAAATCCCCTATCCTATCCTCTATCCTATCCTATCCTCTATCCTGTCCTATCCTCTATACTATCCTATCCTCTATCCTATCCTATCCTCTATCCTATCCTATCATCTATCCTGTCCTATGCTCTATCCTATCCTATCGTCTATCCTATCCTCTATCCTATCCTCTCCTCTATCCTACCCTATCCTCTATCCTATCCTATCTTGTATCCTATCCTATCTTGTATCCTATCCTATCCTCTATCCTATCCTATCCTCTATCCTATCATATCCTCTATCCTATCCTATCTTCTATCCTATCCTATCCTCTATCCTATCAAATCCCCTATCCTATCCTCTATCCAATCCTCTATCCTATCCTATCCTCTATCCTATCCTATCCTCTATCCTATCCTGTCCTCTATCCTATCCTATCCTCTATCCTATCCTATCATCTATCCTGTCCTATGCTCTATCCTATCCTATCGTCTATCCTCTCCTCTATCCTATCCTCTATCCTATCCTATCCTCTATCCTATCATATCCGCTATCCTATCCTATCCTCTATCCTATCCTATCCCCTATCCTATCCTATACTATCCCCTATCCTATCCTATCCTCTATCCTATCCTATCCTCTATTCTATCCTATCCTCTATCCTGTCCTATGCTCTATCCTATCCTATCGTCTATCCTATCCTATCGTCTATCCTATCCTATCCTCTATCCTATCCTCTATCCTATCCTATCCTCTATCCGATCCTATCCTCTATCCAATCCTCTTTCCTATCCTATCCTCTATCCTATCCTATCTTCTATCCTATCCTATCCTCTATCCTATCAAATCCCCTATCCTATCCTCTATCCTATCCTATCCTCTATCCTATCCTATCCTCTATCCTATCCTATCCTCTATCCTATCCTATCCTCTATCCGATCCTATCCTCTATCCTATCCTATCCTCTATCCTATCCTATCCTCTATCTTATCCTATCCTCTATCCTATCCTATCCTCTATCCTATCCTATCGTCTATCCTATCCTATCGTCTATCCTATCCTCTATCCTATCCTATCCTCTATCCTATCCTATCCTCTATCCTATCCTATCCTCTATCCTATCCTATCCTCTATCCTATCCTATCCTGTATCCTATCCTATCCTCTATCCTGTCCTATGCTCTATCCTATCCTATCGTCTATCCTATCGTCTATCCTATCCTCTCCTCTATCCTATCAAATCCCCTATCCTATCCTCTATCCTATCCTATCCTGTATCCTATCCAATCCTCAATCCTATCCTATCATCTATCCTCTATCCTATCCTATCTTCTATCCTATCCTATCCTCTATCCTATCCTATCATCTATCCTGTCCTATGCTCTATCCTATCCTATCGTCTATCCTATCCTCTATCCTATCCTCTCCTCTATCCTATCCTATCCTCTATCCAATCCTATCCTCTATCCTATCCTATCCTCTATCCTATCCTCTCCTCTATCCTATCCTATCCTCTATCCAATCCTATCCTCTATCCTATCCTATCCTCTATCCTATCCTATCCTCTATTCTATCATATCCTCTATCCTGTCCTATCCTCTATCCTATCCTATCCCCTATCCTATCGTCTATCATATCCTCTATCCTATCCTCTCCTCTATCCTATCCTATCCTCTATCCTATCCTATCCTCTATCCTATCCTATCCTCTATCCTATCCTATCCTCTATCCTATCCTATCCTCTATCCTATCCTATCCTCTATCCTATCCTATCCTCTATCCTATCCTATCCTCTATCCTATCCTATCCTCTATCCGATCCTATCCTCTATCCAATCCTCTATCCTATCCTATCCTCTATCCTATCCTATCTTCTATCCTATCCTATCCTCTATCCTATCAAATCCCCTATCCTATCCTCTATCCTATCCTATCCTCTATCCTATCCTATCATCTATCCTATCCTATCCTCTATCCTATCCTATCGTATCCTCTATCCTATCCTATCCTATCCTCTATCCTATCCTATCATCTATCCTATCCTATCCTCTATCCTATCCTATCCTCTATCCTATCAAATCCCCTATCCTATCCTCTATCCTATCCTATCCTGTATCCTATCCTATCATCTATCCTATCCTATCCTCTATCCTTTCCTATCCTCTATCCTATCCTATCCTCTATCCAGTCCTCTATCCTATCCTATCCTCTATCCTATCCTATCCTCTATCCTATCCTATCCTCTATCCTATCCAATCTTCTATCCTATCCTATCCTCTATCCTATCGAATCCCCTATCCTATCCTCTATCCTATCCTATCCTCTATCCTATCCTATCCTCTATCCTATCCTTTCCTCTATCCTATCCTATCCTCTATCCTATCCTATCCTCTATCCTATCCTATCCTCTATCTGATCCTATCCTCTATCCAATCCTCTATCCGATCCTATCCTCTATCCTATCCTATCCTCTATCCTATCCTATCTTCTATCCTATCCTATCCTCTATCCTATCAAATCCCCTATCCTATCCTCTATCCTATCCTATCCTGTATCCTATCCAATCCTCAATCGTATGCTATCATCTATCCTCTATCCTATCCAATCCTCTATCCTATCCATTCCTCTATCCTATCATATCCTCTATCCTATAATATCCTCTATCCTATCCTATCCTCTATCCTATCCTATCTTCTATCCTATCCTATCCTCTATCATATCAAATCCCCTATCCTATCCTCTATCCTATCCTATCCTGTATCCTATCCAATCCTCAATCCTACCCTATCATCTATCCTCTATCCTATCCAATCCTCTATCCTATCCATTCCTCTATCCTATCATATCCTCTGTCCTATAAAATCCTCTATCCTATCCTATCCTCTATCCAATCATCTATCCTATCCTATCCTCTATCCTATCCTATCCTCTATCCTATCCTATCCTCTATCCTATCCTATCTTCTATCCTACCCTATCATCTATCCTATCAAATCTCCTATCCTATCCTCTATCCTATCGTATCCTCTATCCTATCCTATCCTCTATCCTATCCTATCCTCTATCCTATCCTATCCTCTATCCTATCCTTTCCTCTAACCTATCCTATCCTCTATCCTATCCTTTCCTCTATCCTATCCTATCCTCTATCCTATCCTATCCTCTATCCTATCCTATCCTCTATCTGATCCTATCCTCTATCCAATCCTCTATCCGATCCTATCCTCTATCCTATCCTATCCTCTATCCTATCCTATCTTCTATCCTATCCTATCCTCTATCCTATCAAATCCCCTATCCTATCCTCTATCCTATCCTATCCTGTATCCTATCCAATCCTCAATCGTATGCTATCATCTATCCTCTATCCTATCCAATCCTCTATCCTATCCATTCCTCTATCCTATCATATCCTCTATCCTATAATATCCTCTATCCTATCCTATCCTCTATCCTATCCTATCTTCTATCCTATCCTATCCTCTATCATATCAAATCCCCTATCCTATCCTCTATCCTATCCTATCCTGTATCCTATCCAATCCTCAATCCTACCCTATCATCTATCCTCTATCCTATCCAATCCTCTATCCTATCCATTCCTCTATCCTATCATATCCTCTGTCCTATAAAATCCTCTATCCTATCCTATCCTCTATCCAATCATCTATCCTATCCTATCCTCTATCCTATCCTATCCTCTATCCTATCCTATCCTCTATCCTATCCTATCTTCTATCCTACCCTATCATCTATCCTATCAAATCTCCTATCCTATCCTCTATCCTATCGTATCCTCTATCCTATCCTATCCTCTATCCTATCCTATCCTCTATCCGATCCTATCCTCTATCCTATCCTATCCTCTATCCTATCCTATCCTCTATCCTATCCTATACTATCCCCTATCCTATCCTATCCTCTATCCTATCCTATCCTCTATTCTATCCTATCCTCTATCCTGTCCTATGCTCTATCCTATCCTATCGTCTATCCTATCCTATCCTCTATCCTCTATCCTCTATCCTCTATCCTATCCTATCCTCTATCCTATCCTATCCTCTATCCTATCCTATCCTCTATCCTATCCTATCCTCTATCCTATCCTATCCTCTATCCTATCCTATCCTCTATCTGATCCTATCCTCTATCCAATCCTCTATCCTATCCTATCCTCTATCCTATCCTATCCTCTATCCTATCCTCTATCCTATCCTATCCTCTATCCTATCCTATCCTCTATCCTATCCTATCCTCTATCCTATCCTATCCTCTATCCTATCCTATCCTCTATCCTATCCTATCCTCTATCTGATCCTATCCTCTATCCAATCCTCTATCCTATCCTATCCTCTATCCTATCCTATCCTCTATCCTATCCTCTATCCTATCCTATCCTCTATCCTATCCTATCCTCTATCCTATCCTATCCTCTATCCTATCCTATCCTCTATCCTATCCTATCCTCTATCCTATCCTATCCTCTATCCTATCCTATCCTCTATCCTATCCTATCCTCTATCCTATCATATCCTCTATCCGATCCTATCCTCTATCCAATCCTCTATCCTATCCTATCCTCTATCCTATCCTATCTTCTATCCTATCCTATCCTCTATCCTATCAAATCCCCTATCCTATCCTCTATCCTATCCTATCCTGTATCCTATCCTATCATCTATCCTATCCTATCCTCTATCCTTTCCTATCCTCTATCCTATCCTATCCTCTATCCAGTCCTCTATCCTATCCTATCCTCTATCCTATCCTATCCTCTATCCTATCCTATCCTCTATCCTATCCAATCTTCTATCCTATCCTATCCTCTATCCTATCGAATCCCCTATCCTATCCTCTATCCTATCCTATCCTCTATCCTATCCTATCCTCTATCCTATCCTTTCCTCTATCCTATCCTATCCTCTATCCTATCCTATCCTCTATCCTATCCTATCCTCTATCTGATCCTATCCTCTATCCAATCCTCTATCCGATCCTATCCTCTATCCTATCCTATCCTCTATCCTATCCTATCTTCTATCCTATCCTATCCTCTATCCTATCAAATCCCCTATCCTATCCTCTATCCTATCCTATCCTGTATCCTATCCAATCCTCAATCGTATGCTATCATCTATCCTCTATCCTATCCAATCCTCTATCCTATCCATTCCTCTATCCTATCATATCCTCTATCCTATAATATCCTCTATCCTATCCTATCCTTTATCCTATCCTATCTTCTATCCTATCCTATCCTCTATCATATCAAATCCCCTATCCTATCCTCTATCCTATCCTATCCTATATCCTATCCAATCCTCAATCCTACCCTATCATCTATCCTCTATCCTATCCAATCCTCTATCCTATCCATTCCTCTATCCTATCATATCCTCTGTCCTATAAAATCCTCTATCCTATCCTATCCTCTATCCAATCATCTATCCTATCCTATCCTCTATCCTATCCTATCCTCTATCCTATCCTATCCTCTATCCTATCCTATCTTCTATCCTACCCTATCATCTATCCTATCAAATCTCCTATCCTATCCTCTATCCTATCGTATCCTCTATCCTATCCTATCCTCTATCCTATCCTATCCTCTATCCGATCCTATCCTCTATCCTATCCTATCCTCTATCCTATCCTATCCTCTATCCTATCCTATACTATCCCCTATCCTATCCTATCCTCTATCCTATCCTATCCTCTATTCTATCCTATCCTCTATCCTGTCCTATGCTCTATCCTATCCTATCGTCTATCCTATCCTATCGTCTATCCTCTATCCTCTATCCTCTATCCTATCCTATCCTCTATCCTATCCTATCCTCTATCCTATCCTATCCTCTATCCTATCCTATCCTCTATCCTATCCTATCCTCTATCTGATCCTATCCTCTATCCAATCCTCTATCCTATCCTATCCTCTATCCTATCCTATCCTCTATCCTATCCTATCCTCTATCCTATCCTATCCTCTATCCTATCCTATCCTCTATCCTATCCTATCCTCTATCCTATCCTATCCTCTATCCTATCCTATCCTCTATCCGATCCTATCCTCTATCCTATCCTATCCTCTATCCTATCCTATCCTCTATCCTATCCTATCCTCTATCCTATCCTATCCTCTATCCTATCCTATCCTCTATCCTATCCAATCTTCTATCCTATCCTATCCTCTATCCTATCAAATCCCCTATCCTATCCTATCCTCTATCCTCTATCCTATCCTATCCTCTATCCTATCCTATCCTCTATCCTATCCTATCCTCTATCCTATCCTATCCTCTATCCTATCCTATCCTCTATCCTATCCTATCCTCTATCCTATCCTATCCTCTATCCTATCATATCCTCTATCCGATCCTATCCTCTATCCAATCCTCTATCCTATCCTATCCTCTATCCTATCCTATCTTCTATCCTATCCTATCCTCTATCCTATCAAATCCCCTATCCTATCCTCTATCCTATCCTATCCTCTATCCTATCCTATCTTCTATCCTATCCTATCCTCTATCCTATCAAATCCCCTATCCTATCCTCTATCCTATCCTATCCTCTATCCTATCCTATCATCTATCCTATCCTATCCTCTATCCTATCCTATCCTATCCTCTATCCTATCCTATCCTATCCTATCCTCTATCCTATCCTATCCTGTATCCTATCCTATCTTCTATCCTATCCTATCCTCTATCCTATCAAATCCCCTATCCTATCCTCTATCCTATCCTATCCTGTATCCTATCCAATCCTCAATCCTATGCTATCATCTATCCTCTATCCTATCCAATCCTCTATCCTATCCATTCCTCTATCCTATCATATCCTCTATCCTATAATATCCTCTATCCTATCCTATCCTCTATCCTATCCTATCTTCTATCCTATCCTATCCTCTATCCCATCAAATCCCCTATCCTATCCTCTATCCTATCCTATCCTGTATCCTATCCAATCCTCTATACTATCCTATCCTCTATCCTATCCTATCCTCTATCCTATCCTATCATCTATCCTATCCTATCCTCTATCATTCCTATCCTCTATCCAATCCTCTATACTATCCTATCCTCTATCCTATCCTATCCTCTATCCTATCCTATCATCTATCCTGTCCTATGCTCTATCCTATCCTATCGTCTATCCTATCCTCTATCCTATCCTCTCCTCTATCCTACCCTATCATCTATCCTATCCTATCTTGTATCCTATCCTATCCTCTATCCTATCCTATCCTCTATCCTATCACATCCTCTATCCTATCCTATCTTCTACCCTATCCTATCCTCTATCCTATCAAATCCCCTATCCTATCCTCTATCCAATCCTCTATCCTATCCTATCCTCTATCCTATCCTCTATCCTACCCTATCCTCTATCCTATCCTATCCTCTATACTATCCTATCCTCTATCCTATCCTATCCTCTATCCTATCCTATCATCTATCCTATCCATTCCTCTATACTATCCTATCCTCTATCCTATCCTATCCTCTATCCTATCCTATCATCTATCCTATCCTATCCTCTATCCTTTCCTATCCTCTATCCAATCCTCTATCCTATCCTATCATCTATCCTATCCTATCCTCTATCCTTTCCTATCCTCTATCCTATCCTATCCTCTATCCGATCCTATCCTCTATCCAATCCTCTATCCTACCCTATCCTCTATCCTATCCTATCCTCTATACTATCCTATCCTCTATCCTATAATATCCTCTATCCTATCCTATCCTCTATACTATCCTATCCTCTATCCTATCCTATCCTCTATCCTATCCTATCATCTATCCTATCCTATCCTCTATCCTTTCCTATCCTCTATCCAATCCTCTATCCTATCCTATCATCTATCCTATCCTATCCTCTATCCTTTCCTATCCTCTATCCCATCCTATCCTCTATCCGATCCTATCCTCTATCCAATCCTCTATCCTATCTTATCCTCTATCCTATCCTATCCTCTATACTATCCTATCCTCTATCCTATCCTATCCTCTATCCTATCCTATCATCTATCCTGTCCTATGCTCTATCCTATCCTATCGTCTATCCTATCCTCTATCCTATCCTCTCCTCTATCCTACCCTATCCTCTATCCTATCCTATCTTGTATCCTATCCTATCCTCTATCCTATCCTATCCTCTATCCTATCATATCCTCTATCCTATCCTATCTTCTATCCTATCCTATCCTCTATCCTATCAAAGCCCCTATCCTATCCTCTATCCAATCCTCTATCCTATCCTATCCTCTATCCTATCCTATCCTCTATCCTATCCTGTCCTCTATCCTATCCTATCCTCTATCCTATCCTATCATCTATCCTGTCCTATGCTCTGTCCTATCCTATCGTCTATCCTCTCCTCTATCCTATCCTCTATCCTATCCTATCCTCTATCCTATCATATCCGCTATCCTATCCTATCCTCTATCCTATCCTATCCCCTATCCTATCCTATACTATCCCCTATCCTATCCTATCCTCTATCCTATCCTATCCTCTATTCTATCCTATCCTCTATCCTGTCCTATGCTCTATCCTATCCTATCGTCTATCCTATCCTATCGTCTATCCTATCCTATCCTCTATCCTATCCTATCCTCTATCTTATCCTATCCTCTATCCTATCCTATCCTCTATCCTATCCTATCGTCTATCCTATCCTATCCTCTATCCTATCCTATCTTCTATCCTATCCTATCCTCTATCCTATCAAATCCCCTATCCTATCCTCTATCCTATCCTATCCTCTATCCTATCCTATCCTCTATCCTATCCTATCCTCTATCCTATCCTATCCTCTATCCGATCCTATCCTCTATCCTATCCTATCCTCTATCCTATCCTATCCTCTATCTTATCCTATCCTCTATCCTATCCTATCCTCTATCCTATCCTATCGTCTATCCTATCCTATCGTCTATCCTATCCTCTATCCTATCCTATCCTCTATCCTATTCTATCCTCTATCCTATCAAATCCCCTACCCTATCCTATCCTCTATCCTATCCTATCATCTATCCTGTCCTATGCTCTATCCTATCCTATCGTACATCCTATTCTCTATCCTATCCTCTCCTCTATCCTACCCTATCATCTATCCTATCCTATCTTGTATCCTATCCTATCCTCTATCCTATCCTATCCTCTATCCTATCACATCCTCTATCCTATCCTATCTTCTACCCTATCCTATCCTCTATCCTATCAAATCCCCTATCCTATCCTCTATCCAATCCTCTATCCTATCCTATCCTCTATCCTATCCTCTATCCTACCCTATCCTCTATCCTATCCTATCCTCTATACTATCCTATCGTCTATCCTATCCTCTCCTCTATCCTATCAAATCCCCTATCCTATCCTCTATCCTATCCTATCCTGTATCCTATCCAATCCTCAATCCTATCCTATCATCTATCCTCTATCCTATCCTATCTTCTATCCTATCCTATCCTCTATCCTATCCTATCATCTATCCTGTCCTATGCTCTATCCTATCCTATCGTCTATCCTATAATCTATCCTATCCTCTCCTCTATCCTATCCTATCCTCTATCCAATCCTATCCTCTATCCTATCCTATCCTCTATCCTATCCTCTCCTCTATCCTTTCCTATCCTGTATCCTATCCTATCCTCTCTCCGAACCTATCCTCTATCCAATCCTCTATCCTACCCTATCCTCTATCCTATCCTATCCTCTATACTATCCTATCCTCTATCCTATCCTATCCTCTATCCTATCCTATCATCTATCCTGTCCTATGCTCTATCCTATCCTATCGTCTATCCTATCCTCTATCCTATCCTCTCCTCTATCCTACCCTATCATCTATCCTATCCTATCTTGTATCCTATCCTATCCTCTATCCTATCCTATCCTCTATCCTATCACATCCTCTATCCTATCCTATCTTCTACCCTATCCTATCCTCTATCCTATCAAATCCCCTATCCTATCCTCTATCCAATCCTCTATCCTATCCTATCCTCTATCCTATCCTCTATCCTACCCTATCCTCTATCCTATCCTATCCTCTATACTATCCTATCCTCTATCCTATCCTATCCTCTATCCTATCCTATCATCTATCCTATCCATTCCTCTATACTATCCTATCCTCTATCCTATCCTATCCTCTATCCTATCCTATCATCTATCCTATCCTATCCTCTATCCTTTCCTATCCTCTATCCAATCCTCTATCCTATCCTATCATCTATCCTATCCTATCCTCTATCCTTTCCTATCCTCTATCCTATCCTATCCTCTATCCGATCCTATCCTCTATCCAATCCTCTATCCTACCCTATCCTCTATCCTATCCTATCCTCTATACTATCCTATCCTCTATCCTATAATATCCTCTATCCTATCCTATCCTCTATACTATCCTATCCTCTATCCTATCCTATCCTCTATCCTATCCTATCATCTATCCTATCCTATCCTCTATCCTTTCCTATCCTCTATCCAATCCTCTATCCTATCCTATCATCTATCCTATCCTATCCTCTATCCTTTCCTATCCTCTATCCTATCCTATCCTCTATCCGATCCTATCCTCTATCCAATCCTCTATCCTATCCTATCCTCTATCCTATCCTATCCTCTATACTATCCTATCCTCTATCCTATCCTATCCTCTATCCTATCCTATCATCTATCCTGTCCTATGCTCTATCCTATCCTATCGTCTATCCTATCCTCTATCCTATCCTCTCCTCTATCCTACCCTATCCTCTATCCTATCCTATCTTGTATCCTATCCTATCCTCTATCCTATCCTATCCTCTATCCTATCATATCCTCTATCCTATCCTATCTTCTATCCTATCCTATCCTCTATCCTATCAAATCCCCTATCCTATCCTCTATCCAATTTTCTATCCTATCCTATCCTCTATCCTATCCTATCCTCTATCCTATCCTGTCCTCTATCCTATCCTATCCTCTATCCTATCCTATCATCTATCCTGTCCTATGCTCTATCCTATCCTATCGTCTATCCTCTCCTCTATCCTATCCTCTATCCTATCCTATCCTCTATCCTATCATATCCGCTATCCTATCCTATCCTCTATCCTATCCTATCCCCTATCCTATCCTATACTATCCCCTATCCTATCCTATCCTCTATCCTATCCTATCCTCTATTCTATCCTATCCTCTATCCTGTCCTATGCTCTATCCTATCCTATCGTCTATCCTATCCTATCGTCTATCCTATCCTATCCTCTATCCTATCCTATCCTCTATCCGATCCTATCCTCTATCCAATCCTCTATCCTATCCTATCCTCTATCCTATCAAATCCCCTATCCTATCCTCTATCCAATCCTCTATCCTATCCTATCCTCTATCCTATCCTATCCTCTATCCTATCCTGTCCTCTATCCTATCCTATCCTCTATCCTATCCTATCATCTATCCTGTCCTATGCTCTATCCTATCCTATCGTCTATCCTCTCCTCTATCCTATCCTCTATCCTATCCTATCCTCTATCCTATCATATCCGCTATCCTATCCTATCCTCTATCCTATCCTATCCCCTATCCTATCCTATACTATCCCCTATCCTATCCTATCCTCTATCCTATCCTATCCTCTATTCTATCCTATCCTCTATCCTGTCCTATGCTCTATCCTATCCTATCGTCTATCCTATCCTATCGTCTATCCTATCCTATCCTCTATCCTATCCTATCCTCTATCCGATCCTATCCTCTATCCAATCCTCTATCCTATCCTATCCTCTATCCTATCCTATCTTCTATCCTATCCTATCCTCTATCCTATCAAATCCCCTATCCTATCCTCTATCCTATCCTATCCTCTATCCTATCCTATCCTCTATCCTATCCTATCCTCTATCCGATCCTATCCTCTATCCTATCCTATCCTCTATCCTATCCTATCCTCTATCTTATCCTATCCTCTATCCTATCCTATCCTCTATCCTATCCTATCGTCTATCCTATCCTATCGTCTATCCTATCCTCTATCCTATCCTATCCTCTATCCTATCCTATCCTCTATCCTATCCTATCCTCTATCCTATCCTATCCTCTATCCTATCCTATCCTGTATCCTATCCTATCCTCTATCCTGTCCTATGCTCTATCCTATCCTATCGTCTATCCTATCGTCTATCCTATCCTCTCCTCTATCCTATCAAATCCCCTATCCTATCCTCTATCCTATCCTATCCTGTATCCTATCCAATCCTCAATCCTATCCTATCATCTATCCTCTATCCTATCCTATCTTCTATCCTATCCTATCCTCTATCCTATCCTATCATCTATCCTGTCCTATGCTCTATCCTATCCTATCGTCTATCCTATAATCTATCCTATCCTCTCCTCTATCCTATCCTATCCTCTATCCAATCCTATCCTCTATCCTATCCTATCCTCTATCCTATCCTCTCCTCTATCCTATCCTATCCTCTATCCAATCCTATCCTCTATCCTATCCTATCCTCTATCCTATCCTATCCTCTATCCTATCATATCCTCTATCCTGTCCTATCCTCTATCCTATCCTATCCCCTATCCTATCCTATCCTATCCTCTATCCTATCCTATCCTCTATCCTATCCTATCCTCTATTCTATCCTATCCTCTATCCTGTCCTATGCTCTATCCTATCCTATCGTCTATCCTATCCTATCGTCTATCATATCCTCTATCCTATCCTCTCCTCTATCCTATCCTATCCTCTATCCTATCCTATCCTCAATCCTATCCTATCCTCTATCCTATCCTATCCTCTATCCTATCCTATCCTCTATCCTATCCTATCCTCTATCCTATCCTATCCTCTATCCGATCCTATCCTCTATCCAATCCTCTATCCTATCCTATCCTCTATCCTATCCTATCTTCTATCCTATCCTATCCTCTATCCTATCAAATCCCCTATCCTATCCTCTATCCTATCCTATCCTCTATCCTATCCTATCATCTATCCTATCCTATCCTCTATCCTTTCCTATCCTCTATCCAATCCTCTATCCTATCCTATCATCTATCCTATCCTATCCTCTATCCTTTCCTATCCTCTATCCTATCCTATCCTCTATCCGATCCTATCCTCTATCCAATCCTCTATCCTATCCTATCCTCTATCCTATCCTATCCTCTATACTATCCTATCCTCTATCCTATCCTATCCTCTATCCTATCCTATCATCTATCCTGTCCTATGCTCTATCCTATCCTATCGTCTATCCTATCCTCTATCCTATCCTCTCCTCTATCCTACCCTATCCTCTATCCTATCCTATCTTGTATCCTATCCTATCCTCTATCCTATCCTATCCTCTATCCTATCATATCCTCTATCCTATCCTATCTTCTATCCTATCCTATCCTCTATCCTATCAAATCCCCTATCCTATCCTCTATCCAATTTTCTATCCTATCCTATCCTCTATCCTATCCTATCCTCTATCCTATCCTGTCCTCTATCCTATCCTATCCTCTATCCTATCCTATCATCTATCCTGTCCTATGCTCTATCCTATCCTATCGTCTATCCTCTCCTCTATCCTATCCTCTATCCTATCCTATCCTCTATCCTATCATATCCGCTATCCTATCCTATCCTCTATCCTATCCTATCCCCTATCCTATCCTATACTATCCCCTATCCTATCCTATCCTCTATCCTATCCTATCCTCTATTCTATCCTATCCTCTATCCTGTCCTATGCTCTATCCTATCCTATCGTCTATCCTATCCTATCGTCTATCCTATCCTATCCTCTATCCTATCCTATCCTCTATCCGATCCTATCCTCTATCCAATCCTCTATCCTATCCTATCCTCTATCCTATCAAATCCCCTATCCTATCCTCTATCCAATCCTCTATCCTATCCTATCCTCTATCCTATCCTATCCTCTATCCTATCCTGTCCTCTATCCTATCCTATCCTCTATCCTATCCTATCATCTATCCTGTCCTATGCTCTATCCTATCCTATCGTCTATCCTCTCCTCTATCCTATCCTCTATCCTATCCTATCCTCTATCCTATCATATCCGCTATCCTATCCTATCCTCTATCCTATCCTATCCCCTATCCTATCCTATACTATCCCCTATCCTATCCTATCCTCTATCCTATCCTATCCTCTATTCTATCCTATCCTCTATCCTGTCCTATGCTCTATCCTATCCTATCGTCTATCCTATCCTATCGTCTATCCTATCCTATCCTCTATCCTATCCTATCCTCTATCCGATCCTATCCTCTATCCAATCCTCTATCCTATCCTATCCTCTATCCTATCCTATCTTCTATCCTATCCTATCCTCTATCCTATCAAATCCCCTATCCTATCCTCTATCCTATCCTATCCTCTATCCTATCCTATCCTCTATCCTATCCTATCCTCTATCCGATCCTATCCTCTATCCTATCCTATCCTCTATCCTATCCTATCCTCTATCTTATCCTATCCTCTATCCTATCCTATCCTCTATCCTATCCTATCGTCTATCCTATCCTATCGTCTATCCTATCCTCTATCCTATCCTATCCTCTATCCTATCCTATCCTCTATCCTATCCTATCCTCTATCCTATCCTATCCTCTATCCTATCCTATCCTGTATCCTATCCTATCCTCTATCCTGTCCTATGCTCTATCCTATCCTATCGTCTATCCTATCGTCTATCCTATCCTCTCCTCTATCCTATCAAATCCCCTATCCTATCCTCTATCCTATCCTATCCTGTATCCTATCCAATCCTCAATCCTATCCTATCATCTATCCTCTATCCTATCCTATCTTCTATCCTATCCTATCCTCTATCCTATCCTATCATCTATCCTGTCCTATGCTCTATCCTATCCTATCGTCTATCCTATAATCTATCCTATCCTCTCCTCTATCCTATCCTATCCTCTATCCAATCCTATCCTCTATCCTATCCTATCCTCTATCCTATCCTCTCCTCTATCCTATCCTATCCTCTATCCAATCCTATCCTCTATCCTATCCTATCCTCTATCCTATCCTATCCTCTATCCTATCATATCCTCTATCCTGTCCTATCCTCTATCCTATCCTATCCCCTATCCTATCCTATCCTATCCTCTATCCTATCCTATCCTCTATCCTATCCTATCCTCTATTCTATCCTATCCTCTATCCTGTCCTATGCTCTATCCTATCCTATCGTCTATCCTATCCTATCGTCTATCATATCCTCTATCCTATCCTCTCCTCTATCCTATCCTATCCTCTATCCTATCCTATCCTCAATCCTATCCTATCCTCTATCCTATCCTATCCTCTATCCTATCCTATCCTCTATCCTATCCTATCCTCTATCCTATCCTATCCTCTATCCGATCCTATCCTCTATCCAATCCTCTATCCTATCCTATCCTCTATCCTATCCTATCTTCTATCCTATCCTATCCTCTATCCTATCAAATCCCCTATCCTATCCTCTATCCTATCCTATCCTCTATCCTATCCTATCATCTATCCTATCCTATCCTCTATCCTATCCTATCCTATCCTCTATCCTATCCTATCCTATCCTCTATCCTATCCTATCATCTATCCTATCCTATCCTCTATCCTATCCTATCCTCTATCCTATCAAATCCCCTATCCTATCCTCTATCCTGTCCTATCCTGTATCCTATCCTATCATCTATCCTATCCTATCCTCTATCCTTTCCTATCCTCTATCCTATCCTATCCTCTATCCGATCCTATCCTCTATCCAGTCCTCTATCCTATCCTATCCTCTATCCTATCCTATCCTCTATCCTATCCAATCTTCTATCCTATCCTATCCTCTATCCTATCAAATCCCCTATCCTATCCTCTATCCTATCCTATCCTCTATCCTATCCTATCCTCTATCCTATCCTTTCCTCTATCCTATCCTATCCTCTATCCTATCCTATCTTCTATCCGATCCTATCCTCTATCCAATCCTCTATCCTATCCTATCCTCTATCCTATCCTATCCTCTATAGTATCCTATCCTCTATCCTATCCTATCCTCTATCCTATCCTATCCTCTATCCTATCCTATCTTCTATCCTATCAAATCCCCTATCCTATTCTCTATCCTATCCTATCCTGTATCCTATCCAATCCTCAATCCTATCCTATCATCTATCCTATCAAATCCCCTATCCTATTCTCTATCCTATCCTATCCTGTATCCTATCCAATCCTCAATCCTATCCTATCATCTATCCTCTATCCTATCCAATCCTCTATCCTATCCATTCCTCTATTCTATCATATCCTCTATCCTATAATATCCTCTATCCTATCCTATCCTCTATACTATCCTATCCTCTATCCTATCCTATCCTCTATCCTATCCTATCATCTATCCTATCATCTATCCTATCCTATCCTCTATCCTTTCCTATCCTCTATCCAATCCTCTATCCTATCCTATCATCTATCCTATCCTATCCTCTATCCAATCCTCTATCCTATCCTATCCTCTATCCTATCCTATCCTCTATCCTATCCTATCCTCTATCCTATCCTATCCTCTATCCTATCCTATCCTCTATCCTATCCTATCCTCTCTCCTATCCTATCCTCTATCCTATCCTATCCTCTATCCTGTCCTATGCTCTATCCTATCCTATCCTCTATCCTATCCGCTCCTCTATCCTATCCTATCCTCTGTCCTATCCTATCCTCTATCCTATCCTATCCTCTATCCTATTCTATCCTCTATCCTATCCTATCCTCTATCCTATCATATCCTCTATCCTATCCTATCTTCTATCCTATCAAATCCCCTATCCTATTCTCTATCCTATCCTATCCTGTATCCTATCCAATCCTCAATCCTATCCTATCATCTATCCTATCAAATCCCCTATCCTATTCTCTATCCTATCCTATCCTGTATCCTATCCAATCCTCAATCCTATCCTATCATCTATCCTCTATCCTATCCAATCCTCTATCCTATCCATTCCTCTATCCTATCATATCCTCTATCCTATAATATCCTCTATCCTATCCTATCCTCTATACTATCCTATCCTATCCTCTATCCTATCCTATCATCTATCCTATCCTATCCTCTATCCTTTCCTATCCTCTATCCAATCCTCTATCCTATCCTATCATCTATCCTATCCTATCCTCTATCCTTTCCTATCCTCTATCCTATCCTATCCTCTATCCGATCCTATCCTCTATCCAATCCTCTATCCTATCCTATCCTCTATCCTATCCTATCCTCTATACTATCCTATCCTCTATCCTATCCTATCCTCTATCCTATCCTATCATCTATCCTGTCCTATGCTCTATCCTATCCTATCGTCTATCCTATCCTCTATCCTATCCTCTCCTCTATCCTACCCTATCCTCTATCCTATCCTATCTTGTATCCTATCCTATCCTCTATCCTATCCTATCCTCTATCCTATCATATCCTCTATCCTATCCTATCTTCTATCCTATCCTATCCTCTATCCTATCAAATCCCCTATCCTATCCTCTATCCAATCCTCTATCCTATCCTATCCTCTATCCTATCCTATCCTCTATCCTATCCTGTCCTCTATCCTATCCTATCCTCTATCCTATCCTATCATCTATCCTGTCCTATGCTCTATCCTATCCTATCGTCTATCCTCTCCTCTATCCTATCCTATCCTCTATCCTATCCTATCCTCTATCCTATCCTATCCTCTATCCTATCATATCCTCTATCCTATCCTATCCTCTATCCTATCCTATCCCCTATCCTATCCTATACTATCCCCTATCCTATCCTATCCTCTATCCTATCCTATCCTCTATTCTATCCTATCCTCTATCCTGTCCTATGCTCTATCCTATCCTATCGTCTATCCTATCCTATCGTCTATCCTATCCTATCCTCTATCCTATCCTATCCTCTATCCGATCCTATCCTCTATCCAATCCTCTATCCTATCCTATCCTCTATCCTATCCTATCTTCTATCCTATCCTATCCTCTATCCTATCAAATCCCCTATCCTATCCTCTATCCTATCCTATCCTCTATCCTATCCTATCCTCTATCCTATCCTATCCTCTATCCGATCCTATCTTCTATCCTATCCTATCCTCTATCCTATCCTATCCTCTATCTTATCCTATCCTCTATCCTATCCTATCCTCTATTCTATCCTATCCTCTATCCTGTCCTATGCTCTATCCTATCCTATCGTCTATCCTATACTGTCGTCTATCATATCCTCTATCCTATCCTCTCCTCTATCCTATCCTATCCTCTATCCTATCCTATCCTCTATCCTATCCTATCCTCTATCCTATCCTATCCTCTATCCTATCCTATCCTCTATCCTATCCTATCCTCTATCCTATCCTATCCTCTATCCTATCCTATCCTCTATCCTATCCTATCCTCTATCCTATCATATCCTCTATCCTATCCTATCTTCTATCCTATCCTATCCTCTATCCTATCAAATCCCCTATCCTATCCTCTATCCAATCCACTATCCTATCCTATCCTCTATCCAATCCACTATCCTATCCTATCCTCTATCCTATCCTGTCCTCTATCCTATCCTATCCTCTATCCTATCCTATCATCTATCCTGTCCTATGCTCTATCCTATCCTATCGTCTATCCTCTCCTCTATCCTATCCTATCCTCTATCCTATCCTATCCTCTATCCTATCCTATCCTCTATCCTATCCTATCCTCTATCCTATCAAATCCCCTATCCTATCCTCTATCCAATCCTCTATCCTATCCTATCCTCTATCCTATCCTGTCCTCTATCCTATCCTATCCTCTATCCTATCCTATCATCTATCCTGTCCTATGCTCTATCCTATCCTATCGTCTATCCTCTCCTCTATCCTATCCTATCCTCTATCCTATCCTATCCTCTATCCTATCCTATCCTCTATCCTATCATATCCTCTATCCTATCCTATCCTCTATCCTATCCTATCCCCTATCCTATCCTATACTATCCCCTATCCTATCCTATCCTCTATCCTATCCTATCCTCTATTCTATCCTATCCTCTATCCTGTCCTATGCTCTATCCTATCCTATCCTCTATCCGATCCTGTCCTCTATCCTATCCTATCCTCTATCCTATCCTATCCTCTATCCTATCCTCTCCTCTATCCTTTCCTATCCTGTATCCTATCCTATCCTCTCTCCGAACCTATCCTCTATCCAATCCTCTATCCTACCCTATCCTCTATCCTATCCTATCCTCTATACTATCCTATCCTCTATCCTATCCTATCCTCTATCCTATCCTATCATCTATCCTGTCCTATGCTCTATCCTATCCTATCGTCTATCCTATCCTCTATCCTATCCTCTCCTCTATCCTACCCTATCATCTATCCTATCCTATCTTGTATCCTATCCTATCCTCTATCCTATCCTATCCTCTATCCTATCACATCCTCTATCCTATCCTATCTTCTACCCTATCCTATCCTCTATCCTATCAAATCCCCTATCCTATCCTCTATCCAATCCTCTATCCTATCCTATCCTCTATCCTATCCTCTATCCTACCCTATCCTCTATCCTATCCTATCCTCTATACTATCCTATCCTCTATCCTATCCTATCCTCTATCCTATCCTATCATCTATCCTATCCATTCCTCTATACTATCCTATCCTCTATCCTATCCTATCCTCTATCCTATCCTATCATCTATCCTATCCTATCCTCTATCCTTTCCTATCCTCTATCCAATCCTCTATCCTATCCTATCATCTATCCTATCCTATCCTCTATCCTTTCCTATCCTCTATCCTATCCTATCCTCTATCCGATCCTATCCTCTATCCAATCCTCTATCCTACCCTATCCTCTATCCTATCCTATCCTCTATACTATCGTATCCTCTATCCTATAATATCCTCTATCCTATCCTATCCTCTATACTATCCTATCCTCTATCCTATCCTATCCTCTATCCTATCCTATCATCTATCCTATCCTATCCTCTATCCTTTCCTATCCTCTATCCAATCCTCTATCCTATCCTATCATCTATCCTATCCTATCCTCTATCCTTTCCTATCCTCTATCCTATCCTATCCTCTATCCGATCCTATCCTCTATCCAATCCTCTATCCTATCCTATCCTCTATCCTATCCTATCCTCTATACTATCCTATCCTCTATCCTATCCTATCCTCTATCCTATCCTATCATCTATCCTGTCCTATGCTCTATCCTATCCTATCGTCTATCCTATCCTCTATCCTATCCTCTCCTCTATCCTACCCTATCCTCTATCCTATCCTATCTTGTATCCTATCCTATCCTCTATCCTATCCTATCCTCTATCCTATCATATCCTCTATCCTATCCTATCTTCTATCCTATCCTATCCTCTATCCTATCAAATCCCCTATCCTATCCTCTATCCAATTTTCTATCCTATCCTATCCTCTATCCTATCCTATCCTCTATCCTATCCTGTCCTCTATCCTATCCTATCCTCTATCCTATCCTATCATCTATCCTGTCCTATGCTCTATCCTATCCTATCGTCTATCCTCTCCTCTATCCTATCCTCTATCCTATCCTATCCTCTATCCTATCATATCCGCTATCCTATCCTATCCTCTATCCTATCCTATCCCCTATCCTATCCTATACTATCCCCTATCCTATCCTATCCTCTATCCTATCCTATCCTCTATTCTATCCTATCCTCTATCCTGTCCTATGCTCTATCCTATCCTATCGTCTATCCTATCCTATCGTCTATCCTATCCTATCCTCTATCCTATCCTATCCTCTATCCGATCCTATCCTCTATCCAATCCTCTATCCTATCCTATCCTCTATCCTATCAAATCCCCTATCCTATCCTCTATCCAATCCTCTATCCTATCCTATCCTCTATCCTATCCTATCCTCTATCCTATCCTGTCCTCTATCCTATCCTATCCTCTATCCTATCCTATCATCTATCCTGTCCTATGCTCTATCCTATCCTATCGTCTATCCTCGCCTCTATCCTATCCTCTATCCTATCCTATCCTCTATCCTATCATATCCGCTATCCTATCCTATCCTCTATCCTATCCTATCCCCTATCCTATCCTATACTATCCCCTATCCTATCCTATCCTCTATCCTATCCTATCCTCTATTCTATCCTATCCTCTATCCTGTCCTATGCTCTATCCTATCCTATCGTCTATCCTATCCTATCGTCTATCCTATCCTATCCTCTATCCTATCCTATCCTCTATCCGATCCTATCCTCTATCCAATCCTCTATCCTATCCTATCCTCTATCCTATCCTATCTTCTATCCTATCCTATCCTCTATCCTATCAAATCCCCTATCCTATCCTCTATCCTATCCTATCCTCTATCCTATCCTATCCTCTATCCTATCCTATCCTCTATCCTATCCTATCCTCTATCCGATCCTATCCTCTATCCTATCCTATCCTCTATCCTATCCTATCCTCTATCTTATCCTATCCTCTATCCTATCCTATCCTCTATCCTATCCTATCGTCTATCCTATCCTATCGTCTATCCTATCCTCTATCCTATCCTATCCTCTATCCTATCCTATCCTCTATCCTATCCTATCCTCTATCCTATCCTATCCTCTATCCTATCCTATCCTGTATCCTATCCTATCCTCTATCCTGTCCTATGCTCTATCCTATCCTATCGTCTATCCTATCGTCTATCCTATCCTCTCCTCTATCCTATCAAATCCCCTATCCTATCCTCTATCCTATCCTATCCTGTATCCTATCCAATCCTCAATCCTATCCTATCATCTATCCTCTATCCTATCCTATCTTCTATCCTATCCTATCCTCTATCCTATCCTATCATCTATCCTGTCCTATGCTCTATCCTATCCTATCGTCTATCCTATAATCTATCCTATCCTCTCCTCTATCCTATCCTATCCTCTATCCAATCCTATCCTCTATCCTATCCTATCCTCTATCCTATCCTCTCCTCTATCCTATCCTATCCTCTATCCAATCCTATCCTCTATCCTATCCTATCCTCTATCCTATCCTATCCTCTATCCTATCATATCCTCTATCCTGTCCTATCCTCTATCCTATCCTATCCCCTATCCTATCCTATCCTATCCTCTATCCTATCCTATCCTCTATCCTATCCTATCCTCTATTCTATCCTATCCTCTATCCTGTCCTATGCTCTATCCTATCCTATCGTCTATCCTATCCTATCGTCTATCATATCCTCTATCCTATCCTCTCCTCTATCCTATCCTATCCTCTATCCTATCCTATCCTCTATCCTATCCTATCCTCTATCCTATCCTATCCTCTATCCTATCCTATCCTCTATCCTATCCTATCCTCTATCCGATCCTATCCTCTATCCAATCCTCTATCCTATCCTATCCTCTATCCTATCCTATCTTCTATCCTATCCTATCCTCTATCCTATCAAATCCCCTATCCTATCCTCTATCCTATCCTATCCTCTATCCTATCCTATCATCTATCCTATCCTATCCTCTATCCTATCCTATCCTATCCTCTATCCTATCCTATCCTATCCTCTATCCTATCCTATCATCTATCCTATCCTATCCTCTATCCTATCCTATCCTCTATCCTATCAAATCCCCTATCCTATCCTCTATCCTGTCCTATCCTGTATCCTATCCTATCATCTATCCTATCCTATCCTCTATCCTTTCCTATCCTCTATCCTATCCTATCCTCTATCCGATCCTATCCTCTATCCAGTCCTCTATCCTATCCTATCCTCTATCCTATCCTATCCTCTATCCTATCCAATCTTCTATCCTATCCTATCCTCTATCCTATCAAATCCCCTATCCTATCCTCTATCCTATCCTATCCTCTATCCTATCCTATCCTCTATCCTATCCTTTCCTCTATCCTATCCTATCCTCTATCCTATCCTATCTTCTATCCGATCCTATCCTCTATCCAATCCTCTATCCTATAGTATCCTCTATCCTATCCTATCCTCTATAGTATCCTATCCTCTATCCTATCCTATCCTCTATCCTATCCTATCCTCTATCCTATCCTATCTTCTATCCTATCAAATCCCCTATCCTATTCTCTATCCTATCCTATCCTGTATCCTATCCAATCCTCAATCCTATCCTATCATCTATCCTATCAAATCCCCTATCCTATTCTCTATCCTATCCTATCCTGTATCCTATCCAATCCTCAATCCTATCCTATCATCTATCCTCTATCCTATCCAATCCTCTATCCTATCCATTCCTCTATTCTATCATATCCTCTATCCTATAATATCCTCTATCCTATCCTATCCTCTATACTATCCTATCCTCTATCCTATCCTATCCTCTATCCTATCCTATCATCTATCCTATCATCTATCCTATCCTATCCTCTATCCTTTCCTATCCTCTATCCAATCCTCTATCCTATCCTATCATCTATCCTATCCTATCCTCTATCCAATCCTCTATCCTATCCTATCCTCTATCCTATCCTATCCTCTATCCTATCCTATCCTCTATCCTATCCTATCCTCTCTCCTATCCTATCCTCTATCCTATCCTATCCTCTATCCTGTCCTATGCTCTATCCTATCCTATCCTCTATCCTATCCGCTCCTCTATCCTATCCTATCCTCTGTCCTATCCTATCCTCTATCCTATCCTATCCTCTATCCTATTCTATCCTCTATCCTATCCTATCCTCTATCCTATCATATCCTCTATCCTATCCTATCTTCTATCCTATCAAATCCCCTATCCTATTCTCTATCCTATCCTATCCTGTATCCTATCCAATCCTCAATCCTATCCTATCATCTATCCTATCAAATCCCCTATCCTATTCTCTATCCTATCCTATCCTGTATCCTATCCAATCCTCAATCCTATCCTATCATCTATCCTCTATCCTATCCAATCCTCTATCCTATCCATTCCTCTATCCTATCATATCCTCTATCCTATAATATCCTCTATCCTATCCTATCCTCTATACTATCCTATCCTATCCTCTATCCTATCCTATCATCTATCCTATCCTATCCTCTATCCTTTCCTATCCTCTATCCAATCCTCTATCCTATCCTATCATCTATCCTATCCTATCCTCTATCCTTTCCTATCCTCTATCCTATCCTATCCTCTATCCGATCCTATCCTCTATCCAATCCTCTATCCTATCCTATCCTCTATCCTATCCTATCCTCTATACTATCCTATCCTCTATCCTATCCTATCCTCTATCCTATCCTATCATCTATCCTGTCCTATGCTCTATCCTATCCTATCGTCTATCCTATCCTCTATCCTATCCTCTCCTCTATCCTACCCTATCCTCTATCCTATCCTATCTTGTATCCTATCCTATCCTCTATCCTATCCTATCCTCTATCCTATCATATCCTCTATCCTATCCTATCTTCTATCCTATCCTATCCTCTATCCTATCAAATCCCCTATCCTATCCTCTATCCAATCCTCTATCCTATCCTATCCTCTATCCTATCCTATCCTCTATCCTATCCTGTCCTCTATCCTATCCTATCCTCTATCCTATCCTATCATCTATCCTGTCCTATGCTCTATCCTATCCTATCGTCTATCCTCTCCTCTATCCTATCCTATCCTCTATCCTATCCTATCCTCTATCCTATCCTATCCTCTATCCTATCATATCCTCTATCCTATCCTATCCTCTATCCTATCCTATCCCCTATCCTATCCTATACTATCCCCTATCCTATCCTATCCTCTATCCTATCCTATCCTCTATTCTATCCTATCCTCTATCCTGTCCTATGCTCTATCCTATCCTATCGTCTATCCTATCCTATCGTCTATCCTATCCTATCCTCTATCCTATCCTATCCTCTATCCGATCCTATCCTCTATCCAATCCTCTATCCTATCCTATCCTCTATCCTATCCTATCTTCTATCCTATCCTATCCTCTATCCTATCAAATCCCCTATCCTATCCTCTATCCTATCCTATCCTCTATCCTATCCTATCCTCTATCCTATCCTATCATCTATCCTGTCCTATGCTCTATCCTATCCTATCGTCTATCCTATCCTCTATCCTATCCTCTCCTCTATCCTACCCTATCCTCTATCCTATCCTATCTTGTATCCTATCCTATCCTCTATCCTATCCTATCCTCTATCCTATCATATCCTCTATCCTATCCTATCTTCTATCCTATCCTATCCTCTATCCTATCAAATCCCCTATCCTATCCTCTATCCAATCCTCTATCCTATCCTATCCTCTATCCTATCCTATCCTCTATCCTATCCTGTCCTCTATCCTATCCTATCCTCTATCCTATCCTATCATCTATCCTGTCCTATGCTCTATCCTATCCTATCGTCTATCCTCTCCTCTATCCTATCCTATCCTCTATCCTATCCTATCCTCTATCCTATCCTATCCTCTATCCTATCATATCCTCTATCCTATCCTATCCTCTATCCTATCCTATCCCCTATCCTATCCTATACTATCCCCTATCCTATCCTATCCTCTATCCTATCCTATCCTCTATTCTATCCTATCCTCTATCCTGTCCTATGCTCTATCCTATCCTATCGTCTATCCTATCCTATCGTCTATCCTATCCTATCCTCTATCCTATCCTATCCTCTATCCGATCCTATCCTCTATCCAATCCTCTATCCTATCCTATCCTCTATCCTATCCTATCTTCTATCCTATCCTATCCTCTATCCTATCAAATCCCCTATCCTATCCTCTATCCTATCCTATCCTCTATCCTATCCTATCCTCTATCCTATCCTATCCTCTATCCGATCCTATCTTCTATCCTATCCTATCCTCTATCCTATCCTATCCTCTATCTTATCCTATCCTCTATCCTATCCTATCCTCTATCCTATCCTATCCTCTATCCTATCCTATCCTCTATCCTATCCTATCGTCTATCCTATCCTATCTTCTATCCTATCCTCTATCCTATCCTATCCTCTATCCTATCCTATCCTCTATCCATTCCTATCCTCTATCCTATCCTATCCTCTATCTTATCCTATCCTCTATCCTATCCTATCCTCTATCCTATCCTATCCTCTATCCTATCCTATCCTCTATCCTATCCTATCGTCTATCCTATCCTATCGTCTATCCTATCCTCTATCCTATCCTATCCCCTATCCTATCCTATCCTATCCTCTATCCTATCCTATCCTCTATCCTATCCTATCCTCTATTCTATCCTATCCTCTATCCTGTCCTATGCTCTATCCTATCCTATCGTCTATCCTATACTGTCGTCTATCATATCCTCTATCCTATCCTCTCCTCTATCCTATCCTATCCTCTATCCGATCCTATCTTCTATCCTATCCTATCCTCTATCCTATCCTATCCTCTATCTTATCCTATCCTCTATCCTATCCTATCCTCTATCCTATCCTATCCTCTATCCTATCCTATCCTCTATCCTATCCTATCCTCTATCCTATCCTATCTTCTATCCTATCCTATCCTCTATCCTATCAAATCCCCTATCCTATCCTCTATCCTATCCTATCCTCTATCCTATCCTATCCTCTATCCTATCCTATCCTCTATCCGATCCTATCTTCTATCCTATCCTATCCTCTATCCTATCCTATCCTCTATCTTATCCTATCCTCTATCCTATCCTATCCTCTATCCTATCCTATCCTCTATCCTATCCTATCCTCTATCCTATCCTATCGTCTATCCTATCCTATCGTCTATCCTATCCTCTATCCTATCCTATCCTCTATCCTATCCTATCCTCTATCCATTCCTATCCTCTATCCTATCCTATCCTCTATCTTATCCTATCCTCTATCCTATCCTATCCTCTATCCTATCCTATCCTCTATCCTATCCTATCCTCTATCCTATCCTATCGTCTATCCTATCCTATCGTCTATCCTATCCTCTATCCTATCCTATCCCCTATCCTATCCTATCCTATCCTCTATCCTATCCTATCCTCTATCCTATCCTATCCTCTATTCTATCCTATCCTCTATCCTGTCCTATGCTCTATCCTATCCTATCGTCTATCCTATACTGTCGTCTATCATATCCTCTATCCTATCCTCTCCTCTATCCTATCCTATCCTCTATCCTATCCTATCCTCTATCCTATCCTATCCTCTATCCTATCCTATCCTCTATCCTATCCTATCCTCTATCCTATCCTATCCTCTATCCTATCCTATCCTCTATCCTATCCTATCCTCTATCCTATCCTATCCTCTATCCTATCATATCCTCTATCCTATCCTATCTTCTATCCTATCCTATCCTCTATCCTATCAAATCCCCTATCCTATCCTCTATCCAATCCACTATCCTATCCTATCCTCTATCCTATCCTGTCCTCTATCCTATCCTATCCTCTATCCTATCCTATCATCTATCCTGTCCTATGCTCTATCCTATCCTATCGTCTATCCTCTCCTCTATCCTATCCTATCCTCTATCCTATCCTATCCTCTATCCTATCCTATCCTCTATCCTATCCTATCCTCTATCCTATCAAATCCCCTATCCTATCCTCTATCCAATCCTCTATCCTATCCTATCCTCTATCCTATCCTGTCCTCTATCCTATCCTATCCTCTATCCTATCCTATCATCTATCCTGTCCTATGCTCTATCCTATCCTATCGTCTATCCTCTCCTCTATCCTATCCTATCCTCTATCCTATCCTATCCTCTATCCTATCCTATCCTCTATCCTATCATATCCTCTATCCTATCCTATCCTCTATCCTATCCTATCCCCTATCCTATCCTATACTATCCCCTATCCTATCCTATCCTCTATCCTATCCTATCCTCTATTCTATCCTATCCTCTATCCTGTCCTATGCTCTATCCTATCCTATACTCTATCCGATCCTGTCCTCTATCCTATCCTATCCTCTATCCTATCCTATCCTCTATCTTATCCTATCCTCTATCCTATCCTATCCTCTATCCTATCCTATCGTCTATCCTATCCTATCGTCTATCCTATCCTCTATCCTATCCTATCCTCTATCCTATCCTATCCTCTATCCTATCCTATCCTCTATCCTATCCTATCCTGTATCCTATCCTATCCTCTATCCTGTCCTATGCTCTATCCTATCCTATCGTCTATCCTATCGTCTATCCTATCCTCTCCTCTATCCTATCAAATCCCCTATCCTATCCTCTATCCTATCCTATCCTGTATCCTATCCAATCCTCAATCCTATCCTATCATCTATCCTCTATCCTATCCTATCTTCTATCCTATCCTATCCTCTATCCTATCCTATCATCTATCCTGTCCTATGCTCTATCCTATCCTATCGTCTATCCTATCCTCTATCCTATCCAATCCTCTATCCTATCCTATCCTCTATCCTATCCTATCCTCTATCCTATCCTGTCCTCTATCCTATCCTATCCTCTATCCTATCCTATCATCTATCCTGTCCTATGCTCTATCCTATCCTATCGTCTATCCTCTCCTCTATCCTATCCTATCCTCTATCCTATCCTATCCTCTATCCTATCCTATCCTCTATCCTATCATATCCTCTATCCTATCCTATCCTCTATCCTATCCTATCCCCTATCCTATCCTATACTATCCCCTATCCTATCCTATCCTCTATCCTATCCTATCCTCTATTCTATCCTATCCTCTATCCTGTCCTATGCTCTATCCTATCCTATCGTCTATCCTATCCTATCGTCTATCCTATCCTATCCTCTATCCTATCCTATCCTCTATCCCATCCTATCCTCTATCCAATCCTCTATCCTATCCTATCCTCTATCCTATCCTATCTTCTATCCTATCCTATCCTCTATCCTATCAAATCCCCTATCCTATCCTCTATCCTATCCTATCCTCTATCCTATCCTATCCTCTATCCTATCCTATCCTCTATCCGATCCTATCTTCTATCCTATCCTATCCTCTATCCTATCCTATCCTCTACCTTATCCTATCCTCTATCCTATCCTATCCTCTATCCTATCCTATCCTCTATCCTATCCTATCCTCTATCCTATCCTATCGTCTATCCTATCCTATCGTCTATCCTATCCTCTATCCTATCCTATCCTCTATCCTATCCTATCCTCTATCCATTCCTATCCTCTATCCTATCCTATCCTCTATCTTATCCTATCCTCTATCCTATCCTATCCTCTATCCTATCCTATCCTCTATCCTATCCTATCCTCTATCCTATCCTATCGTCTATCCTATCCTATCGTCTATCCTATCCTCTATCCTATCCTATCCCCTATCCTATCCTATCCTATCCTCTATCCTATCCTATCCTCTATCCTATCCTATCCTCTATTCTATCCTATCCTCTATCCTGTCCTATGCTCTATCCTATCCTATCGTCTATCCTATACTGTCGTCTATCATATCCTCTATCCTATCCTCTCCTCTATCCTATCCTATCCTCTATCCTATCCTATCCTCTATCCTATCCTATCCTCTATCCTATCCTATCCTCTATCCTATCCTATCCTATCCTCTATCCTATCCTATCCTCTATCCTATCCTATCCTCTATCCTATCCTATCCTCTATCCTATCCTATCCTCTATCCTATCATATCCTCTATCCTATCCTATCTTCTATCCTATCCTATCCTCTATCCTATCAAATCCCCTATCCTATCCTCTATCCAATCCACTATCCTATCCTATCCTCTATCCTATCCTGTCCTCTATCCTATCCTATCCTCTATCCTATCCTATCATCTATCCTGTCCTATGCTCTATCCTATCCTATCGTCTATCCTCTCCTCTATCCTATCCTATCCTCTATCCTATCCTATCCTCTATCCTATCCTATCCTCTATCCTATCAAATCCCCTATCCTATCCTCTATCCAATCCTCTATCCTATCCTATCCTCTATCCTATCCTGTCCTCTATCCTATCCTATCCTCTATCCTATCCTATCATCTATCCTGTCCTATGCTCTATCCTATCCTATCGTCTATCCTCTCCTCTATCCTATCCTATCCTCTATCCTATCCTATCCTCTATCCTATCCTATCCTCTATCCTATCATATCCTCTATCCTATCCTATCCTCTATCCTATCCTATCCCCTATCCTATCCTATACTATCCCCTATCCTATCCTATCCTCTATCCTATCCTATCCTCTATTCTATCCTATCCTCTATCCTGTCCTATGCTCTATCCTATCCTATCCTCTATCCGATCCTGTCCTCTATCCTATCCTATCCTCTATCCTATCCTATCCTCTATCTTATCCTATCCTCTATCCTATCCTATCCTCTATCCTATCCTATCGTCTATCCTATCCTATCGTCTATCCTATCCTCTATCCTATCCTATCCTCTATCCTATCCTATCCTCTATCCTATCCTATCCTCTTTCCTATCCTATCCTGTATCCTATCCTATCCTCTATCCTGTCCTATGCTCTATCCTATCCTATCGTCTATCCTATCGTCTATCCTATCCTCTCCTCTATCCTATCAAATCCCCTATCCTATCCTCTATCCTATCCTATCCTGTATCCTATCCAATCCTCAATCCTATCCTATCATCTATCCTCTATCCTATCCTATCTTCTATCCTATCCTATCCTCTATCCTATCCTATCATCTATCCTGTCCTATGCTCTATCCTATCCTATCGTCTATCCTATCCTCTATCCTATCCTATCCTCTATCCTATCCTATCCTCTATCCTATCCTATCCTCTATCCTATCCTATCCTCTATCCTATCCTATCCTCTATCCGATCCTATCCTCTATCCAATCCTCTATCCTATCCTATCCCCTATCCTATCCTATCCTATCCTCTATCCTGTCCTATCCTCTATCCTATCCTATCCCCTATCCTATCCTATCCTATCCTCTATCCTATCCTATCCTCTATCCTATCCTATCCTCTATCCTATCCTATCTTCTATCCTATCCTATCCTCTATCCTATCCTATCATCTATCCTGTCCTATGCTCTATCCTATCCTATCGTCTATCCTATCCTCTATCCTATCCTCTCCTCTATCCTATCCTATCCTCTATCCAATCCTATCCTCTATCCTATCCTATCCTCTATCCTATCCTATCCTCTATCCTATCATATCCTCTATCCTGTCCTATCCTCTATCCTATCCTATCCCCTATCCTATCCTATCCTATCCTCTATCCTGTCCTATCCTCTATCCTATCCTATCCCCTATCCTATCCTATCCTATCCTCTATCCTATCCTATCCTGTATCCTATCCTATCCTCTATTCTATCCTATCCTCTATCCTGTCCTATGCTCTATCCTATCCTATCGTCTATCCTATACTGTCGTCTATCATATCCTCTATCCTATCCTCTCCTCTATCCTATCCTATCCTCTATCCTATCCTATCCTCTATCCTATCCTATCCTCTATCTTATCCTATCCTCTATCCTATCCTATCCTCTATCCTATCCTATCCTCTATCCTATCCTATCCTCTATCCTATCCTATCGTCTATCCTATCCTATCGTCTATCCTATCCTCTATCCTATCCTATCCTCTATCCTATCCTATCCTCTATCCATTCCTATCCTCTATCCTATCCTATCCTCTATCTTATCCTATCCTCTATCCTATCCTATCCTCTATCCTATCCTATCCTCTATCCTATCCTATCCTCTATCCTATCCTATCGTCTATCCTATCCTATCGTCTATCCTATCCTCTATCCTATCCTATCCCCTATCCTATCCTATCCTATCCTCTATCCTATCCTATCCTCTATCCTATCCTATCCTCTATTCTATCCTATCCTCTATCCTGTCCTATGCTCTATCCTATCCTATCGTCTATCCTATACTGTCGTCTATCATATCCTCTATCCTATCCTCTCCTCTATCCTATCCTATCCTCTATCCTATCCTATCCTCTATCCTATCCTATCCTCTATCCTATCCTATCCTCTATCCTATCCTATCCTCTATCCTATCCTATCCTCTATCCTATCCTATCCTCTATCCTATCCTATCCTCTATCCTATCCTATCCTCTATCCTATCATATCCTCTATCCTATCCTATCTTCTATCCTATCCTATCCTCTATCCTATCAAATCCCCTATCCTATCCTCTATCCAATCCACTATCCTATCCTATCCTCTATCCTATCCTGTCCTCTATCCTATCCTATCCTCTATCCTATCCTATCATCTATCCTGTCCTATGCTCTATCCTATCCTATCGTCTATCCTCTCCTCTATCCTATCCTATCCTCTATCCTATCCTATCCTCTATCCTATCCTATCCTCTATCCTATCCTATCCTCTATCCTATCAAATCCCCTATCCTATCCTCTATCCAATCCTCTATCCTATCCTATCCTCTATCCTATCCTGTCCTCTATCCTATCCTATCCTCTATCCTATCCTATCATCTATCCTGTCCTATGCTCTATCCTATCCTATCGTCTATCCTCTCCTCTATCCTATCCTATCCTCTATCCTATCCTATCCTCTATCCTATCCTATCCTCTATCCTATCATATCCTCTATCCTATCCTATCCTCTATCCTATCCTATCCCCTATCCTATCCTATACTATCCCCTATCCTATCCTATCCTCTATCCTATCCTATCCTCTATTCTATCCTATCCTCTATCCTGTCCTATGCTCTATCCTATCCTATACTCTATCCGATCCTGTCCTCTATCCTATCCTATCCTCTATCCTATCCTATCCTCTATCTTATCCTATCCTCTATCCTATCCTATCCTCTATCCTATCCTATCGTCTATCCTATCCTATCGTCTATCCTATCCTCTATCCTATCCTATCCTCTATCCTATCCTATCCTCTATCCTATCCTATCCTCTATCCTATCCTATCCTGTATCCTATCCTATCCTCTATCCTGTCCTATGCTCTATCCTATCCTATCGTCTATCCTATCGTCTATCCTATCCTCTCCTCTATCCTATCAAATCCCCTATCCTATCCTCTATCCTATCCTATCCTGTATCCTATCCAATCCTCAATCCTATCCTATCATCTATCCTCTATCCTATCCTATCTTCTATCCTATCCTATCCTCTATCCTATCCTATCATCTATCCTGTCCTATGCTCTATCCTATCCTATCGTCTATCCTATCCTCTATCCTATCCAATCCTCTATCCTATCCTATCCTCTATCCTATCCTATCCTCTATCCTATCCTGTCCTCTATCCTATCCTATCCTCTATCCTATCCTATCATCTATCCTGTCCTATGCTCTATCCTATCCTATCGTCTATCCTCTCCTCTATCCTATCCTATCCTCTATCCTATCCTATCCTCTATCCTATCCTATCCTCTATCCTATCATATCCTCTATCCTATCCTATCCTCTATCCTATCCTATCCCCTATCCTATCCTATACTATCCCCTATCCTATCCTATCCTCTATCCTATCCTATCCTCTATTCTATCCTATCCTCTATCCTGTCCTATGCTCTATCCTATCCTATCGTCTATCCTATCCTATCGTCTATCCTATCCTATCCTCTATCCTATCCTATCCTCTATCCCATCCTATCCTCTATCCAATCCTCTATCCTATCCTATCCTCTATCCTATCCTATCTTCTATCCTATCCTATCCTCTATCCTATCAAATCCCCTATCCTATCCTCTATCCTATCCTATCCTCTATCCTATCCTATCCTCTATCCTATCCTATCCTCTATCCGATCCTATCTTCTATCCTATCCTATCCTCTATCCTATCCTATCCTCTACCTTATCCTATCCTCTATCCTATCCTATCCTCTATCCTATCCTATCCTCTATCCTATCCTATCCTCTATCCTATCCTATCGTCTATCCTATCCTATCGTCTATCCTATCCTCTATCCTATCCTATCCTCTATCCTATCCTATCCTCTATCCATTCCTATCCTCTATCCTATCCTATCCTCTATCTTATCCTATCCTCTATCCTATCCTATCCTCTATCCTATCCTATCCTCTATCCTATCCTATCCTCTATCCTATCCTATCGTCTATCCTATCCTATCGTCTATCCTATCCTCTATCCTATCCTATCCCCTATCCTATCCTATCCTATCCTCTATCCTATCCTATCCTCTATCCTATCCTATCCTCTATTCTATCCTATCCTCTATCCTGTCCTATGCTCTATCCTATCCTATCGTCTATCCTATACTGTCGTCTATCATATCCTCTATCCTATCCTCTCCTCTATCCTATCCTATCCTCTATCCTATCCTATCCTCTATCCTATCCTATCCTCTATCCTATCCTATCCTCTATCCTATCCTATCCTATCCTCTATCCTATCCTATCCTCTATCCTATCCTATCCTCTATCCTATCCTATCCTCTATCCTATCCTATCCTCTATCCTATCATATCCTCTATCCTATCCTATCTTCTATCCTATCCTATCCTCTATCCTATCAAATCCCCTATCCTATCCTCTATCCAATCCACTATCCTATCCTATCCTCTATCCTATCCTGTCCTCTATCCTATCCTATCCTCTATCCTATCCTATCATCTATCCTGTCCTATGCTCTATCCTATCCTATCGTCTATCCTCTCCTCTATCCTATCCTATCCTCTATCCTATCCTATCCTCTATCCTATCCTATCCTCTATCCTATCAAATCCCCTATCCTATCCTCTATCCAATCCTCTATCCTATCCTATCCTCTATCCTATCCTGTCCTCTATCCTATCCTATCCTCTATCCTATCCTATCATCTATCCTGTCCTATGCTCTATCCTATCCTATCGTCTATCCTCTCCTCTATCCTATCCTATCCTCTATCCTATCCTATCCTCTATCCTATCCTATCCTCTATCCTATCATATCCTCTATCCTATCCTATCCTCTATCCTATCCTATCCCCTATCCTATCCTATACTATCCCCTATCCTATCCTATCCTCTATCCTATCCTATCCTCTATTCTATCCTATCCTCTATCCTGTCCTATGCTCTATCCTATCCTATCCTCTATCCGATCCTGTCCTCTATCCTATCCTATCCTCTATCCTATCCTATCCTCTATCTTATCCTATCCTCTATCCTATCCTATCCTCTATCCTATCCTATCGTCTATCCTATCCTATCGTCTATCCTATCCTCTATCCTATCCTATCCTCTATCCTATCCTATCCTCTATCCTATCCTATCCTCTTTCCTATCCTATCCTGTATCCTATCCTATCCTCTATCCTGTCCTATGCTCTATCCTATCCTATCGTCTATCCTATCGTCTATCCTATCCTCTCCTCTATCCTATCAAATCCCCTATCCTATCCTCTATCCTATCCTATCCTGTATCCTATCCAATCCTCAATCCTATCCTATCATCTATCCTCTATCCTATCCTATCTTCTATCCTATCCTATCCTCTATCCTATCCTATCATCTATCCTGTCCTATGCTCTATCCTATCCTATCGTCTATCCTATCCTCTATCCTATCCTATCCTCTATCCTATCCTATCCTCTATCCTATCCTATCCTCTATCCTATCCTATCCTCTATCCTATCCTATCCTCTATCCGATCCTATCCTCTATCCAATCCTCTATCCTATCCTATCCCCTATCCTATCCTATCCTATCCTCTATCCTGTCCTATCCTCTATCCTATCCTATCCCCTATCCTATCCTATCCTATCCTCTATCCTATCCTATCCTCTATCCTATCCTATCCTCTATCCTATCCTATCTTCTATCCTATCCTATCCTCTATCCTATCCTATCATCTATCCTGTCCTATGCTCTATCCTATCCTATCGTCTATCCTATCCTCTATCCTATCCTCTCCTCTATCCTATCCTATCCTCTATCCAATCCTATCCTCTATCCTATCCTATCCTCTATCCTATCCTATCCTCTATCCTATCATATCCTCTATCCTGTCCTATCCTCTATCCTATCCTATCCCCTATCCTATCCTATCCTATCCTCTATCCTGTCCTATCCTCTATCCTATCCTATCCCCTATCCTATCCTATCCTATCCTCTATCCTATCCTATCCTGTATCCTATCCTATCCTCTATTCTATCCTATCCTCTATCCTGTCCTATGCTCTATCCTATCCTATCGTCTATCCTATACTGTCGTCTATCATATCCTCTATCCTATCCTCTCCTCTATCCTATCCTATCCTCTATCCTATCCTATCCTCTATCCTATCCTATCCTCTATCCTATCATATCCTCTATCCTGTCCTATCATCTATCCTATCAAATCCCCTATCCTATTCTCTATCCTATCCTATCCTGTATCCTATACAATCCTCAATCCTATCCTATCATCTATCCTCTATCCTATCCAATCCTCTATCCTATCCATTCCTCTATCCTATCATATCCTCTATCCTATAATATCCTCTATCCTATCCTATCCTCTATACTATCCTATCCTCTATCCTATCCTATCCTCTATCCTATCCTATCATCTATCCTATCCTATCCTCTATCCTTTCCTATCCTCTATCCAATCCTCTATCCTATCCTATCATCTATCCTATCCTATCCTCTATCCTTTCCTATCCTCTATCCTATCCTATCCTCTATCCGATCCTATCCTCTATCCAATCCTCTATCCTATCCTATCCTCTATCCTATCCTATCCTCTATACTATCCTATCCTCTATCCTATCCTATCCTCTATCCTATCCTATCATCTATCCTGTCCTATGCTCTATCCTATCCTATCGTCTATCCTATCCTCTATCCTATCCTCTCCTCTATCCTACCCTATCCTCTATCCTATCCTATCTTGTATCCTATCCTATCCTCTATCCTATCCTATCCTCTATCCTATCATATCCTCTATCCTATCCTATCTTCTATCCTATCCTATCCTCTATCCTATCAAATCCCCTATCCTATCCTCTATCCAATCCACTATCCTATCCTATCCTCTATCCAATCCACTATCCTATCCTATCCTCTATCCTATCCTGTCCTCTATCCTATCCTATCCTCTATCCTATCCTATCATCTATCCTGTCCTATGCTCTATCCTATCCTATCGTCTATCCTCTCCTCTATCCTATCCTATCCTCTATCCTATCCTATCCTCTATCCTATCCTATCCTCTATCCTATCCTATCCTCTATCCTATCCTATCCTCTATCCTATCAAATCCCCTATCCTATCCTCTATCCAATCCTCTATCCTATCCTATCCTCTATCCTATCCTGTCCTCTATCCTATCCTATCCTCTATCCTATCCTATCATCTATCCTGTCCTATGCTCTATCCTATCCTATCGTCTATCCTCTCCTCTATCCTATCCTATCCTCTATCCTATCCTATCCTCTATCCTATCCTATCCTCTATCCTATCATATCCTCTATCCTATCCTATCCTCTATCCTATCCTATCCCCTATCCTATCCTATACTATCCCCTATCCTATCCTATCCTCTATCCTATCCTATCCTCTATTCTATCCTATCCTCTATCCTGTCCTATGCTCTATCCTATCCTATCCTCTATCCGATCCTATCCTCTATCCTATCCTATCCTCTATCCTATCCTATCCTCTATCTTATCCTATCCTCTATCCTATCCTATCCTCTATCCTATCCTATCGTCTATCCTATCCTATCGTCTATCCTATCCTCTATCCTATCCTATCCTCTATCCTATCCTATCCTCTATCCTATCCTATCCTCTATCCTATCCTATCCTCTATCCTATCCTATCCTCTATCCTATCCTATCCTGTATCCTATCCTATCCTCTATCCTGTCCTATGCTCTATCCTATCCTATCGTCTATCCTATCGTCTATCCTATCCTCTCCTCTATCCTATCAAATCCCCTATCCTATCCTCTATCCTATCCTATCCTGTATCCTATCCAATCCTCAATCCTATCCTATCATCTATCCTCTATCCTATCCTATCTTCTATCCTATCCTATCCTCTATCCTATCCTATCATCTATCCTGTCCTATGCTCTATCCTATCCTATCGTCTATCCTATCCTCTATCCTATCCTCTCCTCTATCCTATCCTATCCTCTATCCAATCCTATCCTCTATCCTATCCTATCCTCTATCCTATCCTATCCTCTATCCTATCATATCCTCTATCCTGTCCTATCCTCTATCCTATCCTATCCCCTATCCTATCCTATCCTATCCTCTATCCTATCCTATCCTCTATCCTATCCTATCCTCTATTCTATCCTATCCTCTATCCTGTCCTATGCTCTATCCTATCCTATCGTCTATCCTATACTGTCGTCTATCATATCCTCCATCCTATCCTCTCCTCTATCCTATCCTATCCTCTATCCTATCCTATCCTCTATCCTATCCTATCCTCTATCCTATCCTATCCTCTATCCTATCCTATCCTCTATCCTATCCTATCCTCTATCCTATCCTATCCTCTATCCTATCCTATCCTCTATCCTATCCTATCCTCTATCCGATCCTATCCTCTATCCAATCCTCTATCCTATCCTATCCTCTATCCTATCCTATCTTCTATCCTATCCTATCCTATCCTCTATCCTATCAAATCCCCTATCCTATCCTCTATCCTATCCTATCCTCTATCCTATCCTATCCTCTATCCTATCCTCTATCCGATCCTATCCTCTATCCAATCCTCTATCCTATCCTATCCTCTATCCTATCCTATCTTCTATCCTATCCTATCCTCTATCCTATCAAATCCCCTATCCTATCCTCTATCCTATCCTATCCTCTATCCTATCCTATCATCTATCCTATCCTATCCTCTATCCTATCCTATCCTATCCTGTATCCTATCCTATCCTATCCTCTATCCTATCCTATCATCTATCCTATCCTATCCTCTATCCTATCCTATCCTCTATCCTATCAAATCCCCTATCCTATCCTCTATCCTATCCTATCCTGTATCCTATCCTATCATCTATCCTATCCTATCCTCTATCCTTTCCTATCCTCTATCGTATCCTATCCTCTATCGTATCCTATCATCTATCCTGTCCTATGCTCTATCCTAACCTATCGTCTATCCTATCCTCTATCCTATCCTCTCCTCTATCCTACCCTATCCTCTATACTATCCTATCTTGTATCCTATCCTATCCTCTATCCTATCATATCCTCTATCCTATCCTATCTTCTATCCTATCCTATCCTCTATCCTATCAAATCCCCTATCCTATCCTCTATCCTATCGTATCCTCTATCCTATCCTATCCTCTATCCTATCCTACCCTCTATCCGATCCTATCCTCTATCCTATCCTATCCTCTATCCTATCCTATCCTCTATCCTATCCTATCCTCTATCCTATCCTATCCTCTATCCTATCCTATCCTCTCTCCTATCCTATCCTCTATCCTATCCTATCCTCTATCCTGTCCTATGCTCTATCCTATCATATCCTCTATCCTATCCGCTCCTCTATCCTATCCTATCCTCTGTCCTATCCTATCCTCTATCCTATCCTATCCTCTATCCTATTCTATCCTCTATCCTATCCTATCCTCTATCCTATCCTATCCTCTATCCTATCCTATCTTCTATCCTATCAAATCCCCTATCCTATTCTCTATCCTATCCTATCCTGTATCCTATCCAATCCTCAATCCTATCCTATGATCTATCCTATCAAATCCCCTATCCTATTCTCTATCCTATCCTATCCTGTATCCTATCCAATCCTCAATCCTATCCTATCATCTATCCTCTATCCTATCCAATCGTCTATCCTATCCATTCCTCTATCCTATCATATCCTCTATCCTATAATATCCTCTATCCTATCCTATCCTCTATACTATCCTATCCTCTATCCTATCCTATCCTCTATCCTATCCTATCATCTATCCTATCCTATCCTCTATCCTTTCCTATCCTCTATCCAATCCTCTATCCTATCCTATCATCTATCCTATCCTATCCTCTATCCTTTCCTATCCTCTATCCTATCCTATCCTCTATCCGATCCTATCCTCTATCCAATCCTCTATCCTATCCTATCCTCTATCCTATCCTATCCTCTATACTATCCTATCCTCTATCCTATCCTATCCTCTATCCTATCCTATCATCTATCCTGTCCTATGCTCTATCCTATCCTATCGTCAATCCTATCCTCTATCCTATCCTCTCCTCTATCCTACCCTATCCTCTATCCTATCCTATCTTGTATCCTATCCTATCCTCTATCCTATCCTATCCTCTATCCTATCATATCCTCTATCCTATCCTATCTTCTATCCTATCCTATCCTGTATCCTATCAAATCCCCTATCCTATCCTCTATCCAATCCTCTATCCTATCCTATCCTCTATCCTATCCTGTCCTCTATCCTATCCTATCCTCTATCCTATCCTATCATCTATCCTGTCCTATGCTCTATCCTATCCTATCGTCTATCCTCTCCTCTATCCTATCCTATCCTCTATCCTATCCTATCCCCTATCCTATCAAATCCCCTATCCTATCCTCTATCCAATCCTCTATCCTATCCTATCCTCTATCCTATCCTGTCCTCTATCCTATCCTATCCTCTATCCTATCCTATCATCTATCCTGTCCTATGCTCTATCCTATCCTATCGTCTATCCTCTCCTCTATCCTATCCTATCCTCTATCCTATCCTATCCTCTATCCTATCCTATCCTCTATCCTATCATATCCTCTATCCCATCCTATCCTCTATCCTATCCTATCCCCTATCCTATCCTATACTATCCCCTATCCTATCCTATCCTCTATCCTACCCTATCCTCTATTCTATCCTATCCTCTATCCTGTCCTATGCTCTATCCTATCCTATCGTCTATCCTATCCTATCGTCTATCCTATCCTATCCTCTATCCTATCCTATCCTCTATCCGATCCTATCCTCTATCCAATCCTCTATCCTATCCTATCCTCTATCCTATCCTATCTTCTATCCTATCCTATCCTCTATCCTATCAAATCCCCTATCCTATCCTCTATCCTATCCTATCCTCTATCCTATCCTATCCTCTATCCTATCCTATCCTCTATCCGATCCTATCCTCTATCCTATCCTATCCTCTATCCTATCCTATCCTCTATCTTATCCTATCCTCTATCCTATCCTATCCTCTATCCTATCCTATCGTCTATCCTATCCTATCGTCTATCCTAACCTCTATCCTATCCTATCCTCTATCCTATCCTATCCTGTATCCTATCCAATCCTCAATCCTATCCTATCATCTATCCTCTATCCTATCCTATCTTCTATCCTATCCTATCCTCTATCCTATCCTATCATCTATCCTGTCCTATGCTCTATCCTATCCTATCGTCTATCCTATCCTCTATCCTATCCTCTCCTCTATCCTATCCTATCCTCTATCCAATCCTATCCTCTATCCTATCCTATCCTCTATCCTATCCTATCCTCTATCCTATCATATCCTCTATCCTGTCCTATCCTCTATCCTATCCTATCCCCTATCCTATCCTATCCTATCCTCTATCCTATCCTATCCTCTATCCTATCCTATCCTCTATTCTATCCTATCCTCTATCCTGTCCTATGCTCTATCCTATCCTATCGTCTATCCTATACTGTCGTCTATCATATCCTCTATCCTATCCTCTCCTCTATCCTATCCTATCCTCTATCCTATCCTATCCTCTATCCTATCCTATCCTCTATCCTATCCTATCCTCTATCCTATCCTATCCTCTATCCTATCCTATCCTCTATCCTATCCTATCCTCTATCCTATCCTATCCTCTATCCTATCCTATCCTCTATCCGATCCTATCCTCTATCCAATCCTCTATCCTATCCTATCCTCTATCCTATCCTATCTTCTATCCTATCCTATCCTATCCTCTATCCTATCAAATCCCCTATCCTATCCTCTATCCTATCCTATCCTCTATCCTATCCTATCCTCTATCCTATCCTCTATCCGATCCTATCCTCTATCCAATCCTCTATCCTATCCTATCCTCTATCCTATCCTATCTTCTATCCTATCCTATCCTCTATCCTATCAAATCCCCTATCCTATCCTCTATCCTATCCTATCATCTATCCTTTCCTATCCTCTATCCTATCCTATCCTCTATCCTATCAAATCCCCTATCCTATCCTCTATCCTATCCTATCCGCTATCCGATCCTATCCTCTATCCTATCCTATCCTGTATCCTATCCTATCCTCTATCCAATCCTATCCTCTATCCTATCCTATCCTCTATCCTATCCTATCCTCTATCCTATCCTATGCTCTATCCTATCCTATCGTCTATCCTATCCTATATCCTATCCTATCCTATCCTCTATCCTATCCTATCCTCTATCCTATTATCTATCTTATCCTCTATCCTATCCTATCCTCTATCCTATCCTATCCTATCCTCTATCCTATCCTCTCCTCTATTCTATCCTATCCTCTATCCTCTATCCTCTATCCTATCCTATCCTCTATCCTATCCTATCCTCTATACTACCCTATCCTCTATCCTATCCTATCCTCTATCCTATCCTATCCTCTATCCTATCCTATCCTCTATCCTATCAAATCCCCTATCCTATCCTATCCGCTATCCTATCCTATCCTCTATCCTATCCTATCCTCTATCCTATCCTATCCTCTATCCTATCCTATCCGCTATCCTATCCTATCCTCTATCCTATCCTATCCTCTATCCTATCCTATCCTCTATCCTATCCTATCCTCTATCCTATCCTATCCTCTATCCTATCCTATCCTCTATCCTATCCTATCCTCTATCCTATCCTATCCTATATCCTATCCTATCCTCTATCCTCTATCCTATCCTATCCTCTATCCTATCCAATCCTCTATCCTATCCTATCCTCTATCCTCTATCCTATCCTATCCTCTATCCTATCCTATCCTCTATCCTATCCTATCCTGTATCCTATCCAATCCTCTATCCTATCCTATCATCTATCCTCTATCCTATCCTATCCACTATCCTATCCTATCCTCTATACTATCCTATCCTCTATCCTATCCTATCCTCTATCCTATCCTATGCTCTAACCTATCCTATCCTCTATCCTATCCTATCCTCTATCTTATCCTATCGTCTATCCTATCCTATCCCCTATCCTATCCTCTATCCTATCCTATCCTCTATCCTATCCTATCCTCTATCCTATCCTATCCTCTATCCTATCCTATCCTATCCTCTATCCTATCCTCTCCTCTATCCTATCCTATCCTCTATCCTCTATCCTCTATCCTATCCTATCCTCTATCCTATCCTATCCTCTATACTACCCTATCCTCTATCCTATCCTATCCTCTATCCTATCCTCTATCCTATCCTATCCTCTATCCTATCCTATCCTCTATCCTCTATCCTCTATCCTATCCTATCCTCTATCCTATCCTATCGTGAACCCTATCCTCTATCCTATCCACTATCATACCCTATCATCTATCCTATCAAATCCCCTATCCTATCCTCTATCGTATCGTATCCTCTACCCTATCCTATCCTCTATCCTATCCTATCCTCTATCCGATCCTATCCTCTATCCTATCCTATCCTCTATATTATCCTATCCTCTATCCTATCCTATCCTCTATCCTATCCTATCTTCTATCCTATCCTATCCTCTATCCTATCCTCTATCCTATCCTATCCTCTATCCTATCCTATCCTGTATCCTATCCAATCCTCTATCCTATCCTATCATCTATCCTCTATCCTATCCAATCCTCTGTCCTATCCTATCCTCTATCCTATAATATCCTCTATCCTATCATATCCTCTATCCAATCCTCTATCGTATTCTATCCTCTATCCTATCCTATCTATCCTATCAAATCCCCTATCCTATCCTGTATCCTATCCTATCCTCTATCCTATCCTATCCTCTATCCTATCCTATCCTCTATCCTATCCTATCCGCTATCCTATCCTATCCTCTATCCTATCCTATCCTCTATCCTATCCTATCCTCTATCCTATCCTATCCTCTATCCTATCCTATCCTCTATCCTATCCTATCCTCTATCCTATCCTATCCTCTATCCTATCCTCTCCTCTATCCTATCCTATCCTCTATCCTATCCTCTCCTCTATCCTATCCTATTCTCTATCCTATCCTATCCTCTATCCTATCCTATCCTCTATCCGATCCTATCCTCTATCCTATCCTATCCTGTATCCTATCCTATCCTCTATCCAATCCTATCCTCTATCCTATCCTATCCTCTATCCTATCCTATCCTGTATCCTATCCAATCCTCTATCCTATCCTATCATCTATCCTCTATCCTATCCAATCCTCTGTCCTATCCTCTCCTCTATCCTATAATATCCTCTATCCTATCATATCCTCTATCCAATCCTCTATCGTATTCTATCCTCTATCCTATCCTATCTATCCTATCAAATCCCCTATCCTATCCTGTATCCTATCCTATCCTCTATCCTATCCTATCCTCTATCCTATCCTATCCTCTATCCTATCCTATCCGCTATCCTATCCTATCCTCTATCCTATCCTATCCTCTATCCTATCCTATCCTCTATCCTATCCTATCCTCTATCCTATCCTATCCTCTATCCTATCCTATCCTCTATCCTATCCTATCCTCTATCCTATCCTATCCTATATCCTATCCTATCCTCTATCCTCTATCCTATCCTATCCTCTATCCTATCCAATCCTCTATCCTATCCTATCCTCTATCCTCTATCCTATCCTATCCTCTATCCTATCCTATCCTCTATCCTATCCTATCCTGTATCCTATCCAATCCTCTATCCTATCCTATCATCTATCCTCTATCCTATCCAATCCTCTATCCTATCCTATCCACTATCCTATCCTATCCTCTATACTATCCTATCCTCTATCCTATCCTATCCTCTATCCTATCCTATGCTCTATCCTATCCTATCCTCTATCCTATCCTATCCTCTATCTTATCCTATCGTCTATCCTATCCTATCCCCTATCCTATCCACTATCCTATCCTATCCTCTATCCTATCCTATCCTCTATCCTATCCTATCCTATCCTTTATCCTATCCTCTATCCTATCCTCTCCTCTATCCTATCCTATCCTCTATCCTCTATCCTCTATCCTATCCTATCCTCTATCCTATCCTATCCTCTATACTACCCTATCGTCTATCCTATCCTATCCTCTATCCTATCCTCTATCCTATCCTATCCTCTATCCTATCCTATCCTCTATCCTCTATCCTATCCTATCCTCTATCCTATCCTATCCTCTATCCTATCAAATCCCCTATCCTATCCTATCCGCTATCCTATCCTATCCTCTATCCTATCCTATCCTCTATCCTATCCTATCCTCTATCCTATCCTATCCTCTATCCTATCCTATCCTCTATCCTATCCTATCCTCTATCCTATCCTATCCTCTATCCTATCCTATCCTATATCCTATCCTATCCTCTATCCTCTATCCTATCCTATCCTCTATCCTATCCAATCCTCTATCCTATCCTATCCTCTATCCTCTATCCTATCCTATCCTCTATCCTATCCTATCCTCTATCCTATCCTATCCTGTATCCTATCCAATCCTCTATCCTATCCTATCATCTATCCTCTATCCTATCCAATCCTCTATCCTATCCTATCCACTATCCTATCCTATCCTCTATACTATCCTATCCTCTATCCTATCCTATCCTCTATCCTATCCTATGCTCTAACCTATCCTATCCTCTATCCTATCCTATCCTCTATCTTATCCTATCGTCTATCCTATCCTATCCCCTATCCTATCCTCTATCCTATCCTATCCTCTATCCTATCCTATCCTCTATCCTATCCTATCCTCTATCCTATCCTATCCTCTATATTATCCTATCCTCTATCCTATCCTATCCTACCCTCTATAATATCCTATCCTCTATCCTCTATCCTCTATCCTATCCTATCCTCTATCCTATCCTATCGTGAACCCTATCCTCTATCCTATCCACTATCATACCCTATCATCTATCCTATCAAATCCCCTATCCTATCCTCTATCGTATCGTATCCTCTACCCTATCCTATCCTCTATCCTATCCTATCCTCTATCCGATCCTATCCTCTATCCTATCCTATCCTCTATATTATCCTATCCTCTATCCTATCCTATCCTCTATCCTATCCTATCTTCTATCCTATCCTATCCTCTATCCTATCCTCTATCCTATCCTCTATCCTATCCTATCCTCTATCCTATCCTATCCTGTATCCTATCCAATCCTCTATCCTATCCTATCATCTATCCTCTATCCTATCCAATCCTCTGTCCTATCCTATCCTCTATCCTATAATATCCTCTATCCTATCATATCCTCTATCCAATCCTCTATCGTATTCTATCCTCTATCCTATCCTATCTATCCTATCAAATCCCCTATCCTATCCTGTATCCTATCCTATCCTCTATCCTATCCTATCCTCTATCCTATCCTATCCTCTATCCTATCCTATCCTCTATCCTATCCTCTATCCTATCCTATCCTCTATATTATCCTATCCTCTATCCTATCCTATCCTCTATCCTATCCTATCCTCTATCCTATCCTATAGTCTATCCTATCCTATCCTCTATCCTATCCTATCCTCTATCCTATCCTATCCTCTATCCCATCCTATCCTCTATCCTATCCAATCTTCTATCCTATCCTATCCTCTATCCTATCAAATCCCCTATCCTATCCTCTATCCTATCCTATCCTCTATCCTATCCTATCCTATATCCTATCCTATCCTCTATCCTATCCTATCCTCTATCCTATCCTATCCTCTATCCTATCCTATCCTCTATCCTATAATATCCTCTATCCTATCATATCCTCTATCCAATCCTCTATCGTATTCTATCCTCTATCCTATCCTATCTATCCTATCAAATCCCCTATCCTATCCTGTATCCTATCCTATCCTCTATCCTATCCTATCCTCAATCCTATCCTATCTTCTATCCTATCCTCTATCCTATCCTATCCTCTATATTATCCTATCCTCTATCCTATCCTATCCTCTATCCTATCCTATCCTCTATCCTATCCTATAGTCTATCCTATCCTATCCTCTATCCTATCCTATCCTCTATCCTATCCTATCCTCTATCCTATCCAATCTTCTATCCTATCCTATCCTCTATCCTATCAAATCCCCTATCCTATCCTCTATCCTATCCTATCCTCTATCCTATCCTATCCTATATCCTATCCTATCCTCTATCCTATCCTATCCTCTATCCTATCCTATCCTCTATCCTATCCTATCCTCTATCCTATAATATCCTCTATCCTATCATATCCTCTATCCAATCCTCTATCGTATTCTATCCTCTATCCTATCCTATCTATCCTATCAAATCCCCTATCCTATCCTGTATCCTATCCTATCCTCTATCCTATCCTATCCTCAATCCTATCCTATCTTCTATCCTATCCTCTATCCTATCCTATCCTCTATATTATCCTATCCTCTATCCTATCCTATCCTCTATCCTATCCTATCCTCTATCCTATCCTATAGTCTATCCTATCCTATCCTCTATCCTATCCTATCCTCTATCCTATCCTATCCTCTATCCTGTCCAATCCTCTATCCTATAATATCCTCTATCCTCTATCCTGTCCTATCCTCTATCCTATCCAATCCTCTATCCTATCCTATCCTCTATCCTCTATCCTATCCTATCCTCTATCCTATCCTATCCTGTATCCTATCCAATCCTCTATCCTAACCTATCATCTATCCTCTATCCTATCCAATCCTCTATCCTATCCTATCCACTATCCTATCCTATCCTCTATACTATCCTATCCTCTATCCTGTCCTATCCTCTATCCTCTATCCTATCCTATCCTCTATCCTATCCTATCCTCTATCCTATCCTATCCTCTATCCTATCCTATCCTGTATCCTATCCAATCCTCTATCCTATCCTATCATCTATCCTCTATCCTATCCAATCCTCTATCCTATCCTATCCACTATCCTATCCTATCCTCTATACTATCCTATCCTCTATCCTATCCTATCCTCTATCCTATCCTATGCTCTATCCTATCCTATCGTCTATCCTATCCTCTATCCTATCCTATCCTCTATCCTATCCTATCCTCTATCCTATCCTATCCTCTATCCTATCCTATCCTCTATCCTATCCTATCCTCTATCCTATCCTATCCTCTATCCTATCCTATCCTCTATCCTATCCTATCCTCTATCCTATCCTATCCTCTATCCTATCCTATCCTCTATCCTATCCTATCATCTATCCTATCAAATCCCCTATCCTATCCTCTATCGTATCGTATCCTCTACCCTATCCTATCCTCTATCCTATCCTATCCTCTATCCGATCCTATCCTCTATCCTATCCTATCCTCTATATTATCCTATCCTCTATCCTATCCTATCCTCTATCCTATCCTATCGTCTATCCTATCCTATCCCCTTTCCTATCCTCTATCCTATCCTATCCTCTATCCTATCCTATCCTCTATCCTATCCTATCCTCTAGTCTATCCTATCTTCTATCCTATCCTATCCTCTATCCTATCAAATCCCCTATCCTATCCTCTATCCTATCCTATCCTGTATCCTATCCAATCCTCTATCCTATCCTATCATCTATCCTCTATCCTATCCAATCCTGTGTCCTATCCTATCCCTTATCCTATCATATCCTCTATCCTATAATATCCTCTATCCTATCATATCCTCTATCCTATCCTATCCTCTATCCTATCCTATCCTCTATCCTCTATCCGATCCTATCCTCTATCCCATCCTATCCTCTATCCTATCCTATCCTCTATCCTATCCTATCCTCTATCCTATCCTATCCTCTATCCTGTCCTATCCTCTATCCTATCCTATCGTCTATCCTATCGTCTATCCTATCCTCTATTCTATCCAATCCTCTATCCTATCCTATCATCTATCCTCTATCCTATCCAATCCTGTGTCCTATCCTATCCACTATCCTATCATATCCTCTATCCTATAATATCCTCTATCCTATCATATCCTCTATCCTATCCTACCCTCTATCCTATCCTATCCTCTATCCTCTATCCGATCCTATCCTCTATCCCATCCTATCCTCTATCCTATCCTATCCTCTATCCTATCCTATCCTCTATCCTATCCTATCCTCTATCCTATCCTATCCTCTATCCTGTCCTATCCTCTATCCTATCCTATCGTCTATCCTATCGTCTATCCTATCCTCTATCCTATCCAATCCTCTATCCTATCCTATCCTCTATCCTATCATATCCTCTATCCTATAATATCCTCTATCCTATCCTATCCTCTATCCTATCCTCTATCCTAGCCTATCCTCTATCCTATCCTATCCAATCCCCTAACCTATGCTCTATCCTATCCTACCCACTATAATATCGTATACTCTATCATATCCTATCCTCTATCCTGTAATATCATCTATCCGTTCCTACTCTCTATCCTAACCTATTCTCTATCCTATCCTCTATCCTATCCTCTATCCTAAGCTATCATCTATCCTGTCACATCCCCTATCCTATCCTCTATCCTGTCGTATCCTCTATCCTATCCTATATTCTATCCTATCCTATCCTCTATCCTATCAAATCCCCTATCCTATCCTCTATCCTATCCTATCCTCTATCCTATCCTATCCTCTATCCTATCATATCCTCTATCCTATCCTATCCTCTATCCTATCCTATCCTCTATCCTATCCTATCCTCTATCCTATCATATCCTCTATCCTATCCTATCCTCTATCCTATCCTATCCTCTATCCTATCCTATCCTCTATCCTATCCTATCCTCTATCCTATCCTATCCTCTATCCTATCCTATCCTCTATATTATCCTATCCTCTATCCTATTCTATCCTCTATCCTATCCTATCCAATCCCCTATCCTATGCTCTATCCTATCCTACCCACTATAATATCGTATACTCTATCATATCTTATCCTCTATCCTATAATATCATCTATCCGATCCTACTCTCTATCCTAACCTATTCTCTATCCTATCCTCTATCCTATCCTCTATCCTACCCTATCATCTATCCTATCAAATCCCCTATCCTATCCTCTATCCTGTCGTCTCCTCTATCCTATCCTATCTTCTATCCTATCCTATCCTCTATCCTATCAAATCCCCTATCCTATCCTCTATCCTATCCTATCCTCTATCCTATCCTATCCTCTATCCTATCCTATCCTCTATATTATCCTATCCTCTATTCTAGCCTATCTTCTATCCTATCCTATCCTCTATCCTATCAAATCCCCTATCCTATCCTCTATCCTATCCTATCCTCTATCCTATCCTATCCTCTATCCTCTATCCTCTATCCTATCCTATCATATCCTATATCCTATCCTATCCTCTATCCTATACTATCCTCTATCCTATCCTATCCTCTATCCTATCCTATCCTCTATCCTATCCTATCCTCTATCCTATCCTATCCTCTATCCTATCCTATCCTCTATCCTCTATCCTATCCTGTCCTCTATCCTATCCTATCCTCTATCCTATCCTATCCTCTATCCTATCCTATCCTCTATCCTATCCTATCCTCTATCCTATCCTATCGTCTATCCTATCGTCTATCCTATCCTCTATCCTATCCAATCCTCTATCCTATCCTATCCTCTATCCTATCATATCCTCTATCCTATAATATCCTCTATTCTATCCTATCCTCTATCCAATCCTCTATCCTATCCTATCCTCTATCCTATCCTATATCCTAGCCTATCCTCTATCCTAGCCTATCCTCTATCCTATCCTATCCAATCCCCTAACCTATGCTCTATCCTATCCTATCCTCTATCCTCTATCCTATCCTGTCCTCTATCCTATCCTATCCTCTATCCTATCCTATCCTCTATCCTATCCTATCCTCTATCCTATCCTATCCTCTATCCTATCCTATCGTCTATCCTATCGTCTATCCTATCCTCTATCCTATCCAATCCTCTATCCTATCCTATCCTCTATCCTATCATATCCTCTATCCTATAATATCCTCTATCCTATCCTATCCTCTATCCAATCCTCTATCCTATCCTATCCTCTATCCTATCCTATATCCTAGCCTATCCTCTATCCTAGCCTATCCGCTATCCTATCCTATCCAATCCCCTAACCTATGCTCTATCCTATCCTACCCACTATAATATCGTATACTCTATCATATCCTATCCTCTATCCTGTAATATCATCTATCCGTTCCTACTCTCTATCCTAACCTATTCTCTATCCTATCCTCTATCCTATCCTCTATCCTAAGCTATCATCTATCCTATCACATCCCCTATCCTATCCTCTATCCTGTCGTATCCTCTATCCTATCCTATATTCTATCCTATCCTATCCTCTATTATATCAAATCCCCTATCCTATCCTCTATCCTATCCTATCCTCTATCCTATCCTATCCTCTATCCTATCCTATCATCTATCCTATCATATCCTCTATCCTATCCTATCCTCTATCCTATCCTATCCTATATCCTATCCTATCGTCAACCCTATCCTCTATCCTATCCACTATCATACCCTATCATCTATCCTATCAAATCCCCTATCCTATCCTCTATCGTATCGTATCCTCTACCCTATCCTATCCTCTATCCTATCCTATCCTGTATCCTATCCAATCCTCTATCCTATAATATCCTCTATCCTATCATATCCTCTATCCAATCCTCTATCGTATTCTATCCTCTATCCTATCCTATCTATCCTATCAAATCCCCTATCCTATCCTGTATCCTATCCTATCCTCTATCCTATCCTATCCTCTATCCTATCCTATCCTCTATCCTATCCTATCCTCTATCCTATCCTACCCACTATAATATCGTATACTCTATCATATCTTATCCTCTATCCTATAATATCATCTATCCGATCCTACTCTCTATCCTAACCGATTCTCTATCCTATCCTCTATCCTATCCTCTATCCTACCCTATCATCTATCCTATCAAATCCCCTATCCTATCCTCTATCCTGTCGTATCCTCTATCCTATCCTATCTTCTATCCTATCCTATCCTCTATCCTATCAAATCCCCTATCCTATCCTCTATCCTATCCTATCCTCTATCCTATCCTATCCTCTATATTATCCTATCCTCTATTCTAGCCTATCTTCTATCCTATCCTATCCTCTATCCTATCAAATCCCCTATCCTATCCTCTATCCTATCCTATCCTCTATCCTATCCTATCCTCTATCCTATCCTATCCTATATCATATCCTATCCTCTATCCTATACTATCCTCTATCCCATCCTATCTTCTATCCTATCCTATCCTCTATCCTATCCTATCCTCTATCCTATCCTATCCTCTATCCTATCCTATCCTCTATCCTATCCTATCGTCTATCCTATAATATCCTCTATCCTATCCTATCCTCTATCCAATCCTCTATCCTATCCTATCCTCTATCCTATCCTATCCTCTATATTATCCTATCCTCTATCCTATCCTATCCTCTATCCTATCCTATCCAATCCCCTATCCTATGCTCTATCCTATCCTACCCACTATAATATCGTATACTCTATCATATCTTATCCTCTATCCTATAATATCATCTATCCGATCCTACTCTCTATCCTAACCTATTCTCTATCCTATCCTCTATCCTATCCTCTATCCTACCCTATCATCTATCCTATCAAATCCCCTATCCTATCCTCTATCCTGTCGTATCCTCTATCCTATCCTATCTTCTATCCTATCCTATCCTCTATCCTATCAAATCCCCTATCCTATCCTCTATCCTATCCTATCCTCTATCCTATCAAATCCCCTATCCTATCCTCTATCCTATCCTATCCTCTATCCTATCCTATCCTATATCCTATCCTATCCTCTATCCTATACTACCCACTATAATATCGTATACTCTATCATATCCTATCCTCTATCCTATAATATCATCTATCCGTTCCTACTCTCTATCCTAACCTATTCTCTATCCTATCCTCTATCCTATCCTCTATCCTAAGCTATCATCTATCCTATCAAATCCCCTATCCTATCCTCTATCCTGTCGTATCCTCTATCCTATCCTATCTTCTATCCTATCCTATCCTCTATCCTATCAAATCCCCTATCCTATCCTCTATCCTATTCTATCCTCTATCCAATCCTATCCTCTATCCTATCCTATCGTCTATACTATCCTATCCTCTATCCTATCCTATCCTCTATCCTATCCTATCCTCTATCGTATCCTACCCTCTATCCTATCCTATCCTCTATCCTATCCTATCCTCTATCCTATCCTATCCTCTATCCTATCCTATCCTCTATCCTATCCTATCGTCTATCCTATCCTCTATCCTATCCTATCCTCTATCCTATCCTATCCTCTATCCTATCATATCCTCTATCCTATCCTATCCTCTATCCTATCCTATCCTCTATCCTATCCTATCCTCTATCCTATCCTATCCTATCCTCTATCCTATCCTCTATCCTATCCTATCCTCTATCCTATCCTATCATCTATATTATCCTATCCTCTATCCTATCCTATCCTCTATCCTATCCTATCCTCTATCCTATCCTATCCAATCCCCTATCCTATGCTCTATCCTATCCTACCCACTATAATATCGTATACTCTATCATATCTTATCCTCTATCCTATAATATCATCTATCCGATCCTACTCTCTATCCTAACCCATTCTCTATCCTATCCTCTATCCTATCCTCTATCCTACCCTATCATCTATCCTATCAAATCCCCTATCCTATCCTCTATCCTGTCGTATCCTCTATCCTATCCTATCTTCTATCCTATCCTATCCTCTATCCTATCAAATCCCCTATCCTATCCTCTATCCTATCCTATCCTCTATCCTATCCTATCCTCTATCCTATCCTATCCTCTATCCTATCCTATCCTCTATATTATCCTATCCTCTATTCTAGCCTATCTTCTATCCTATCCTATCCTCTATCCTATCAAATCCCCTATCCTATCCTCTATCCTATCCTATCCTCTATCCTATCCTATCCTCTATCCTATCCTATCCTATATCCTATCCTATCCTCTATCCTATCCTCTATCCTCTATCCCATCCTGTCCTCTATCCTATCCTATCCTCTATCCTATCCTATCCTCTATCCTATCCTATCCTCTATCCTATCCTATCCTCTATCCTATCCTATCCTCTATCCTATCCTATCCTCTATCCTATCCTATCCTCTATCCTATCCTATCGTCTATCCTATCGTCTATCCTATCCTCTATCCTATCCAATCCTCTATCCTATCCTATCCCCTATCCTATCATATCCTCTATCCTATCCTATCCTCTATCCAATCCTCTATCCTATCCTATCCTCTATCCAATCCTCTATCCTATCCTATCCTCTATCCTATCCTCTATCCTAGCCTATCCTCTATCCTATCCTATCCAATCCCCTATCCTATGCTCTATCCTATCCTACCCACTATAATATCGTATACTCTATCATATCTTATCCTCTATCCTATAATATCAACTATCCGATCCTACTCTCTATCCTAACCTATTCTCTATCCTATCCTCTATCCTATCCTCTATCCTACCCTATCATCTATCCTATCAAATCCCCTATCCTATCCTCTATCCTGTCGTATCCTCTATCCTATCCTATCCTCTATCCTATCCTATCCTCTATCCTATCCTATCCTCTATCCTATCCTATCCTCTATCATATCCTATCCTCTATCCTATAATATCATCTATCCGTTCCTACTCTCTATCCTAACCTATTCTCTATCCTATCCTCTATCCTATCCTCTATCCTAAGCTATCATCTATCCTATCAAATCCCCTATCCTATCCTCTATCCTGTCGTATCCTCTATCCTATCCTATCTTCTATCCTATCCTATCCTCTATCCTATCAAATCCCCTATCCTATCCTCTATCCTATTCTATCCTCTATCCAATCCTATCCTCTATCCTATCGTATCATCTATCCTATCACATCCTCTATCCTATCCTATCCTCTATCCTATCCTATCCTCTATCCTATCCTATCCTCTATCCTATCCTATCCTCTATCCTATCCTATCCTCTATCCTATCCTATCCTCTATCCTATCCTATCCTCTATCCTATCCTATCCTCTATCCTATCCTATCCTCTATCCTATCCTATCCTCTATCCTATCCTATCCTCTATCCTATCCTATCCTCTATCCTATCCTATCCTCTATCCTATCCTATCCTCCATCCTATCCTATCCTCCATCCTATCCTATCCTCTATCCTATCCTATCCTCTATCCTATCCTATCCTCTATCCTATCCTATCCTCTATCCTATCCTATCCTCTATCCTATCCTATCCTCTATCCTATCCTATCCTCTATCCTATCCTATCCTCTATCCTATCCTATCCTCTATCCTATCCTATCCTCTATCCTATCCTATCCTCTATCCTATCCTATCCTCTATCCTATCCTATCCTCTATCCTATCCTATCCTCTATCCTATCCTATCCTCTATCCTATCCTATCCTCTATCCTATCCTATCCTCTATCCTATCCTATCCTCTATCCTATCCTATCCTCTATCCTATCCTATCCTCTATCCTATCCTATCCTCTATCCTATCCTATCCTCTATCCTATCCTATCCTCTATCCTATCCTATCCTCTATCCTATCCTATCCTCTATCCTATCCTATCCTCTATCCTATCCTATCCTCTATCCTATACTCTATCCTATCCTATCCTCTATCCTATCCAATCCTCTATCCTATCCTATCCTCTATCCTATCATATCCTCTATCCTATAATATCCTCTATCCTATCCTATCCTCTATCCTATCCTATCCTCTATACTATCCTATCCTCTATCCTATCCTATGCTCTATCCTATCCTATGCTCTATCCTATCCTATCGTCTATCCTATCCTCTATCCTATCCTATCATCTATCCTATCCTATCCTCTATCCTATCCTATCCTCTATCCTATCCTATCCTCTATCCTATCCTATCCTCTACCCTATCCTATCCTCTATCCTATCCTATCTTCTATCCTATCCTATCCTCTGTCCTATCAAATCCCCTATCATATCCTCTATCCTATCCTATCCTGTATCCTATCCAATCCTCTATCCTATCCTATCATCTATCCTCTATCCTATTAAATCCTCTATCCTATCCTATCCACTATCCTATCATATCCTCTATCCTATAATATCCTCTATCCTATCATATCCTCTATCCTATCCTCTATTCTATCCTATCCTCTATCCTATCCTATCCTCTATCCTATCCTATCTTCTATCCTATCCTATCCTCTATCCTATCAAATCCCCTACCCTATCCTCTGTCCTATCCTATCCTCTATCCTATCCTATCCTCTATCCTATCCTATCCTCTATCCTATCCTATCCTCTATCCTATCCTATCCTCTATCCTATCCTATCCTCTATCCTATCCTATCCTCTATCCTATCCTATCCTCTATCCTATCCTATCCTCTATCCTATCCTATCCTCTATCCTATCCTATCCTCTATCCTATCCTATCCTCTATCCTATCCTATCCTCTATCCTATCCTATCCTCTATCCTATCCTATCCTCTATCCTATCCTATCCTCTATCCTATCCTATCCTCTATCCTATCCTATCCTCTATCCTATCCTATCCTCTATCCTATCCTATCCTCTATCCTATACTCTATCCTATCCTATCCTCTATCCTATCCAATCCTCTTTCCTATCCTATCCTCTATCCTATCATATCCTCTATCCTATAATATCCTCTATCCTATCCTATCCTATATCCTATCCTATCCTCTATACTATCCTATCCTCTATCCTATCCTATCCTCTATCCTATCCTATCCTCTATCCTATCCTATCCTCTATCCTATCCTATCCTCTATCCTATCCTATCATATCCTCTATCCTATCCTATCATATCCTCTATCCTATCCTATCCTCTATCCTATCCTATCCTCTATCCTATCCTATCCTCTATCCTCTATCCTATCCTATCCTCTATCCTATCCTATCGTCTATACTATCCTATCCTCTATCCTATCCTATCCTCTATCCTATCCTATGCTCTATAATATCCTATCGTCTATCCTATCCTCTATCCTATCCTATCCTCTATCCTATCCTATCCTCTATCCTATCCTTTATCCTATCCTATCCTCTATCCTATCCTATCCTCTATCCTATCCTATCCTCTATCCTCTACCCTATCCTATCCTCTATCCTATCCTCTATCCTATCCTATCCTCTATACTATCCTCTATCCTATCCTATCCTCTATCCTATCCTATCCTCTATCCTATCCTATCCTCTATCCTATCCTATCCTCTATCCAATCCTATCCTCTATCCTATCCTATCCTCTATCCTATCCTATCCTCTATCCTATCCTATCCTCTATCCTATCCTATCCTCTATCCTATACTCTATCCTATCCTATCCTCTATCCTATCCAATCCTCTATCCTATCCTATCCTCTATCCTATCATATCCTCTATCCTATAATATCCTCTATCCTATCCTATCCTCTATCCTATCCTATCCTCTATACTATCCTATCCTCTATCCTATCCTATGCTCTATCCTATCCTATGCTCTATCCTATCCCATCGTCTATCCTATCCTCTATCCTATCCTATCATCTATCCTATCCTATCCTCTATCCTATCCTATCCTCTATCCTATCCTATCCTCTATCCTATCCTATCCTCTACCCTATCCTATCCTCTATCCTATCCTATCTTCTATCCTATCCTATCCTCTGTCCTATCAAATCCCCTATCATATCCTCTATCCTATCCTATCCTGTATCCTATCCAATCCTCTATCCTATCCTATCATCTATCCTCTATCCTATTAAATCCTCTATCCTATCCTATCCACTATCCTATCATATCCTCTATCCTATAATATCCTCTATCCTATCATATCCTCTATCCAATCCTCTATCGTATCCTATCCTCTATCCTATCCTATCCTCTATCCTATCCTATCTTCTATCCTATCCTATCCTCTATCCTATCAAATCCCCTACCCTATCCTCTGTCCTATCCTATCCTCTATCCTACCCTTTCCTCTATCCTATCCTATCCTCTATACTATCCTCTATCCTATCCTATCCTCTATTCTTTCAAATCCCCTATCCTATCGTCTACCCTATCCTACCCACTATAATATCGTATACTCTATCATATCCTATCCTTTATCCTGTAATATCATCCATCCGTTCCTACTCTCTATCCTAACCTATTCTCTATCCTATCCTCTATCCTATCCTCTATCCTACCCTATCATCTATCCTATCAAATCCCCTATCCTATCCTCTATCCTGTCGTATCCTCTATCCTATCCTATCTTCTATCCTATCCTATCCTCTATCCTATCAAATCCCCTATCCTATCCTCTATCCTATCCTATCCTCTATCCTATCCTCTATCCTATCCTATCCTCTATCCTATCCTATATCCTATCCTATCCTCTATCCTATACTATCCTCTATCCTATCCTATCCTCTATCCTATCCTATCCTCTATCCTATGCAATCCTCTATCCTATCCTATCCTCTATCCTATCAAATCCCCTATCCTATCCTCTATCCTATCCTATCCTCTATCCTATCCTATCCTCTATCCTATCCAATCCTCTATCCTATCCTATCCTCTATCCTACCCTATCCTCTATCCTATCCTATCCTCTATCCTATCCTATCCTCTATCCTATCCTATCCTCTATCCTATCCTATCCTCTATCCTATCCTATCCTCTATCCTATCCTCTATCCTATCCTATCCTCTATTCTATCAAATCCCCTATCCTATCGTCTATCCTATCCTATCCTGTATCCTATCCAATCCTCTATCCTATCCTATCATCTATCCTCAAGTCTATCCTTTCCTGTATTCCATTCCAATCCTCTATCCTATCCTATCCTCTATCCTATCCTCTATCCTATCCTCTATCCTAGCCTATCCTCTATCCTATCCTATCCAATCCCCTAACCTATGCTCTATCCTATCCTACCCACTATAATATCGTATACTCTATCATATCCTATCCTCTATCGTATAATATCATATATCCGTTCCTACTCTCTATCCTAACCTATTCTCTATCCTATCCTCTATCCTATCCTCTATCTTAAGCTATCATCTATCCTATCAAATCCCCTATCCTATCCTCTATCCAGTCGTATCCTCTATCCTATCCTATCTTCTATCCTATCCTATCCTCTATCCTATCCTATCCTCTATCCTATCCTATCATCTATCCTATCCTATCCTCTATCCTATCCTATCATATCCTCTATCCTATCCTATCATATCCTCTATCCTATCCTATCCTCTATCCTATCCTATCCTCTATCCTATCCTATCCTCTATCCTCTATCCTATCCTATCCTCTATCCTATCCTATCGTCTATACTATCCTATCCTCTATCCTATCCTATGCTCTATAATATCCTATCGTCTATCCTATCCTCTATCCCATCCTATCCTCTATCCTATCCTATCCTCTATCCTATCATTTATCCTATCCTATCCTCTATCCTATCCTATCCTCTATCCTATCCTATCCTCTATCCTCTACCCTATCCTATCCTCTATCCTATCCTATCGTCTATACTATCCTCTATCCTATCCTATCCTCTATTCTATCAAATCCCCTATCCTATCGTCTATCCTATCCTATCCTGTATCCTATCCAATCCTCTATCCTATCCTATCATCTATCCTCAAGTCTATCCTTTCCTGTATCCTATCCAATCCTCTATCCTATCCTATCCTCTATCCTATCCTGTCCTCTATCCTATCCTATCCTCTATCCTATCCTCTATCCTAGCCTATCCTCTATCCTATCCTATCCAATCCCCTATCCTATGCTCTATCCTATCCTACCCACTATAATATCGTATACTCTATCATATCCTATCCTCTATCCTATAATATCATCTATCCGTTCCTACTCTCTATCCTAACCTATTCTCTATCCTATCCTCTATCCTACCCTATCATCTATCCTATCAAATCCCCTATCCTATCCTCTATCCTGTCGTATCCTCTATCCTATCCTATCTTCTATCCTATCCTATCCTCTAACCTATCAAATCCCCTATCCTATCCTCTATCCTATCCTATCCTCTATCCTATCCTATCCTCTATCCTATCCTATCCTCTATCCTATCCTATCCTCTATCCTATCCTATCGTCTATCCTATCGTCTATCCTAACCTCTATCCTATCCAATCCTCTATCCTATCCCATCCTCTATCCTATCATATCCTCTATCCTATAATATCCTCTATCCTATCCTATCCTCTATCCTATCCTATCTTCTATCCTCTATCCTATCCAATCTTCTATCCTATCCTATCCTCTATCCTATCAAATCCCCTACCCTATCCTCTGTCCTATCCTATCCTCTATCCTACCCTATCCTCTATCCTATCCTCTATCCTATCCTATCCTCTATACTATCCTCTATCTGATCCTATCCTCTATTCTATCAAATCCCCTATCCTATCGTCTATCCTATCCTATCCTGTATCCTATCCAATCCTGTATCCTATCCTATCATCTATCCTCAAGTCTATCCTTTCCTGTATCCTATCCAATCCTCTATCCTATCCTATCCTCTATCCTATCCTGTCCTCTATCCTATCCTATCCTCTATCCTATCCTATCCTCTATCCTATCCTCTATCCTATCCTCTATCCTATCCTCTATCCTATCCTCTATCCTATCCTATCCTCTATCCTATCCAATCCTCTATCCTATCCTATCCTCTATCCTATACTATCCTCTATCCTATCCTATCCTCTATCCTATCCTATCCTCTATCCTATCCTATCCTCTATCCTAACCTATCCTATATCCTATCCTATCCTGTATCCTATACTATCCTCTATCCTATCCTATCCTCTATCCTATCCTATCCTCTATCCTATCCAATCCTCTATCCTATCCTATCCTCTATCCTATCAAATCCCCTATCCTATCCTCTATCCTATCAAATCCCCTACCCTATCCTCTATCCAATCCTATCATCAATCCTCAAGTCTATCCTTTCCTGTATCCTATCCTATCCTCTATCCTATTTTTTTTTTTTTTTTTTTCCGAGGAGGTAATCTCGTTACGGATACCCGAACCCCCCCCCGGGGGGGGGGGGTGGTCCGGGTTATGTGGGACTCCTCGGCTGGTTGGTGCAACGCCGAGTATACCCACTAACTCCTCCCCGTCCGTCCCTAGACTCCTGGGGGCACCCGTGCTCTGCGCGCGCATGTCAATCCGGTGTGCCCCCGCCTTAGCATACCACCCAGGGGGGGACGCGGCCCCCTCCCGTACCTACTCTATCCGAAGGCACCACGCAACGGACGACGTGGCGCCTTCCCCCCTGTTAGGCCGCCCGATGAGCATCCGAGCCCCCGCTCGAGATGCCCGGCGGCCTCCGGGGACGCCGTTGGTGACCGAGTGTAAGGGGATATCCGATCCCCCGCCTCGAGATCATCAAGGGCGTCCCCGCTCGCGTCAGAGGCGTCGCAACGGGGGTACGCCCCCGGGGCGTACCCTGCGCCGCCTCCCCCCCCCTTCGGCCGGGATCGTGATTACGCTCCCGATCCCGTTCCGCAGCCTCCTTCCGCAGCATAACCCGCTCGCAGAAGGAAGCGAACCCCCTCCACGCCTCCTCGCCACCGGCTGCCGCAGCGACGACAGCCGGGAGCGAGAGGTCGTGGCCCACCGCGCGCCGCAGGGCACGGCGCTCTCCCCCCCATGCCGGACACTCCTCCAGAGTGTGTTGCGCCGTGTCCCGCGGCTCGCCGCAGTGGTGACACGCCTCCTCGGTCTCCCTCCCGATGCGACACAGGTAGTCGCCGAAGCACCCGTGCCCGCTCATCACCTGCGTCACACGGTAGGAGACCCTATGCCCCATCCATCCCCTGTTCCATTGATCGAACACCGGGAGGATGGCCCGAACGCCCCGCCTCTCGCCCTCCCTCGTCCCGGGAAGGCTATCGCGCCACTCCCGGGCTGCGTGCCGCCGAGTATGTCGCCTGAGCTCATCCACCATGAGCCGCGCCTGATCCGGGGCCACCCCCCGGAGCCGGAGTTCCCTGGAGTGCGTATGCACATCCGCCAACACGCGGGCCTCCAGCTCGAGGGGGATCAGCCCCGACATCACCATCGCCGTCGCGTATGAAATGGTGCGGTACCCCCGCACGATGCCTATGGCCAGCCTGCGCTCGATGCGACGCAGCAGCGACCGTGTGCCGCCACTGCGCCCCCTAGCCAAGACATCGCGCGCCCACACAGGGGCTCCGTACAGGACCAAAACTCGCACCACCACCGCGAACAGACGACGCACCCGTCCACAGGTCCCCCGAGATTCGGGAGAAGCCGACCGAGCGCAGCGGTCGCCCTCTCCGCCCGGGGCGCCAGCGACTCAAGGTGGCGGTCAAAACGCCACCGGCCGTCAAGCTCGAGTCCCAGGTACCGCATCTGGGACCCGACCTTGACCATCCCCTCCCCCACGCAGATCCAGCACTGGGGAGGCGCCGCCAACCGGGCCGAGCGGAGAAACCACATGGCCCTGGTTTTCTCGACGGACACCTCTAGGCCCAGCGACCGGATCGCGCGCACCGCGCGCCACGCGCCGCGCTCCGCCAGGCAGATGGCCTCCTTCGCATACCTCCCGGTGGCCAATACCAGCGTGTCGTCGGCGTAACACGTCAGGCTGACCCCGGGAGGCATCTCCTCCCGCAGGACGCGATCGTACGCAAGATTCCACAGCAACGGGCCCAACACCGAGCCCTGCGGAACCCCGCGCACGACGCCCCTGCGCACCATCCCGTACCGGCCGGGATACTCTATACCCCTGTCGGAGAGATAGCTCCCAATCACCCTTCTGAGATACAGAGGCACCCGGTGGAAGACCAGGGCCTCCATTATCCGATCCCAGGGGACGGTGTTGAACGCGTTAGCGATATCCAAGGATATCGCCAACGCAACACCGCCCCCCCTCGTACAGGCCTCCGAGAGAGCCCTCACCCGCCGAATAGCGTCGACGGTGGAGAGACCCTCCCGGAAGCCGAATTGAACCCCGCTCAGATCGGGGACCCCTCCCGCCGACAGGTGCCGGACGAGGCGTCCAACGAGTACGCGCTCGAACAACTTCCCCGCCTCGTCCAGCAGACAAATTGGCCGGTACCCTGAGGGCGAGTCCCGGGACTTGCCCCCCTTCGGAAGGAGGACCAACCTGCCCGACTTCCACTCCGTGGGGAACACCCCCTCCCTCAGACAGCCGTTATACAGCTGCCGGAGTTCGGCGGCGAGTCCCCCCTCCAGGGCCAAGACCAACGCGCGGCCCGGCACCCCGTCCGGGCCCGGGGCCTTGCGGCCCACCCGCCGCGCCCTGGCCATCGCCTCACCCAGCTCGCCGGCCGACACCTCCCACTCTGCGGACCAGGAGAGAGGCTCCTGTTCCCAATGGGAGCGGCGCAGTTGTCCCCCCTCTCGCGGGAAGAGGGACGCCACCACTCCCTCGAGCAGGTGGGGGTCCATCGACTCCATCACCGGAGGCGCCCACGCGCGCAGCTTGTTCATGACAAGCTTGTACGGGCGCCCCCATGGATCGGAGTCCACCATGCCGACGAGCTCCGACCACGCGTCGGCCTTGGCCCGCGCGATAGCCCTGCGGAGAACCCCGAGCGCGGCTCGGTACTCCCCGCCGAGCCTCGCCGTCGCCTCCTCGTCGTCGCGCCTCCTACGCGCTCGGCCGTACCGACGCCGCGCGGCATTGCAGGCACGCCGGAGCTCCGCAATGCCGGCGGACCACCAGTACGCCGCCCTCCTGGGGGCGAACCGGCTGCGGGGCATGGCGGTGTCGCACACCGCCGTCATTACCTCCCGCAGCCGCCTCGCCCCTTGCGCAGGCGCCAGCTCGGACAGGGCCGGCCCCGTCCATGTCGCCGCGGCTACCGCGGCCCCGAACGCGTCCGCGTCCAGCCGCTTCAAGGCCCATCGCGGCCGTCGGTCCCCCCGGCCCGGCCGGGAATCCCGCGCGTGGAGGGTGGGCCACACGTCCATGACGATGGGCGTATGGTCTGACGCAATCTCTATCTCCTCGGCCACCCTCCATCCCGACACCCGGCGCACGGCCGAGGGAGTCCCCCATGTCAGGTCGACAATCGAGACCCCCTGCGGACGCACGCACGTCGGCGTGGATCCCCGGTTAATCAACCGGAGATCCAGGCCGGCCGCCCAGGTTAACACCTCGCTACCCCTAGTGGTCGTCCTGGGACTCCCCCACGATACCGCGTGGGCATTGAAGTCTCCCAAAACGAGAACCGGGCGGGCGCTGCACCGCGCGATGCAGCTGTTCAGCCCGCCCAGGAACCCCCGAAATTGATCGAGGCCACAGCTCGGCGAGATGTAGATCCCGACAACCGCGATGTCCCCCCATTGCACCGCCACGAATCCCTCGCCCCGCTCCAGAAGGGAGACCGACGGGGACCCGGGGCGGCTTCCCGCCACTATTACTACGGAGCCGATCTCGTCCCCCACCCAGAAGGGGTGTTCGGGGATTGCGTACGGCTCCGCCGCAACTGCCAGACCAGCCGCCCACTCGCGAGCGGCTTGGACAAACAGGTCCTGTGCCGCGCGCGAGTGGTTGAGGTTCGCCTGCAGAACCGGAGTAGGATTAAAAGTACCTACTCTAACATGGGCTCTGCAGAGTCCCCTCCCTGGGAGGTCCGGGCCCCCGGCGCCGTCTGCGGCCGCTGCGCGGATGCAGCCCCAGACGCGCCCTTCTCTTTCGTCGCCGCGCGGCCCCTCTTGGGAGCCGGGGCACACGCTTTGGCCCCGAATCAATGGCCCGATGGTCTCCCCAGGTCCGCGCAGAGCGGACACCTGGGGGCGGCCTTACAGGCCGATGCCCGGTGCTCCGCCGCCCCGCAGCGGTAGCACATCGCGCCTCTGTCGACCGCGCTCTTGCATGTCGCCCGCGTGTGCCCCGTCTCCAAACAACGGAAGCATTGGAGGGGCCGCTCCCTCAGCGCCTCGACGCGGGCCGAGGACCAGCCGACCAGCAGCCGGCCTCCCGCCAACACTTTCTTGACGGCCGCGAGGGGGCCCTGGGCCCAACAGGAGCCCAGCGCCTGCTCCGAGGCGGGTCTGCGGATCTCGCCGACCCGGAACTCCGCCGCGGAACACCCCCCCGCCGCCGCCAGCGCCGCCGCTACGTCCCCGGGCGACACCAAGTCGTCCAGGCCCGCCACGCGCACCTCGCCGCGCTTGACCGCCTGGGAGACCTTAACCCCGGTCCCCCCAAGCGCCTCGGCGATCCTCCCGGAGAGGGCCCGTGCCTTCTCCTGGCACCCCGTGCCCCTGACCTCCAGGAGGATCCCGCCGGTTTTCGACCGCCTGGGAAGCACCCCCGACTCGATCCCGATAGCCTTGAGGTCCACCCTCTCTATTGCCCTGGCCATCACCTCCGAATAAGTGAGCTTGCAGCTCTCGGGGATGGTGATGGCCACTGCTCCCGTTCTGGGGGTGCGTCCCAGGCCACCGTCCCTCCCGGCGGCGGGCTTCGCCGCGCTCGCGCCGCCCTGCATCCTATCCTCTATCCTATCCTATCCTCTATCCTATCCTATCCTCTATCCTATCCTATCCTCTATCCTATCCTATCCTCTATCCTATCCTATCCTCTATCCTATCCTATCCTCTATCCTATCCAATCCTCTATCCTATCCTATCCTCTATCCTATCCTATCCTCTATCCTATCCTATCCTCTATCCTATCCTATCCTCTATCCTTTCCTATCCTCTATCCTATCCTATCCTCTATACTATCCTCTATCCTATCCTATCCTCTATTCTATCAAATCCCCCATCCTATCGTCTATCCCATCCTACCCACTATAATATCGTATACTCTATCATATCCTATCCTCTATCCTATCCTATCCTCTATCCTATCCTATCCTCTATCCTATCCTATCCTCTATCCTATCCTATCCTCTATCCTATCCTATCCTCTAACCTATCCAATCCTCTATCCTATCCTATCCTCTATCCTATCAAATCCCCTATCCTATCCTCTATCCTATCCTATCCTCTACCCTATCCTATCTTCTATCATATCCTATCCTCTATCCTATACTATCCTCTATCCTATCCTATCCTCTATCCTATCCTATCCTCTATCCTATCCTATCCTCTATCCTATCCTATCCTCTATCCTATTTTATCCTCTATCCTATCCTATCCTATATCCTATCCTATCCTCTATCCTATACTATCCTCTATCCTATCCTATCCTCTATCCTATCCTATCCTCTATCCTATCCAATCCTCTATCCTATCCTGTCCTCTATCCTATCAAATCCCCTATCCTATCCTCTATCCTATCCTATCCTCTATCCTATCCTATCCTATCCTCTATCCTATCCTATCCTCTATCCTATCCTATCCTCTATCCTATCCTATCCTCTATCCTATCCTATCCTCTATCCTATCCTATCCTCTTTTCTATCAAATCCCCCATCCTATCGTCTATCCCATCCTACCCACTATAATATCGTATACTCTATCATATCCTATCCTCTATCCTATCCTATCCTCTATCCTATCCTATCCTCTATCCTATCCTATCCTCTATCCTATCCTATCCTCTATCCTATCCTATCCTCTATCCTATCCTATCCTCTAACCTATCCAATCCTCTATCCTATCCTATCCTCTATCCTATCAAATCCCCTATCCTATCCTCTATCCTATCCTATCCTCTACCCTATCCTATCTTCTATCATATCCTATCCTCTATCCTATCCTATCCTCTATCCTATCCTATCCTATATCCTATCCTATCCTCTATCCTATACTATCCTCTATCCTATCCTATCCTCTTTTCTATCAAATCCCCCATCCTATCGTCTATCCCATCCTACCCACTATAATATCGTATACTCTATCATATCCTATCCTCTATCCTATCCTATCCTCTATCCTATCCTATCCTCTATCCTATCCTATCCTCTATCCTATCCTATCCTCTATCCTATCCAATCCTCTATCCTATCCTATCCTCTATCCTATCAAATCCCCTATCCTATCCTCTATCCTATCAAATCCCCTATCCTATCCTCTATCCTATCCTATCCTCTACCCTATCCTATCTTCTATCATATCAAATCCCCTACCCTATCCTCTGTCCTATCCTATCCTCTATCCTACCCTATCCTCTATCCTATCCTATCCTCTATCCTTTCCTATCCTCTATCCTATCCTATTCTCTATACTATCCTCTATCCTATCCTATCCTCTATTCTATCAAATCCCCTATCCTATCGTCTATCCTATCCTACCCACTATAATATCGTATACTCTATCATATCCTATCCTCTATCCTATCCTATCCTCTATCCTATCCTATCCTCTATCCTATCCTATCCTGTATCCTATCCTATCCTCTATCCTATCCTAACCTCTATCCTATCCTATCCTCTATCCTATCCTATCCTCTATCCTATCCTATCCTCTAACCTATCCAATCCTCTATCCTATCCTATCCTCTATCCTATCAAATCCCCTATCCTATCCTCTATCCTATCCTATCCTCTATCCTATCCTATACTCTATCCTATCCTATCTTCTATCCTATCCTATCCAATCACCTATCCTATGCTCTATCCTATCCTACCCTCTATAATATCGTATACTCTATCATATCCTATCCTCTATCCTCGTAATATCATCTATCCGTTCCTACTCTCTATCCTAACCTATTCTCTATCTTATCCTCTATCCTATCCTCTATTCTATCCTCTATCCTATCCTATCCTCTATCCTATCCTATCCTATCCTCTATTCTATCCTATCCTCTATCCTATCCTATCCTCTACCCTATCCTATCTTCTATCATATCCTATCCTCTATCCTATCCTGTCCTCTATCCTATCCTATCCTCTATCCTATCCTATCCTCTATCATATCCTCTATCCTATCCTCGATCCTATCCTCTATCCTATCCTCTATCCTATCCTATCCTCTATCCTATCCAATCCTCTATCCTATCCTATCCTCTATCCTATCAAATCCCCTACCCTATCCTCTATCCTATCCTATCATCAATCCTCAAGTCTATCCTTTCCTGTATCCTATCCTATCCTCTATCCTATCCTATCCTCTATCCTATCCTATCCTCTATCCTATCCTATCCTCTATCCTATCCTATCCTCTATCCTATCCTATCCTCTATCCTATCCTAACCTCTATCCTATCCTATCCTCTATCCTATCCTATCCTCTATCCTATCCTATCCTCTATCCTATCCTATCCTCTATCCTATCCTATCCTCTATCCTATCCTATCCTCTATCCTATCCTATCCAATCCCCTATCCTATGCTCTATCCTATCCTACCCACTATAATATCGTATACTCTATCATATCCTATCCTCTAACCTATCCAATTCTCTATCCTATCCTATCCTCTATCCTATAAAATCCCCTATCCTATCCTCTATCCTATCCTATCCTCTATCCTATCCTATCTTCTATCCTATCCTATCCAATCACCTATCCTATGCTCTATCCTATCCTACCCTCTATAATATCGTATACTCTATCATATCCTATCATCTATCCTCGTAATATCATCTATCCGTTCCTACTCTCTATCCTAACCTATTCTCTATCTTATCCTCTATCCCATCCTCTATTCTATCCTCTATCCTATCCTATCCTCTATCCTATCCTATCCTCTATCCTATCCTATCCTCTACTCTATCCTATCCTCTATCCTATCCTATCCTCTACCCTATCCTATCTTCTATCATATCCTATCCTCTATCCTATACTATCCTCTATCCTATCCTATCCTCTATGCTATCATATCCTCTATACTATAATATCCTCTATCCTATCCTATCCTCTATCCAATCCTCTATCCTATCCTATCCTCTATCCTATCCTATCCTCTATCCTATCCTATCCTCTATCCTATCCTATCCTCTATCCTATCCTATCCTCTATTATATCCTATCTTCTATTATATCCTATCCTCTATCCTATCAAATCCCCTACCCTATCCTCTATCCTATCCTATCATCTATCCTCAAGTCTATCCTTTCCTGTATCCTATCCTTTCCTGTATCCTATCCTATCCTCTATCCTATCCTATCCTCTATCCTATCCTACCCTCTATCCTATCCTATCCTCTATCCTATCCTATCCTCTATTATATCCTATCTTCTATTATATCCTATCCTCTATCCTATCAAATCCCCTACCCTATCCTCTATCCTATCCTATCATCTATCCTCAAGTCTATCCTTTCCTGTATCCTATCCTATCCTCTATCCTATCCTATCCTCTATCCTATCCTATCCTCTATCCTATCCTATCCTCTATCCTATCCTATCCTCTATCCTATCCTATCCTCTATCCTATCCTATCCTCTATCCTATCCTATCCTCTATCCTATCCTATCCTCTGTCCTATCCTATCCTCTATCCTATCCTATCCTCTATCCTATCCTATCCTCTATCCTATAATATCATCTATCCGTTCCTACTCTCTATCCTAACCTATTCTCTATCAAATCCCCTATCCTATCCTCTATCCTGTCGTATCCTCTATCCTATCCTATCTTCTATCCTACCCTATCCTCTATCCTATCAAATCCCCTATCCTATCCTCTATCCTATCCTATCCTCTATCCTATCATATCCTCTATACTATAATATCCTCTATCCTATCCTATCCTCTATCCAATCCTCTATCCTATCCTATCCTCTATCCTATCCTATCCTCTGTCCTATCCTATCCTCTATCCTATCCTATCCTCTATCCTATAATATCATCTATCCGTTCCTACTCCCGATCCTAACCTATTCTCTATCAAATCCCCTATCCTATCCTCTATCCTGTCGTATCCTCTATCCTATCCTATCTTCTATCCTACCCTATCCTCTATCCTATCAAATCCCCTATCCTATCCTCTATCCTATCCTATCCTCTATCCTATCATATCCTCTATACTATAATATCCTCTATCCTATCCTATCCTCTATCCAATCCTCTATCCTATCCTATCCTCTATCCTATCCTATCCTCTATCCTATCCTATCCTCTATCCTATCCTATCCTCTATCCTATCCTATCCTCTATTATATCCTATCTTCTATTATATCCTATCCTCTATCCTATCAAATCCCCTACCCTATCCTCTATCCTATCCTATCATCTATCCTCAAGTCTATCCTTTCCTGTATCCTATCCTTTCCTGTATCCTATCCTATCCTCTATCCTATCCTATCCTCTATCCTATCCTATCCTGTATCCTATCCTATCCTCTATCCTATCCTATCCTCTATCCTATCCTATCCTCTATCCTATCCTATCCTCTATCCTATCCTATCCTCTATCGTATCCTATCCTCTATCCTATCCTATCCTCTATCCTATCCTATCCTCTGTCCTATCCTATCCTGTATCCTATCCTATCCTCTATCCTATCCTATCCAATCCCCTATCCTATGCTCTATCCTATCCTACCCACTATAATATCGTATACTCTATCATATCCTATCCTCTATCCTATAATATCATCTATCCGTTCCTACTCTCTATCCTAACCTATTCTCTATCAAATCCCCTATCCTATCCTCTATCCTGTCGTATCCTCTATCCTATCCTATCTTCTATCCTACCCTATCCTCTATCCTATCAAATCCCCTATCCTATCCTCTATCCTATACTATCCTCTATCCTATCCTATCCTCTATCCTATCCTATCCTCTATCCTATCATATCCTCTATACTATAATATCCTCTATCCTATCCTATCCTCTATCCAATCCTCTATCCTATCCTATCCTCTATCCTATCCTATCCTCTATCCTATCCTATCCTCTATCCTATCCTATCCTCTATCCTATCCTATCCTCTATTATATCCTATCTTCTATTATATCCTATCCTCTATCCTATCAAATCCCCTACCCTATCCTCTATCCTATCCTATCATCTATCCTCAAGTCTATCCTTTCCTGTATCCTATCCTATCCTCTATCCTATCCTATCCTCTATCCTATCCTATCCTCTATCCTATCCTATCCTCTATCCTATCCTATCCTCTATCCTATCCTATCCTCTATCCTATCCTATCCTCTATCCTATCCTATCCTCTATCCTATCCTATCCTCTATATTATCCTATCCTCTATCCTATCCTATCGTCTATCCTATCGTCTATCCTATCCTCTATCCTATCCACTATCCTACCCTATCATCTATCCTATCAAATCCCCTATCCTATCCTCTATCCTATCGTATCCTCTACACTATCCTATCTTCTATCCTATCCTATCCTCTATCCTATCAAATCCCCTATCCTATCCTCTATCCTATCCTATGCTCTATCCTATCCTATCCTCTATCCTATCCTAACCTCTATCCTATCCAATCCTCTATCCTATCCTATCCTCTATCGTATCAAATCCCCTATCCTATCCTCTATCCTATCCTATCCTCTATCCTATCGATTCCTCTATCCTATCCTATACTCTATCCTCTATCCTATCCTATCCTCTATCCTATCCAATCCTCTATCCCATCCTATCCTCTATCCTATCAAATCCCCTATCCTATCCTCTATCCTATCCTATCCTCTATCCTATCCTATCCTCTATCCTATCCAATCCTCTATCCTATCCTATCCTCTATCCTCTATCCTATCCAATCCTCTATCCTATCCTATCCACTATCCTATCCTATCCTCTATACTATCCTATCCTCTATCCTATCCTATCCTCTATCCTATCCTATGCTCTATCCTATCCTATCGTCTATGCTATCCTCTATCCTATCCTATCCTCTATCCTATCCTATGCTCTATCCTATCCTATCGTCTAACCTATTATCTATCCTATCCTATCATCTATCCTATCCTATCCTCTATCCTATCCTATAGTCTATCCTATCCTATCCTCTATCCTATCCTATCCTCTATCCTATCCTATCCTCTATCCTATCCTATCCTCTATCCTATCCTATCCTCTATCCTATCCAATCTTCTATCCTATCCTATCCTCTATCCTATCAAATCCCCTATCCTACCCTCTATCCTATCTTATCCTGTATCCTATCCAATCCTCTATCTTATCCTATCATCTATCCTCTATCCTATCCAATCCTCTATCCTATCCTATCCACTATCCTATCCTATCCTCTACCCTATCCTATTCTCTATCCTGTCCTATCCTCTATTCTATCCTATCCTCTATCCTATCCTATCCTCTATCCTCTATCCGATCCTATCCTCTATCCCATCCTATCCTCTATCCTATCCTATCCTCTATCCTATCCTATCCTCTATCCTATCCTATCCTCTATCCTATCCTATCCTCTATCCTATCCTATCGTCTATCCTATCGTCTATCCTATCCTCTATCCTATCCAATCCTCTATCCTATCCTATCCTCTATCCTATCATATCCTCTACCCTATAATATCCTCTATCCTATCCTATCCTCTATCCAATCCTCTATCCTATCCTATCCTCTATCCTATCCTCTATCCTAGCCTATCCTCTATCCTATCCTATCCAATCCCCTAACCTATGCTCTATCCTATCCTACCCACTATAATATCGTATACTCTATCATATCCTATCCTCTATCCTATAATATCATCTATCCGTTCCTACTCTCTATCCTAACCTATTCTCTATCCTATCCTCTATCCTATCCTCTATCCTAAGCTATCATCTATCCTATCAAATCCCCTATCCTATCCTCTATCCTGTCGTATCCTCAATCCTATCCTATCGTCTATCCTATCCTCTATCCTATCCTTTTTTTTTTTTTTTTTTTTTTTTTTTTTTCCGAGGAGGTAATCACTATTACGGATACCCGACCCCTCCCGGGGGGGAGTGGGCCGGGTTATGTGGGACTCCTCGGCTGGTGGGTGCAATGCCGAGTATACCCACTAACTCCTCCCCGTCCGTCCCTAGGCTCCTGGGGGCACCCGTGGTCCGCGCGCGCATGTCTATCCGGTGTGCCCCCGCCTTAGCATTCCTCCCTGGGTGGGGGACGCGGCCTCCACCCTATCCTACTCTATCCGAAGGCGCCACGCAACGGACGACGTGAAGCCTTCCCCCCCATTTAGGCCGCCCGATGGACGTCCGGGCCCCCGCCCAAGACGTCCGACGGCCTCCGGGGACGCCATTGGCAACCGAGTATAAGGAGACCGTCGGTCCCCCGCCTCGAGATCACCAAGGGCGCCCCCGCCCGCGTTAAGGACGCCGCAACGGAGGCACGCCCCCGGGGCGTGCCCTGCGTCTCCTTCTCCCACCCCTTCGGCCGGGATCGTGATTTCGCTCACGACCCCGTTCCGCAGCCTCCTTCTGCAGCATTACCTGCTCACAGAAGGAGGCGAACCCTCTCCACGCCCCCTCGCTGCCCGCTGCCGCCGAGACGACAGCCGGAAGCGAGAGGTCATGGCCCACTGCGCGCCGCAGAGCACGGCGCTCACCCGCCCACGCTGGACACTCCTCCAGAGTGTGCTGCGCCGTGTCCCGCGACTCGCCGCAGTGGTGACACGCCTCCTCGGCCTCCCGCCCGATGCGACACAGGTACACACCGAAGCAACCGTGCCCGGTCATCACCTGCGTCACTCGGTAGGAGACCCTATGCCCCATCCATCCCCTGTTCCACCGGTCGAACACGGGGAGGATGGCCCGAACGGCCCGCCTCCCTCCTTCCTCCGTCCCGTGAAGGCTTTCGCGCCATTCCCGGGCGGCGGCCCGCCGAGCGCGGCCCCTGTACTCCGCCACATCGAGCGCCACCTGATCCGGAGCCATCCCCCTCCGCTGGAGGTCCCTGGCGTACCCGTGTACGTCCGACAACACGCGGGCCTCCAGCTCGAGGGGGATAAGCCCCGACATCACCATCGCCGTCGCGTAAGAGATGGTGCGATACCCCCGCACGATGCCAATGGCCAGCCTGCGCTCGATTCGGCGCAGCAGTGCTCGCACACCGCTACGCCCCCCGGCCAAGACATCGTACGCCCACACAGGGGCTCCGTACAGGACTAAAACCCGCACCACCACCGCGAACAGGCGACGCACCCGTCCACAGGGTCCCCCGAGATTCGGGAGAAGACGACCGAGCGCAGCGGTCGCCCTCTCCGCCCGGGGCACTAGCGACTCGATGTGGCGGCAGAAACGCCACAGGCCGTCGAGCTCGAGTCCCAGGTACCGCATCTGGAACCCGACCTCGACCGCTCCCCCCCCCACGGCGATCCAGCACTGGGGAGGCGCCGCCAGCCGGGCCCGGTGGTAAAACCACATGGCCCTGGTCTTAGCGACGGACACCTCTAGGCCCAGAGACCGGATCGCGCGCACCGCGCGCCACGCGCCGCGCTCCGCCAGGCAGACGGCCTCCTTCGTATACCTCCCGGTGGCAAGCACCAACGTGTCGTCGGCGTAACACGTTAGGCTGACACCGGGAGGCATCCCCTCCCGCAGGACGCTGTCGTACGCGAGGTTCCACAGCAACGGGCCCAACACCGAGCCCTGTGGAACCCCCCGCACGACGCTCCTGCGAATCATCCCGTACCGGCCAGGATATTCTATGCTCCTGTCGGAGAGATAGTCCCCGATCACCCTCCTAAGGTACGGAGGCACCTGGTGGAAGACCAGGGCCTCCGAAATTCTATCCCAGGGGACGGTGTTGAACGCGTTGGCGATATCCAAGGAGATCGCCAACGCAACACCGCCCCCCTCCGTACAGGCCCCCGAGAGAGCCCTCACCCGCCGAATTGCGTCGACGGTGGAGAGACCCCCCCGGAAGCCGAACTGCGCCTCGCTCAGATCGGGGACTCCTCCCCCCGACAGGTGCCGGACGAGGCGTCCAACGAGAACGCGCTCGAACAACTTCCCCGCCTCGTCCAGCAAGCAAATTGGCCGGTACCCGGAGGGCGAGTCCCGGGACTTGCCCGCCTTTGGAAGGAGGACCAGCCTGCCCGACTTCCATAGTGGGGGGAACACTCCCTCCCTCAGACAACTGTTGAACAGCCGCCTGAGTTCGGGAGCGAGCCCCCCCTCCAATGCCAAGACCAACGCGCGGCCCGACACCCCGTCAGGACCCGGGGCCTTGCGGCCCACCCGACGGGCCCTGGTCACCGCCTCCCCGAGCTCGCCGGCTGACACCTCCCACTCCGCGGACCAGGAGAGAGGCTCCTGGCCCGGATGGAGGCGGTGTCGCTGTCCCCCCTCACGCGGGAAGAGAGACGTCACCACCTCCTCGAGTAAGGGAGGGTCCATCGATTCCGTCAGTGGGGGGGCCCACGCGCGCAGCTTGCTCATTACAAGCTTATACGGGCGCCCCCACGGATCCGCGTCCACCGTGCCGACGAGCTCCGACCACGCGTCCGCCTTGGCCTTCGCGATGGCCCTCCGGAGAGTCCCGAGCGCGGCTCGGTACTCCCCGTGGAGCCTCGCCTCCTCGTCGTCGCGCCTCCTGCGCGCTCGGCCATACTGGCGCCGCGCGGCATTGCAGGCACGCCGAAGCTCTGCAATGCCCGCGGACCACCAGTATGCCGCCCTTCTATGGTCGGACCGGCTCCGGGGCACCGCGGTGTCGCACACCGCCGTCATCACCTCCCGGAGCCGCTCCGCCCCGCGCGCCGGTGCCCCCCCAGCCGGCTGGGGCCCCCCCCACGTTACCGCGGCGACAGCGGCCCGGAACAGGTCCTCGTCCGCCCTGTTCCACGCCCATCGCGGCCGTCGGTCCACCTGGCCGTGCCGGGAATCCCGCGCGTAGAGGGCGGCGGGCCACACGTCCATGACTATGGGCGTGTGGTCAGAGGCCAGCTCTAGTTCTTCCGCCACCCTCCATCCCGACACTCGGCGCACGGCCGACGGCGTCCCCCATGTCAGATCGACAATAGAGACACCCTGCGGCCGCACGCACGTCGGCGTGGATCCCCGGTTAATCAACCGGAGATCCAGGCCGGACGCCCAGTCTAACACCTCGCTTCCCCTAGTGGTCGTCCTGGGACTCCCCCACGATACCGCGTGGGCATTGAAGTCTCCCAGGACGAGAACCGGACGGGCGCTGCACCGCGCGATGCAGCTACTCAGCCCGCCCAGGAACCCCCGAAAATGATCGAGGCCACGGTTCGGCGAGATATAAACTCCGACGACCGCGATGTCCCCCCACCGCACCGCCACGAATCCCTCGCCTCTCTCCAGAAGGGAGATCGACGGGGACCCGCGGCGGCCCTCCGCCACTATGGCGACGGAGCCGGCCTCGTCCCCCACCCAGAAGGGGTGATCGGGAACGGAGTACGGCTCCGCCGCCACTGCCAACCCAGTCCCCCGCTCGCGCACGGCCTGGACAAACAAGTCCTGGGCCGCACGCGAGTGGTTGAGGTTCGCCTGCAGAACCGGAATAGGCCTGAAAACAGCCTACCCTGACATTTGCTCTGCAGGCTCCCCCCCCTGGTGGGACTGGGCCCCCGGTGTAGTCGGCTGCTGCTGCGCGGGTGCAGCCGCCGACTTTTCCCCTCTTCCCTTCACCGCCGCGCGACCCCTCCTCGGAGCCGGGGCACACGCTTTGGCCCCGAACCTGTGGTTCGAGGGCCTCCCCAGATCCGCGCAGAGCGGGCATCTGGGGGCAGCCCCACAGGCCGAGGCGCGGTGCTCGGTCGCACCGCACCGATAGCACCTCGCGCTCCTGTCGACCGTGCTTTTACAGGTCGACCGCGTGTGCCCCGTCTCCAAGCAGCGGAAGCACTGAAGGGGTCGCTCCCTCAGTGCCTCCACCCGCGCCGAGGACCAGCCGACCAGCAGCCGGCCCCCCGCCACCACCTTCCTGACGGCCGCGAGGGGGCCCTGGGCCCAACAGGAGCCCAGCACCCGCTCAGAGGCGGACCTCCGGATCTCTCCGACCCGGAACTCGGCCTCCGAGCACCCCCCCGCAGCCGCAAGTGCCGCCGCGACCTCCCTTGCGCTAACCGAGTCGTCCAGGCCAGCGACGCGCAACTCGCCTCGCTTGACGGCCTGGGCGACTTTAACCCCAGTCCCTTGTAAGGCCTCAGAGACCCTCGTGGAGAGGGCCCGTGCCTTCTCTTGGCCCTCCGGGCCCTTTACCTCCAGGAGGATCCCCCCCGTCTTGGTCCTCCTGGGGAGCACCCCCGACTCAATCCCCAGCGCCTTGAGGTCTATTGCCTCTCTGGCCCTGGCGATCACTCCCGCGTAGGTGAGCTTACAGCTCTCGGGGATCGTGATCGCCACGGCCCCGGACTTGGGGGCGCGCCCCAGGGCAACAACCCTCCCACTTGACGGCTTCGCCGTGATCGCGCCGGCCCCCTTTCGCGTGCCGACCGCCGAACCCCCGGTCGCCGTCCTCCGTTTCGCCGAAGCAGCGGCCGCCAACTCGGCGGCGAGGGCTATGGCCGCCCTCTCCTCCGCCGCTGCCCGCCTCCTCTCCGCCTTCCTCGCGGACTTCGACTTCGCCACCGACCAGGAGGCTGGGTCGACCGGCGGCGGGATGTCCACGGGTGGCACCACCCCGGCGCTGGACACCACCACCGGCCCAGTCCTCTTGGTTTCGACCACCGCCGGCGGAGAAGCCACCGGCGGGGCATCGCGCGTCCCTCCCCCCCTGCCCTGGAGAGCCGGAACCATCCCGGCCAGGATTGCCCGGAAACGATTCTCCATTCTCGTTTCCAGCTCGGCATTCCTGGCCGCCACCATCGCGTCGACGCGGAGGAGAAGGGCTTGAGGGTCCAGTACCCCCGCCCCCTCCGCCGCCCGCGTCGCCGCTTCCGCCGCCGGTCCCGTCCCCGCGGTCCCGCCTGAGGAGGCGGAGGGTACCGCCCCAGGGGCCGTCTTTCCCGCGACCGCCCGCTTCTCCGCCTCCGCGACGCGAAGCCTCGCCCGGAGGTCCTGTACCTCCTTGGCGAGGGCCTCGGTCTGTTGGCGGAGACGGGCGACCTCCTGGCTATTGCCCCACGCCGTGCCAGTGTATGCCCGCTGCACCAGCGTAGTGCAATAGGCCCTGGCCAGCGCGGAGCAATCTCTGAGCTCCTTGGCAAAACTGCCCTTGAGGCCCCTGGAGACGGTGGAGACGCCCTCCACACGTCTCATCGCGTCCTCCACCTCCTCCGCCAGCTGCGCCGTCGGCAGCTTCCCCGCGGACTCCATTAGCTCCGCGATTTTGTGGAGCTGGCCCCTCTCGGCGCGGTCGCTGAGCACCTGCTCAGCACCCGCCCCCGAGGAGCCCTCCTCAGGGGTCCCCCCGACGACCCTCCCGCTGCGCGTCTGCAGCCCCCCTCCTGCCACGGACGGCTCCAGCCGGGGCCGCTTCCCCGTCGGAGCTCCGTCCGCCCCCCGCATCTCGGCTCCCGCGCGCGACACGCCCGCGTCCGAATCTCCCGAAATCTGTGATGACGTTTCCGTCACCACAGCTTCGCTGGTAGTATTTACCTCCGAAGGGGCCCAGTGGTCCACCACCTTCGGCTCGCAGTCGTTGGATAACGACGCGCTGTGGCCTGCTCGCCCACCAACAGTCGCGCCGGTACTGGGGTATCCCTCCCCTGCACCGTAAACTAAACTCTTTTCCTTTGTGCCGTCCATGTCAATTTTGTGAAAACACCCAGCCTTGCCCTGGTCCGTCACCGAAAATCCCGTCCCAACTCGGCAGTTTTCGCCCCTCCGTGCGAACCTTACCGGCAAGGGTGCCCCTACCAGGATCCGAAGATCCCGCCGGCATTGCCTCGCACATCGTCGAGGCTACTTCCTGCCGCGTACCCCCCGCTCCGTTAGCCACCCACAGTCGTGAGTGCCCAGGGACCACCGCGAGGAGGTGGAGCGTGGAGGATTTTAGGAATATGACCGCCACCACTGTGGCATACCTAGCAGTGGATCCGAGTCCCCACTGCCAAGCCCATATCCCCTAGGTCCCCATCCTCTATCCTATCCTATCATCTATCCTACCCTATCCTCTATCCTATCCTATCCTCTATCCTATCCTATCCTCTATCCTGTCGTATCCTCTATCCTATCCTATCTTCTATCCTATCCTATCCTCTATCCAATCAAATCCCCTATCCTATCCTCTATCCTATCCTATCGTATATCCTATCCTATCCTCTATCCTATCCTATCCTCTATCCTATCCTATCATCTATCCTATCATATCCTCTATCCTATCCTATCCTCTATCCAATTCTATCCTCTATCCTATCCTATCCTCTATCCTATCCTATCCTCTATCCTATCCTATCCTCTATCCTCTATCCTATCCTATCCTCTATACTATCCTATCCTCTATCCTATCCTATCCTGTATCCTACCCTATCCTCTATCCTATTCTATCCTCTATCCTATCCTATCCTCTATCCTATCCTATCCTCTATCCTATCCTATCCTCTATCCTATCCTATCCTCTATCCTATCCTATCCTCTATCGTATCCTATCCTCTATCCTATCCTATCCTCTATCCTATCCTATCCTCTATCCTATCCTCTATCCTATCCTATCCTCTATCCTATCCTATCGTCTATCCTATCGTCTATCCTATCCTCTATCCTATCCACTATTATACCCTATCATCTATCCTATCAAATCCCCTATCCTATCCTCTATCCTATCGTGTCCTCTACCCTATCCTATCTTCTATCCTATCCTATCCTCTATCCTATCAAATCCCCTATCCTATCCTCTATCCTATCCTATCCTCTATCCTATCCTATCCTCTATCCTATCCTCTATCCTATCCTATTCTATATCCTATCCTATCCTCTATCCTATACTATCCTCTATCCTATCCTATCCTCTATCCTATCCTATCCTCTATCCTATCAAATCCCCTGTCCTATCCTCTATCCTATCAAATCCCCTGTCCTATCCTCTATCCTATCCTATCCTCTACCCTATCCTATCCTCTATCCTATCCTATCTTCTATCCTATCCTATCCAATCACCTATCCTATGCTCTATCCTATCCTACCCTCTATAATATCGTATACTCTATCATATCCTATCCTCTATCCTCGTAATATCATCTATCCGTTCCTACTCTCTATCCTAACCTATTCTCTATCTTATCCTCTATCCTATCCTCTATCCTATCCTCTATCCTACCCTATCATCTATCCTATCAAATCCCCTATCCTATCCTCTATCCTGTCGTATCCTCTATCCTATCCTATCTTCTATCCTATCCTATCCTCTATCCTATCAAATCCCCTATCCTATCCTCTATCCTATCCTATCCTCTATCCTATCCTATCCTCTATCCTATCCTATCCTCTATCCTATCCTATCGTCTATCCTATCGTCTATCCTATCGTCTATCCTATCCTCTATCCTATCCACTATCCTACCCTATCATCTATCCTATCAAAAAACCTATCCTCTCCTCTATCCTATCGTATCCTCTACCCTATCCTATCTTCTATCCTATCCTATACTCTATCCTATCAAATCCCCTATCCTATCCTCTATCCTATCCTATCCTCTATCCTATCCTATCCTCTATCCTATCCTATCCTATATCCTATCCTATCCTCTATCCTATACTATCCTCTATCCTATCCTATCCTCTATCCTATCCTATCCTCTATCCTATCCTATCCTCTATCCTATCCTATCCTCTATCCTCTATCCTATCCTGTCCTCTATCCTATCCTATCCTCTATCCTATCCTATCCTCTATAATATCCTATCCTCTATCCTATCCTATCCTATCCTCTATCCTCTATCCTATCCTATCCTCTATCCTCTATCCTATCCTATCCTCTATCCTATCCTATCCTCTATCCTATCCTATCCTCTATACTATCCTATCCTCTATCCTATCCTATCCTCTATCCTATCCTATGCTCTATCCTATCCTATCGTCTATCCTATCCTCTATCCTATCCTATCATCTATCCTATCCTATCCTCTATCCTATCCTATAGTCTATCCTATCCTATCCTCTATCCTATCCTATAGTCTATCCTATCCTATCCTCTATCCTATCCTCTATCCTATCCTATCCTCTATCCTATCCTTTCCTCTATCCTATCCAATCTTCTATCCTATCCTATCCTCTATCCTATCAAATCCCCTATCCTATCCTCTATCCTATCCTATCCTGTATACTATCCAATCGTCTATCTTATCCTATCATCTATCCTCTATCCTATCCTATCCTCTATCCTCTATCCGATCCTATCCTCTATCCCATCCTATCCTCTATCCTATCCTATCCTCTATCCTATCCTATCCTCTATCCTATCATATCCTCTATCCTATCCTATCCTATCGTCTATCCTATCGTCTATCCTATCCTCTATCCAATCCAATCCTCTATCCTATCCTATCCTCTATCCTATCATATCCTCTATCCCATAATATCCTCTATCCTATCCTATCCTCTATCCAATCCTCTATCCTATCCTATCCTCTATCCTATCCTCTATCCTAGCCTATCCTCTATCCTATCCTATCCAATCCCCTAACCTATGCTCTATCCTATCCTACCCACTATAATATCGTATACTCTATCATATCCTATCCTCTATCCTATAATATCATCTATCCGTTCCTACTCTCTATCCTAACCTATTCTCTATCCTATCCTCTATCCTATCCTCTATCCTAAGCTATCATCTATCCTATCAAATCCCCTATCCTATCCTCTATCCTGTCGTATCCTCTATCCTATCCTATCTTCTATCCTATCCTATCCTCTATCCTATCAAATCCCCTATCCTATCCTCTATCCTATCCTATCCTCTATCCTATCCTATCTTCTATCATATCCTATCCTCTATCCTATACTATCCTCTATCCTATCCTATCCTCTATCCTATCATATCCTCTATACTATAATATCCTCTATCCTATCCTATCCTCTATCCAATCCTCTATCCTATCCTATCCTCTATCCTATCCTATCCTCTATTATATCCTATCTTCTATTATATCCTATCCTCTATCCTATCAAATCCCCTACCCTATCCTCTATCCTATCCTATCATCTATCCTCAAGTCTATCCTTTCCTGTATCCTATCCTATCGTCTATCCTATCCTATCCTCTATCCTATCCTATCATCTATCCTCAAGTCTATCCTTTCCTGTATCCTATCCTATCCTCTATCCTATCCTATCCTCTATCCTATCCTATGCTCTATCCTATCCTATCCTCTATCCTATCCTATCCTCTATCCTAGCCTATCCTCTATCCTATCCTATCCTCTATCCTATCCTATCCTCTATCCTATCCTATCCTCTATCCTATCCTATCCTCTATCCTATCCTATCCTCTATCCTAACCTATCCTCTATCCTATCCTATCCTCTATCCTATCCTATCCTCTATCCTATCCTATCCTATCCTCTATCCTATCCTATCCTCTATCCTATCCTATCCTCTATCCTATCCTATCCTCTATCCTATCCTATCCTCTATCCTATCCTATCCTATCCTCTATCCTATCCTATCCTCGATCCTATCCTATCCTCTATCCTATAATATCATCTATCCGTTCCTACTCTCTATCCTAACCTATTCTCTATCCTATCCTCTGTCCTATCCTCTATCCTACCCTATCATCTATCCTATCAAATCCCCTATCCTATCCTCTATCCTGTCGTATCCTCTATCCTATCCTATCTTCTATCCTACCCTATCATCTATCCTATCCTATCCTCTATCCTATCCTATCCTCTATCCTATCCTATCCTCTATCCTATCCTATCCTCTATCCTATCCTATCCTCTATCCTATCCTATCCTCTATCCTATCCTATCCTCTATATTATCCTATTCTCTATCCTATCCTATCCCCTATCCTATCCTCTATCCTATCCTATCCTCTATCCTATCCTATCCTCTATCCTATCCTATCCTCTATATTATCCTATCCTCTATCCTATCCTATCCTCTATCCTATCCTATCCTCTATCCTATTCTATCCTGTATCCTATCCTATCCTCTATCCTATCCTATCCTCTAACCTATCCAATCCTCTATCCTATCCTATCCTCTATCCTATCAAATCCCCTATCCTATCCTCTATCCTATCCTATCCTCTATCCTATCCTATCCTCTATCCTATCCTATCCTCTATCCTATCCAATCCTCTATCCTATCCTATCCTCTATCCTCTATCCTATCCTATCTTCTATCCTATCCAATCCTCTATCCTATCCTATCCTCTATCCTCTATCCTATCCTATCCTCTATCCTATCCTATCCTCTATCCTATCCTATCCTGTATCATATCCAATCCTCTATCCTATCCTATCATCTATCCTCTATCCTATCCAATCCTCTATCCTATCCTATCCACTATCCTATCCTATCCTCTATACTATCCTATCCTCTATCCTATCCTATCCTCTATCCTATCCTATGCTCTATCCTATCCTATCGTGTATCCTATCCTCTATCCTATACTATCCTCTATCCTATCCTATCCTCTATCCTATCCTATCCTCTATCCTATCCTATCCTCTATCCTATCCTATCCTCTATCCTATCCTATCCTGTATCCTACCCTATCCTCTATCCTATTCTATCCTCTATCCTATCCTATCCTCTATCCTATCCTATCCTCTATCCTATCCTATCCTCTATATTATCCTATCCTCTATCCTATCCTATCCTCTATCCTCTATCCTATCCTATCCTCTATCCTATCCTATCCTCTATCCTATCCTATCCTCTATACTATCCTATCCTCTATCCTATCCTATGCTCTATCCTATCCTATCGTCTATCCTATCCTCTATCCTGTCCTATCATCTATCCTATCCTATCCTCTATCCTATCCTATCCTCTATCCTATCCAATCTTCTATCCTATCCTATCCACTATCCTATCAAATCCCCTATCCTATCCTCTATCCTATCCTATCCTGTATCCTATCCAATCCTCTATCTTATCCTATCATCTATCCTCTATCCTATCCAATCCTCTATCCTATCCTATCCACTATCCTATCCTATCCTCTATCCTATCCTATTCTCTATCCTATCCTATCCTCTATCCTATCCTATCCTCTATCCTATCCTATCCTCTATCCTGTCGTATCCTCTATCCTATCCTATCTTCTATCCTATCCTATCCTCTATCCAATCAAATCCCCTATCCTATCCTCTATCCTATCCTATCGTCTATCCTATCCTATCCTCTATCCTATCCTATTCTCTATCCTATCCTATCATCTATCCTATCGTATCCTCTATCCTATCCTATCCTCTATCCAATCCTATCCTCTATCCTATCCTATCCTATCCTCTATCCTATCCTATCCTCTATCCTCTATCCTATCCTATCCTCTATCCTATCCTATCGTCTATACTATCCTATCCTCTATCCTATCCTATCCTCTATCCTATCCTATGCTCTATCCTATCCTCTATCCTATCCTATCCTCTATCCTATCCTATCCTCTATCCTATCCTATCCTCTATCGTATCCTATCCTCTATCCTATCCTATCCTATCCTCTATCCTATCCTATCCTCTATCCTATCCTCTATCCTATCCTATCCTCTATCAAATCCTATACTCTATCCTATCCTATCGTCTATCCTATCGTCTATCCTATCCTCTATCCTATCCACTATCCTACCCTATCATCTATCCTATCAAAACCCCTATCCTATCCTCTATCCTATCGTATCCTCTACCCTATCCTATCTTCTATCCTATCCTATACTCTATCCTATCAAATCCCCTATCCTATCCTCTATCCTATCCTATCCTCTATCCTATCCTATCCTATATCCTATCCTATCCTCTATCCTATCCTATCCTCTATCCTATCCTATCCTCTTATCCTATCCTATCGTCTATCCTATCGTCTATCCTATCCTCTATCCTATCCACTATCATACCCTATCATCTATCCTATCAAATCCCCTATCCTATCCTCTATCCTATCGTATCCTCTACCCTATCCTATGTTCTATCCTATCCTATCCCCTATCCTATCCTGTATCCTATCCTATCCTGTATCCTATCCTATCCTCTATCCTATCCTATCCTATATCCTATCCTATCCTCTATCCTATCATATCCTCTATCCTATCCTATCCTCTATCCTATCCTATCGTCTATCCTATCGTCTATAATATCCTCTATCCTATCCACTATCATACCCTATCATCTATCCTATCAAATCCCCTATCCTATCCTCTATCCTATCGTATCCTCTACCCTATCCTATGTTCTATCCTATCCTATCCCCTATCCTATCCTGTATCCTATCCTATTCTGTATCCTATCCTATCCTCTATCCTATCCTATCCTATATCCTATCCTATCCTCTATCCTATCATATCCTCTATCCTATCCTATCCTCTATCCTATCCTATCGTCTATCCTATCGTCTATAATATCCTCTATCCTATCCACTATCATACCCTATCATCTATCCTATCAAATCCCCTATCCTATCCTCTATCCTATCGTATCCTCTACCCTATCCTATGTTCTATCCTATCCTATCCCCTATCCTATCCTGTATCCTATCCTATCCTGTATCCTATCCTATCCTCTATCCTATCCTATCCTATATCCTATCCTATCCTCTATCCTATCATATCCTCTATCCTATCCTATCCTCTATCCTATCCTATCCTCTATCCTATCCTATCCTCTATCCTATCCTATCCTCTATCCTATCCTATCCTATCCTATCCTCTATCCTATCCTATCCTCTATCCTATCCTATCCTCTATCCTCTATCCTATCCTATCCTCTATCCTATCCACTATCATACCCTATCATCTATCCTATCAAATCCCCTATCCTATCCTCTATCCTATCGTATCCTCTACCCTATCCTATGTTCTATCCTATCCTATCCCCTATCCTATCCTGTATCCTATCCTATCCTGTATCCTATCCTATCCTCTATCCTATCCTATCCTATATCCTATCCTATCCTCTATCCTATCATATCCTCTATCTTATCCTATCCTCTATCCTATCCTATCCTCTATCCTATCCTATCCTCTATCCTATCCTATCCTCTATCCTATCCTATCCTATCCTATCCTCTATCCTATCCTATCCTCTATCCTATCCTATCCTATCCTCTATCCTCTATCCTATCCTATCCTCTATCCTATCCACTATCATACCCTATCATCTATCCTATCAAATCCCCTATCCTATCCTCTATCCTATCGTATCCTCTACCCTATCCTATGTTCTATCCTATCCTATCCCCTATCCTATCCTGTATCCTATCCTATCCTGTATCCTATCCTATCCTCTATCCTATCCTATCCTCTATCCTATCCTATCCTCTATCCTATCCTATCCTCTATCCTATCCTATCCTATATCCTATCCTATCCTCTATCCTATCATATCCTCTATCCTATCCTATCCTCTATCCTATCCTATCCTCTATCCTATCCTATCCTCTATCCTATCCTATCCTCTATCCTATCCTATCCTATCCTATCCTCTATCCTATCCTATCCTCTATCTTATCCTATCCTCTATCCTATCCTATCCTCTATCCTATCCTATCCTCTATCCTATCCAAACCTCTATCCTATCCTATCCTCTATCCTCTATCCTATCCTATCTTCTATCCTATCCAATCCTCTATCCTATCCTATCCTCTATCCTCTATCCTATCCTATCCTCTATCCTATCCTATCCTCTATCCTATCCTATCCTCTATCCTATCCTATCCTGTATCATATCCAATCCTCTATCCTATCCTATCATCTATCCTCTATCCTATCCAATCCTCTATCCTATCCTATCCACTATCCTATCCTATCCTATAGTCTATCCTATCCTATCCTCTATCCTATCCTATCCTATCCACTATCCTATCAAATCCCCTATCCTATCCTCTATCCTATCCTATCCTGTATCCTATCCAATCCTCTATCTTATCCTATCATCTATCCTCTATCCTATCCAATCCTCTATCCTATCCTATCCACTATCCTATCCTATCCTCTATCCTATCCTATTCTCTATCCTGTCCTATCCTCTATCCCATCCTATCCTCTATCCTATCCTATCCTCTATCCTCTATCCGATCCTATCCTCTATCCCATCCTATCCTCTATCCTATCCTATCCTCTATCCTATCCTATCCTCTATCCTATCCTATCATCTATCCTATCCTATCCTCTATCCTATCCTACCGTCTATCCTATCGTCTATCCTATCCTCTATCCTATCCAATCCTCTATCCTATCCTATCCTCTATCCTATCATATCCTCTACCCTATAATATCCTCTATCCTATCCTATCCTCTATCCAATCCTCTATCCTATCCTATCCTCTATCCTATCCTCTATCCTAGCCTATCCTCTATCCTATCCTATCCAATCCCCTAACCTATGCTCTATCCTATCCTACCCACTATAATATCGTATAATCTATCATATCCTATCCTCTATCCTATAATATCATCTATCCGTTCCTACTCTCTATCCTAACCTATTCTCTATCCTAATCTCTATCCTATCCTCTATCCTAAGCTATCATCTATCCTATCAAATCCCCTATCCTATCCTCTATCCTGTCGTATCCTCTATCCAATCCTCTATCCTATCCTATCCTCTATCCTATCCTCTATCCTATCCTATCCTCTATCCTATCCTATCCTCTATCCTATCCTATCCTCTATCCTATCCTATCCTCTATCCTATCCTATCCTCTATCCTATCCTATCCTCTATCCTATCCTATCATCTATCCTATCCTATCCTCTATCCTATCCTATCCACTATCCTATCCTATCCTCTATCCTATCCTATTCTCTATCCTATCCTATCCTCTATCCTATCCTATCCTCTATCCTATCCAATCCTCTATCCTCTATCCGATCCTATCCTCTATCCCATCCTATCCTCTATCCTATCCTATCCTCTATCCTATCCTATCCTCTATCCTATCCTATCCTCTATCCTATCCTATCCTCTATCCTATCCTATCCTCTATCCTATCCTATCCTCTATCCTATCCTATCCTCTATCCTATCCTATCCTCTATCCTATCCTATCCTCTATCCTATCCTATCCTCTATCCTATCCTATCCTCTATCCTATCCTATCCTCTATCCTATCCTATCCTATCCTCTATCCTATCCTATCCTCTATCCTATCCTATCCTCTATCCTATCCTATGCTCTATCCTATCCTATCGTCTATCCTATCCTCTATCCTATCCTATCCTCTATCCTATCCTATCCAGTATCCTATCCTATCCTCTATCCTATCCTATCATCTATCCTCTATCCTATCCAATCCTCTATCCTATCCTATCCACTATCCTATCCTATCCTCTATCCTATCCTCTATCCTCTATCCTATCCTATCCTCTATCCTATCCTATCCTCTATCCTATCCTATCCTGTATCCTATCCAATCCTCTATCCTATCCTATCATCTATCCTCTATCCTATCCAATCCTCTATCCTATCCTATCCACTATCCTATCCTATCCTCTATACTATCCTATCCTCTATCCTATCCTATCCTCTATCCTATCCTATGCTCTATCCTATCCTATCGTGTATCCTATCCTCTATCCTATCCTATCCTCTATCCTATCCTATCCTCTATCCTATCCTATCCTCTATCCTATCCTATCCTCTATCCTATCCTATCCTCTATCCTATCCTATCCTCTATCCTATCCTATCCTCTATCCTACCCTATCCTCTATCCAATCCTATCCTCTATATTATCCTATCCTCTATCCTATCCTATCCTCTATCCTCTATCCTATCCTATCCTCTATCCTATCCTATCCTCTATCCTATCCTATCCTCTATAATATCCTATCCTCTATCCTATCCTATCCTCTATCCTATCCTAGCCTCTATCCTATCCTATCCTCTATCCTATCCTATCCTCTATCCTATCAAATCCCCTATCCTATCCTCTATCCTATCCTATCCTCTATCCTATCCTATCCTCTATCCTATCCTATCCTCTATCCTATCCTATCCTCTATCCTATCCTATCCTCTATCCTATCCTATCCTATCCTCTATCCTATCCTATCCTCTATCCTATCCTATCCTCTATCCTATCCTATGCTCTATCCTATCCTATCCTCTATCCTATCCTATCCTCTATCCTATCCTATCCTCTATCCTATCCTATCCTCTATCCTATCCTATCCTCTATCCTATCCTATCCTCTATCCTATCCTATCCTCTATCCTATCCTATCCTATCCTCTATCCTATCCTATCCTCTATCCTATCCTATCCTCTATCCTATCCTATGCTCTATCCTATCCTATCGTCTATCCTATCCTCTATCCTATCCTATCCTCTATCCTATCCTATCCTCTATCCTATCCTATCCTCTATCCTATCCTAGCCTCTATCCTATCCTATCCTCTATCCTATCCTATCCTCTATCCTATCAAATCCCCTATCCTATCCTCTATCCTATCCTATCCTCTATCCTATCCTATCCTCTATCCTATCCTATCCTCTATCCTATCCTATCCTCTATCCTATCCTATCCTATCCTCTATCCTATCCTATCCTCTATCCTATCCTATCCTCTATCCTATCCTATGCTCTATCCTATCCTATCGTCTATCCTATCCTCTATCCTATCCTATCCTCTATCCTATCCTATCCAGTATCCTATCCTATCCTCTATCCTATCCTATCATCTATCCTCTATCCTATCCAATCCTCTATCCTATCCTATCCACTATCCTATCCTATCCTCTATCCTATCCTCTATCCTCTATCCTATCCTATCCTCTATCCTATCCTATCCTCTATCATATCCTATCCTGTATCCTATCCAATCCTCTATCATATCCTATCATCTATCCTCTATCCTATCCAATCCTCTATCCTATCCTATCCACTATCCTATCCTATCCTCTATACTATCCTATCCTCTATCCTATCCTATCCTCTATCCTATCCTATCCTCTATCCTATCCTATGCTCTATCCTATCCTATCGTGTATCCTATCCTCTATCCTATCCTATCCTCTATCCTATCCTATCCTCTATCCTATCCTATCCTCTATCCTATCCTATCCTCTATCCTATCCTATCCTCTATCCTATCCTATCCTCTATCCTATCCTATCCTCTATCCTACCCTATCCTCTATCCTATCCTATCCTCTATATTATCCTATCCTCTATCCTATCCTATCCTCTATCCTCTATCCTATCCTATCCTCTATCCTATCCTATAGTCTATCCTATCCTATCCTCTATCCTATCCTATCCTCTATCCTATCCTATCCTCTATCCTATCCTATCCTCTATCCTATCCAATCTTCTATCCTATTCTATCCTCTATCCTATCAAATCCCCTATCCTATCCTCTATCCTATCCTATCCTGTATCCTATCCAATCCTCTATCTTATCCTATCAGCTATCCTCTATCCTATCCATCCTCTATCCTATCCTATCCTCTATCCTATCCTATCATCTATCCTATCCTATCCTCTATCCTATCCTATCCACTATCCTATCCTATCCTCTATCCTATCCTATTCTCTATCCTATCCTATCCTCTATCCTATCCTATCCTCTATCCTATCCAATCCTCTATCCTCTATCCGATCCTATCCTCTATCCCATCCTATCCTCTATCCTATCCTATCCTCTATCCTATCCTATCCTCTATCCTATCCTATCCTCTATCCTATCCTATCCTCTATCCTATCCTATCCTCTATCCTATCCTATCCTCTATCCTATCCTATCCTCTATCCTATCCTATCCTCTATCCTATCCTATCCTCTATCCTATCCTATCCTCTATCCTATCCTATCCTCTATCCTATCCTATCCTCTATCCTATCCTATCCTATCCTCTATCCTATCCTATCCTCTATCCTATCCTATCCTCTATCCTATCCTATGCTCTATCCTATCCTATCGTCTATCCTATCCTCTATCCTATCCTATCCTCTATCCTATCCTATCCAGTATCCTATCCTATCCTCTATCCTATCCTATCATCTATCCTCTATCCTATCCAATCCTCTATCCTATCCTATCCACTATCCTATCCTATCCTCTATCCTATCCTCTATCCTCTATCCTATCCTATCCTCTATCCTATCCTATCCTCTATCCTATCCTATCCTGTATCCTATCCAATCCTCTATCCTATCCTATCATCTATCCTCTATCCTATCCAATCCTCTATCCTATCCTATCCACTATCCTATCCTATCCTCTATACTATCCTATCCTCTATCCTATCCTATCCTCTATCCTATCCTATGCTCTATCCTATCCTATCGTGTATCCTATCCTCTATCCTATCCTATCCTCTATCCTATCCTATCCTCTATCCTATCCTATCCTCTATCCTATCCTATCCTCTATCCTATCCTATCCTCTATCCTATCCTATCCTCTATCCTATCCTATCCTCTATCCTACCCTATCCTCTATCCAATCCTATCCTCTATATTATCCTATCCTCTATCCTATCCTATCCTCTATCCTCTATCCTATCCTATCCTCTATCCTATCCTATCCTCTATCCTATCCTATCCTCTATAATATCCTATCCTCTATCCTATCCTATCCTCTATCCTATCCTAGCCTCTATCCTATCCTATCCTCTATCCTATCCTATCCTCTATCCTATCAAATCCCCTATCCTATCCTCTATCCTATCCTATCCTCTATCCTATCCTATCCTCTATCCTATCCTATCCTCTATCCTATCCTATCCTCTATCCTATCCTATCCTCTATCCTATCCTATCCTATCCTCTATCCTATCCTATCCTCTATCCTATCCTATCCTCTATCCTATCCTATGCTCTATCCTATCCTATCCTCTATCCTATCCTATCCTCTATCCTATCCTATCCTCTATCCTATCCTATCCTCTATCCTATCCTATCCTCTATCCTATCCTATCCTCTATCCTATCCTATCCTCTATCCTATCCTATCCTATCCTCTATCCTATCCTATCCTCTATCCTATCCTATCCTCTATCCTATCCTATGCTCTATCCTATCCTATCGTCTATCCTATCCTCTATCCTATCCTATCCTCTATCCTATCCTATCCTCTATCCTATCCTATCCTCTATCCTATCCTAGCCTCTATCCTATCCTATCCTCTATCCTATCCTATCCTCTATCCTATCAAATCCCCTATCCTATCCTCTATCCTATCCTATCCTCTATCCTATCCTATCCTCTATCCTATCCTATCCTCTATCCTATCCTATCCTCTATCCTATCCTATCCTATCCTCTATCCTATCCTATCCTCTATCCTATCCTATCCTCTATCCTATCCTATGCTCTATCCTATCCTATCGTCTATCCTATCCTCTATCCTATCCTATCCTCTATCCTATCCTATCCAGTATCCTATCCTATCCTCTATCCTATCCTATCATCTATCCTCTATCCTATCCAATCCTCTATCCTATCCTATCCACTATCCTATCCTATCCTCTATCCTATCCTCTATCCTCTATCCTATCCTATCCTCTATCCTATCCTATCCTCTATCATATCCTATCCTGTATCCTATCCAATCCTCTATCATATCCTATCATCTATCCTCTATCCTATCCAATCCTCTATCCTATCCTATCCACTATCCTATCCTATCCTCTATACTATCCTATCCTCTATCCTATCCTATCCTCTATCCTATCCTATCCTCTATCCTATCCTATGCTCTATCCTATCCTATCGTGTATCCTATCCTCTATCCTATCCTATCCTCTATCCTATCCTATCCTCTATCCTATCCTATCCTCTATCCTATCCTATCCTCTATCCTATCCTATCCTCTATCCTATCCTATCCTCTATCCTATCCTATCCTCTATCCTACCCTATCCTCTATCCTATCCTATCCTCTATATTATCCTATCCTCTATCCTATCCTATCCTCTATCCTCTATCCTATCCTATCCTCTATCCTATCCTATAGTCTATCCTATCCTATCCTCTATCCTATCCTATCCTCTATCCTATCCTATCCTCTATCCTATCCTATCCTCTATCCTATCCAATCTTCTATCCTATTCTATCCTCTATCCTATCAAATCCCCTATCCTATCCTCTATCCTATCCTATCCTGTATCCTATCCAATCCTCTATCTTATCCTATCAGCTATCCTCTATCCTATCCATCCTCTATCCTATCCTATCCACTATCCTATCGTATCCTCTATCCTATCCTATTCTCTATCCTATCCTACCCTCTATCCTATCCTATCCTCTATCCTATCCTATCCTCTATCCTACCCTATCCTCTATCCTATCCTATCCTCTATATTATCCTATCCTCTATCCTATCCTATCCTCTATCCTCTATCCGATCCTATCCTCTATCCCATCCTATCCTCTATCCTATCCTATCCTCTATCCTATCCTATCTTCTATACTATTCTATCCTCTATCCTATCAAATCCCCTATCCTATCCTCTATCCTATCCTATCCGGTATCCTATCCAATCCTCTATCCTATCCTATCATCTATCCTCAATCCTATCCTTTCCTGTATCCTATCCAATCCTCTATCCTATCCTATGCTCTATCCTATCCTATCGTCTATCCTTTCCTCTATCCTATCCTATCATATATCCTATCCTATCCTCTATCCTATCCTATCCTCTATCCTCTATCCTATCCTATCCTCTATCCTATCCAATCCTCTATCCTATCCTATCCACTATCCTATCCTATCCTCTATCCTATCCTCTATCCTCTATCCTATCCTATCCTCTATCCTATCCTATCCTCTATCCTATCCTATCCTCTATCCTATCCTATCCTCTATCCTCTATCCTATCCTATCCTCTATCCTATCCAATCCTCTATCCTATCCTATCCTCTATCCTATCAAATCCCCTATCCTATCCTCTATCCTATCCTATCCTGTATCCTATCCAATCCTCTATCTTATCCTATCAGCTATCCTCTATCCTATCCATCCTCTATCCTATCCTATCCACTATCCTATCGTAACCTCTATCCTATCCTATTCTCTATCCTATCCTACCCTCTATCCTATCCTATCCTCTATCCTATCCTATCCTCTATCCTACCCTATCCTCTATCCTATCCTATCCTCTATATTATCCTATCCTCTATCCTATCCTATCCTCTATCCTCTATCCGATCCTATCCTCTATCCCATCCTATCCTCTATCCTATCCTATCCTCTATCCTATCCTATCCTCTATCCTATCCTATCCTCTATCCTATCCTATCCTCTATCCTATCCTATCCTCTATCCTATCCTATCGTCTATCCTATCGTCTATCCTATCGTCTATCCTATCCTATCCACTATCCTATCATATCCTCTATCCTATAATATCCTCTATCCTATCCTATCCTGTATCCAATCCTCTATCCTATCCTATCCTCTATCCTATCCTATCCTCTATCCTATCCTATCTTCTATACTATTCTATCCTCTATCCTATCAAATCCCCTATCCTATCCTCTATCCTATCCTATCCGGTATCCTATCCAATCCTCTATCCTATCCTATCATCTATCCTCAATCCTATCCTTTCCTGTATCCTATCCAATCCTCTATCCTATCCTATGCTCTATCCTATCCTATCGTCTATCCTTTCCTCTATCCTATCCTATCATATATCCTATCCTATCCTCTATCCTATCCTATCCTCTATCCTCTATCCTATCCTATCCTCTATCCTATCCAATCCTCTATCCTATCCTATCCACTATCCTATCCTATCCTCTATCCTATCCTCTATCCTCTATCCTATCCTATCCTCTATCCTATCCTATCCTCTATCCTATCCTATCCTCTATCCTATCCAATCCTCTATCCTATCCTATCATCTATCCTCTATCCTATCCAATCCTCTATCCTATCCTATCCACTATCCTATCCTATCCTCTATACTATCCTATCCTCTATCCTATCCTATCCTCTATCCTATCCTATGCTCTATCCTATCCTATCGTGTATCCTATCCTCTATCCTATCCTATCTCTATCCTATCCTATCCTCTATCCCATCCTATCCTCTATCCTATCCTATCCTCTATCCTATCCTATCCTCTATCCTATCCTATCCTCTATCCTATCCTATCCTCTATCCTACCCTATCCTCTATCCTATCCTATCCTCTATATTATCCTATCCTCTATCCTATCCTATCCTCTATCCTCTATCCTATCCTATCCTCTATCCTATCCTATCCTCTATCCTATCCTATCCTCTATAATATCCTATCCTCTATCCTATCCTATCCTCTATCCTATCCTATGCTCTATCCTATCCTATCGTCTATCCTATCCTCTATCCTATCCTATCATCTATCCTATCCTATCCTCTATCCTATCCTATAGTCTATCCTATCCTATCCTCTATCCTATCCTATCCTCTATCCTATCCTATCCTCTATCCTATCCTATCCTCTATCCTATCCTATCCTCTATCCTATCCAATCTTCTATCCTATTCTATCCTCTATCCTATCAAATCCCCTATCCTATCCTCTATCCTATCCTATCCTGTATCCTATCCAATCCTCTATCTTATCCTATCAGCTATCCTCTATCCTATCCATCCTCTATCCTATCCTATCCACTATCCTATCCTATCCTCTATCCTATCCTATCCTCTATCCTATCCTACCCTCTATCCTATCCTATCCTCTATCCTATCCTATCCTCTATCCTACCCTATCCTCTATCCTATCCTATCCTCTATATTATCCTATCCTCTATCCTATCCTATCCTCTATCCTCTATCCGATCCTATCCTCTATCCCATCCTATCCTCTATCCTATCCTATCCTCTATCCTATCCTATCCTCTATCATATCCTATCCTCTATCCTATCCTATCCTCTATCCTATCCTATCCTCTATCCTATCCTATCGCCTATCCTATCGTCTATCCTATCGTCTATCCTATCCTATCCACTATCCTATCATATCCTCTATCCTATAATATCCTCTATCCTATCCTATCCCGTATTCAATCCTCTATCCTATCCTATCCTCTATCCTATCCTATCCTCTATCCTATCCTATCTTCTATACTATTCTATCCTCTATCCTATCAAATCCCCTATCCTATCCTCTATCCTATCCTATCCGGTATCCTATCCAATCCTCTATCCTATCCTATCATCTATCCTCAATCCTATCCTTTCCTGTATCCTATCCAATCCTCTATCCTATCCTATGCTCTATCCTATCCTATCGTCTATCCTATCCTCTATCCTATCCTATCATATATCCTATCCTATCCTCTATCCTATCCTATCCTCTATCCTCTATCCTATCCTATCCTCTATCCTATCCAATCCTGTATCCTATCCTATCCACTATCCTATCCTATCCTCTATCCTATCCTCTATCCTCTATCCTATCCTATCCTCTATCCTATCCTATCCTCTATCCTATCCTATCCTCTATCCTATGCTATGCTCTATCCTATCCTATCGTGTATCCTATCCTCTATCCTATCCTATCCTATCGTGTATCCTATCCTCTATCCTATCCTATCCTCTATCCTATCCTATCCTCTATCCTATCCTATCCTCTATCCTATCCTATCCTCTATCCTATCCTATCCTCTATCCTACCCTATCCTCTATCCTATCCTATCCTCTATATTATCCTATCCTCTATCCTATCCTACCCTCTATCCTCTATCCTATCCTATCCTCTATCCTATCCTATCCTCTATCCTATCCTATCCTCTATAATATCCTATCCTCTATCCTATCCTATCCTCTATCCTATCCTATGCTCTATCCTATAGTATCGTCTATCCTATCCTCTATCCTATCCTATCATCTATCCTATCCTATCCTCTATCCTATCCTATAGTCTATCCTATCCTATCCTCTATCCTATCCTATCCTCTATCCTATCCTATCCTCTATCCTATCCTATCCTCTATCCTATCCAATCTTCTATCCTATTCTATCCTCTATCCTATCAAATCCCCTACCCTATCCTCTATCCTATCCTATCCTGTATCCTATCCAATCCTCTATCTTATCCTATCAGCTATCCTCTATCCTATCCATCCTCTATCCTATCCTATCCACTATCCTATCCTATCCTCTATCCTATCCTATCCTCTATCCTATCCTACCCTCTATCCTATCCTATCCTCTATCCTATCCTATCCTCTATCCTACCCTATCCTCTATCCTATCCTATCCTCTATATTATCCTATCCTCTATCCTATCCTATCCTCTATCCTCTATCCGATCCTATCCTCTATCCCATCCTATCCTCTATCCTATCCTATCCTCTATCCTATCCTATCCTCTATCCTATCCTATCCTCTATCCTATCCTATCCTCTATCCTATCCTATCCTCTATCCTATCCTATCGCCTATCCTATCGTCTATCCTATCGTCTATCCTATCCTATCCACTATCCTATCATATCCTCTATCCTATAATATCCTCTATCCTATCCTATCCTATCCCGTATTCAATCCTCTATCCTATCCTATCCTCTATCCTATCCTATCCTCTATCCTATCCTATCTTCTATACTATTCTATCCTCTATCCTATCAAATCCCCTATCCTATCCTCTATCCTATCCTATCCGGTATCCTATCCAATCCTCTATCCTATCCTATCATCTATCCTCAATCCTATCCTTTCCTGTATCCTATCCAATCCTCTATCCTATCCTATGCTCTATCCTATCCTATCGTCTATCCTATCCTCTATCCTATCCTATCATATATCCTATCCTATCCTCTATCCTATCCTATCCTCTATCCTCTATCCTATCCTATCCTCTATCCTATCCAATCCTCTATCCTATCCTATCCACTATCCTATCCTATCCTCTATCCTATCCTCTATCCTCTATCCTATCCTATCCTCTATCCTATCCTATCCTCTATCCTATCCTATCCTCTATCCTATGCTATGCTCTATCCTATCCTATCGTGTATCCTATCCTCTATCCTATCCTATCCTCTATCCTATCCTATCCTCTATCCTATCCTATCCTCTATCCTATCCTATCCTCTATCCTATCCTATCCTCTATCCTATCCTATCCTCTATCCTATCCTATCCTCTATCCTACCCTATCCTCTATCCTATCCTATCCTCTATATTATCCTATCCTCTATCCTATCCTATCCTCTATCCTCTATCCTATCCTATCCTCTATCCTATCCTATCCTCTATCCTATCCTATCCTCTATAATATCCTATCCTCTATCCTATCCTATCCTCTATCCTATCCTATGCTCTATCCTATAGTATCGTCTATCCTATCCTCTATCCTATCCTATCATCTATCCTATCCTATCCTCTATCCTATCCTATAGTCTATCCTATCCTATCCTCTATCCTATCCTATCCTCTATCCTATCCTATCCTCTATCCTATCCTATCCTCTATCCTATCCAATCTTCTATCCTATTCTATCCTCTATCCTATCAAATCCCCTACCCTATCCTCTATCCTATCCTATCCTGTATCCTATCCAATCCTCTATCTTATCCTATCAGCTATCCTCTATCCTATCCATCCTCTATCCTATCCTATCCACTATCCTATCCTATCCTCTATCCTATCCTATCCTCTATCCTATCCTACCCTCTATCCTATCCTATCCTCTATCCTATCCTATCCTCTATCCTACCCTATCCTCTATCCTATCCCATCCTCTATATTATCCTATCCTCTATCCTATCCTATCCTCTATCCTCTATCCGATCCTATCCTCTATCCCATCCTATCCTCTATCCTATCCTATCCTCTATCCTATCCTATCCTCTATCCTATCCTATCCTCTATCCTATCCTATCGTCTATCCTATCGTCTATCCTATCCTCTATCCTATCGTCTATCCTATCCTCTATCCTATCCAATACTCTATCCTATCCTATCCTCTATCCTATCATATCCTCTATCCTATAATATCCTCTATCCTATCCTATCCTCTATACTATCCTATCCTCTATCCTATCCTATCCTCTATCCTATCCTATGCTCTATCCTATCCTATCGTCTATCCTATCCTCTATCCTATCCTATCATCTATCCTATCCTATCCTCTATCCTATCCTATAGTCTATCCTATCCTATCCTCTATCCTATCCTATCCTCTATCCTATCCTATCCTCTATCCTATCCTATCCTCTATCCTATCCAATCTTCTATCCTATTCTATCCTCTATCCTATCAAATCCCCTATCCTATCCTCTATCCTATCCTATCCTGTATCCTATCCAATCCTCTATCTTATCCTATCAGCTATCCTCTATCCTATCCATCCTCTATCCTATCCTATCCACTATCCTATCCTATCCTCTATCCTATCCTATCCTCTATCCTATCCTATCCTCTATCCCATCCTATCCTCTATCCTATCCTATCCTCTATCCTATCCTATCCTCTATCCTATCCTATCCTCTATCCTATCCTATCCTCTATCCTACCCTATCCTCTATCCTATCCTATCCTCTATATTATCCTATCCTCTATCCTATCCTATCCTCTATCCTCTATCCTATCCTATCCTCTATCCTATCATCTATCCTCTATCCTATCCAATCTTCTATCCTATCCTATCCACTATCCTATCCTATCCTCTATCCTATCCTATCCTCTATCCTATCCTATCCTCTATCCTATCCTATCCTCTATCCTATCCTATCCTCTATCCTACACTATCCTCTATCGTATCCTATCCTCTATATTATCCTATCCTCTATCCTATCCTATCCTCTATCCTCTATCCGATCCTATCCTCTATCCCATCCTATCCTCTATCCTATCATATCCTCTATCCTATAATATCCTCTACCCTATCCTATCCTGTATCCAATCCTCTATCCTATCCTATCCTCTATCCTATCCTATCCTCTATCCTATCCTATCTTCTATACTATTCTATCCTCTATCCTATCAAATCCCCTATCCTATCCTCTATCCTATCCTATCCGGTATCCTATCCAATCCTCTATCCTATCCTATCCTCTATACTATCCTATCCTCTATCCTATCCTATCCTCTATCCTATCCTATGCTCTATCCTATCCTATCGTCTATCCTATCCTCTATCCTATCCTATCATCTATCCTATCCTATCCTCTATCCTATCCTATAGTCTATCCTATCCTATCCTCTATCCTATCCTATCCTCTATCCTATCCTATCCTCTATCCTATCCAATCTTCTATCCCATACTATCCTCTATCCTATCAAATCCCCTATCCTATCCTCTATCCTATCCTATCCTGTATCCTATCCAATCCTCTATCTTATCCTCTCATCTATCCTCTATCCTATCCAATCCTCTATCCTATCCTATCCACTATCCTATCCTATCCTCTATCCTATCCTATTCTCTATCCTATCCTATCCTCTATCCTATCCTATCCTCTATCCTATCCGATCCTCTATCCTCTATCCGATCCTATCCTCTATCCCATCCTATCCTCTATCCTATCCTATCCTCTATCCTATGCTATCCTCTATCCTATCCTATCCTCTATCCTATCCTATCCTCTATCCTATCCTATCGTCTATCCTATCGTCTATCCTATCCTCTATCCTATCCTATCCTCTATCCTATTCTATCCTCTATCCTATCCTATCCTCTATCCTATCCTATCCTCTATCCTATCCTATCCTCTATATTATCCTATCCTCTATCCTATCCTATCCTCTATCCTCTATCCTATCCTATCCTCTATCCTATCCTATCCTCTATCCTATCCTATCATCTATCCTATCCTATCCTCTATCCTATCCTATAGTCTATCCTATCCTATCCTCTATCCTATCCTATCCTCTATCCTATCCTATCCTCTATCCTATCCTATCCTCTATCCTATCCAATCTTCTATCCTATTCTATCCTCTATCCTATCAAATCCCCTATCCTATCCTCTATCCTATCCTATCCTGTATCCTATCCAATCCTCTATCTTATCCTATCAGCTATCCTCTATCCTATCCATCCTCTATCCTATCCTATCCACTATCCTATCCTATCCTCTATCCTATCCTATCCTCTATCCTATCCTATCCTCTATCCTATACTATCCTCTATCCTATCCTATCCTCTATACTATCCTATCCTCTATCCTATCCTATCCTCTATCCTGTCCTATGCTCTATCCTATCCTATCGTCTATCCTATCCTCTATCCTATCCTATCATCTATCCTATCCTATCCTCTATCCTATCAAATCCATTATCCTATCCTCTATCCTATCCTATCCTGTATCCTATCCAATCCTCTATCTTATCCTATCATCTATCCTCTATCCTATCCAATCTTCTATCCTATCCTATCCACTATCCTATCCTATCCTCTATCCTATCCTATCCTCTATCCTATCCTATCCTCTATCCTATCCTATCCTCTATCCTATCCTATCCTCTATCCTACACTATCCTCTATCGTATCCTATCCTCTATATTATCCTATCCTCTATCCTATCCTATCCTCTATCCTCTATCCGATCCTATCCTCTATCCCATCCTATCCTCTATCCTATCATATCCTCTATCCTATAATATCCTCTATCCTATCCTATCCTGTATCCAATCCTCTATCCTATCCTATCCTCTATCCTATCCTATCCTCTATCCTATCCTATCTTCTATACTATTCTATCCTCTATCCTATCAAATCCCCTATCCTATCCTCTATCCTATCCTATCCGGTATCCTATCCAATCCTCTATCCTATCCTATCCTCTATACTATCCTATCCTCTATCCTATCCTATCCTCTATCCTATCCTATGCTCTATCCTATCCTATCGTCTATCCTATCCTCTATCCTATCCTATCATCTATCCTATCCTATCCTCTATCCTATCCTATAGTCTATCCTATCCTATCCTCTATCCTATCCTATCCTCTATCCTATCCTATCCTCTATCCTATCCAATCTTCTATCCCATACTATCCTCTATCCTATCAAATCCCCTATCCTATCCTCTATCCTATCCTATCCTGTATCCTATCCAATCCTCTATCTTATCCTCTCATCTATCCTCTATCCTATCCAATCCTCTATCCTATCCTATCCACTATCCTATCCTATCCTCTATCCTATCCTATTCTCTATCCTATCCTATCCTCTATCCTATCCTATCCTCTATCCTATCCGATCCTCTATCCTCTATCCGATCCTATCCTCTATCCCATCCTATCCTCTATCCTATCCTATCCTCTATCCTATCCTATCCTCTATCCTATCCTATCCTCTATCCTATCCTATCCTCTATCCTATCCTATCGTCTATCCTATCGTCTATCCTATCCTCTATCCTATCCTATCCTCTATCCTATTCTATCCTCTATCCTATCCTATCCTCTATCCTATCCTATCCTCTATCCTATCCTATCCTCTATATTATCCTATCCTCTATCCTATCCTATCCTCTATCCTCTATCCTATCCTATCCTCTATCCTATCCTATCCTCTATCCTATCCTATCCTCTATACTATCCTATCCTCTATCCTATCCTATCCTCTATCCTATCCTATGCTCTATCCTATCCTATCGTCTATACTATCCTCTATCCTATCCTATCATCTATCCTATCCTATCCTCTATCCTATCCTATAGTCTATCCTATCCTATCCTCTATCCTATCCTATCATCTATCCTATCCTATCCTCTATCCTCAATCCTATCCTTTCCTGTATCCTATCCAATCCTCTATCCTATCCTGTCCTCTATCCTATCCTATCCTCTATCCTATCCTATGCTCTATCCTATCTTATCGTCTATCCTATCCTCTATCCTATCCTATCATCTATCCTATCCTATCCTCTATCCTATCCTATCCTCTATCCTCTATCGTCTATCCTATCCTATCCTCTATCCTATCCTATCCTCTATCCTATCCTATCCTCTATACTATTGTGTCCTCTATCCTATCCTATCCTCTATCCTATCCTATGCTCTATCCTATCCTATCGTCTATCCTATCCTCTATCCTATCCTATCATCTATCCTATCCTATCCTCTATCCTCAATCCTATCCTTTCCTGTATCCTATCCAATCCTCTATCCTATCCTGTCCTCTATCCTATCCTATCCTCTATCCTATCCTATGCTCTATCCTATCCTATCGTCTATCCTATCCTCTATCCTATCCTATCATCTATCCTATCCTATCCTCTATCCTATCCTATCCTCTATCCTATCCTATCCACTATCCTATCATATCCTCTATCCTATAATATCCTCTATCCTATCCTATCCTCTATCCTCTATCCTCTATCCTCTATCCTATCCTATCCTCTATCCTATCCTATCCTCTATCCTATCCTATCCTCTATCCTATCCTATCCTCTATCCTATCCTATCCTCTACCCTATCCTAGCCTCTATCCTATTCTATCCTCTATCCTATCCTATCCTCTATCCTATCAAATCCCCTATCCTATCCTCTATCCTATCCTATCCTCTATCCTATCCTATCCTCTATCCTATCCTATCCTCTATCCTATCCTATCCACTATCCTATCATATCCTCTATCCTATAATATCCTCTATCCAATCCTCTATCCTATCCTATCCTCTATCCTATCCTATCCTCTATCCTATCCTATCTTCTATACTATTCTATCCTCTATCCTATCAAATCCCCTATCCTATCCTCTATCCTATCCTATCCGGTATCCTATACAATCCTCTATCCTATCCTATCATCTATCCTCAATCCTATCCTTTCCTGTATCCTATCCAATCCTCTATCCTATCCTGTCCTCTATCCTATCCTATCCTCTATCCTATCCTATGCTCTATCCTATCTTATCGTCTATCCTATCCTCTATCCTATCCTATCATCTATCCTATCCTATCCTCTATCCTATCCTATCCTCTATCCTATCCTATCCTCTATCCTCTATCCTCTATCCTCTATCCTCTATCATATCCTATCCTCTATCCTATCCTATCCTCTATCCTATCCTATCCTCTATACTATTGTATCCTCTATCCTATCCTATCCTCTATCCTATCCTATGCTCTATCCTATCCTATCGTCTATCCTATCCTCTATCCTATCCTATCATCTATCCTATCCTATCCTCTATCCTCAATCCTATCCTTTCCTGTATCCTATCCAATCCTCTATCCTATCCTGTCCTCTATCCTATCCTATCCTCTATCCTATCCTATGCTCTATCCTATCCTATCGTCTATCCTATCCTCTATCCAATCCTATCATCTATCCTATCCTATCCTCTATCCTATCCTATCCTCTATCCTATCCTATCCTCTATCCTCTATCCTATCATATCCTCTATCCTATCCTATCCTCTATAGTATCCTATCCTCTATACTATCCTATCCTCTATCCTATCCTATCCTCTATCCTATCCTATGCTCTATCCTATCCTATCGTCTATCCTATCCTCTATCCTATCCTATCATCTATCCTATCCTATCCTATCCTCTATCCTATCCTATCCTCTATCCTATCCTATCCTCTATCCTATCCTATCCTCTATCCTATCCTATCCTCTATCCTATCCTATCCTCTATCCTATCCTATCCTATATCCTATCCTATCCTCTATCCTATCATATCCTCTATCCTATCCTATCCTCTATCCTATCCTATCCTCTATCCTATCCTATCCTCTATCCTATCCTATCCTCTATCCTATCCTATCATCTATCCTATCCTATCCTATCCTCTATCCTATCCTATCCTCTATCCTATCCTATCCTCTATCTTATCCTATCCTCTATCCTATCCTATCCTCTATCCTATCAAATCCCCTATCCTATCCTCTATCCTATCCTATCCTCTATCCTATCCTATCCTCTATCCTATCCTATCCTCTATCCTATCATATCCTCTATCCTATCCTATCCTCTATCCTATCCTATCCTCTATCCTATCCTATCCTCTATCCTATCCTATCCTCTATCCTATCCTATCCTCTATCCTATCCTATCCTCTATCCTATAATATCCTCTATCCTATCCTATCCTCTATCCTATCGTCTATACTATCCTATCCTCTATCCTCAATCCTATCCTTTCCTATATCCTATCCAATCCTCTATCCTATCCTGTCCTCTATCCTATCCTATCCTCTATCCTATCCTATCCTCTATAGTATCCTATCCTCTATACTATCCTATCCTCTATCCTATCCTATCCTCTATCCTATCCTATGCTCTATCCTATCCTATCGTCTATCCAATCCTCTATCCTATCCTATCATCTATCCTATCCTATCCTATCCTCTATCCTATCCTATCCTGTATCCTATCCTATCCTCTATCCTATCCTATCCTCTATCCTATCCTATCCTCTATCCTATCCAATCTTCTACCCTATACTATCCTCTATCCTATCAAATCCCCTATCCTATCCTCTATCCTATCCTATCCTGTATCCTATCCAATCCTCTATCTTATCCTATCATCTATCCTCTATCCTATCCAATCCTCTATCCTATCCTATCCTCTATCCTATCCTATCCTCTATCCTATCCGATCCTCTATCCTCTATCCGATCCTATCCTCTATCCCATCCTATCCTCTATCCTATCCTATCCTCTATCCTATCCTATCATCTATCCTCAATCCCATCCTTTCCTGTATCCTATCCAATCCTCTATCCTATCCTGTCCTCTATCCTATCCTATCCTCTATCCTATCCTATGCTCTATCCTATCTTATCGTCTATCGTATCCTCTATCCTATCCTATCATCTATCCTATCCTATCCTCTATCCTATCCTATCCTCTATCCTCTATCCTCTATCCTATCCTATCCTCTATCCTATCGTATCCTCTATACTATTGTATCCTCTATCCTATCCTATCCTCTATCCTATCCTATGCTCTATCCTATCCTATCGTCTATCCTATCCTCTATCCTATCCTATCATCTATCCTATCCTATCCTCTATCCTATCCTATAGTCTATCCTATCCTATCCTCTATCCTATCCTATCCTCTATCCTATCCTATCCTCTATCCTATCCAATCTTCTATCCTATACTATCCTCTATCCTATCAAATCCCCTATCCTATCCTCTATCCTATCCTATCCTGTATCCTATCCAATCCTCTATCTTATCCTATCATCTATCCTCTATCCTATCCAATCCTCTATCCTATCCTATCCACTATCCTATCCTATCCTCTATCCTATCCTATTCTCTATCCTATCCTATCGTCTATCCTATCCTCTATCCTATCCTATCATCTATCCTATCCTATCCTCTATCCTCAATCCTATCCTTTCCTGTATCCTATCCAATCCTCTATCCTATCCTGTCCTCTATCCTATCCTATCCTCTATCCTATCCTATGCTCTATCCTATCATATCGTCTATCCTATCCTCTATCCTATCCTATCATCTATCCTATCCTATCCTCTATCCTATCCTATCCTCTATCCTCTATCCTATCATATCCTCTATCCTATCCTATCCTCTATAGTAGCCTATCATCTATACTATCCCTGTCCTCTATCCTATCCTATCCTCTATCCTATCCTATGCTCTATCCTATCCTATCGTCTATCCTATCCTCTATCCTATCCTATCATCTATCCTATCCTATCCTATATCCTATCCTATCCTCTATCCTATACTATCCTCTATCCTATCCTATCCTCTATCCTATCCTATCCTCTATCCTATCCAATCCTCTATCCTATCCTATCCTCTATCCTATCAAATCCCCTGTCCTATCCTCTATCCTATCCTATCCTCTATCCTATCCTATCATCTATCCTATCCTATCTTCTATCCTATCCTATCCAATCACCTATCCTATGCTCTATCCTATCCTATCGTCTATCCTATCCTCTATCCTATCCTATCCTCTATCCTATCCTATCCTCTATCCTATCCTAGCCTCTATCCTATCCTATCCTCTATCCTATCCTATCCTCTATCCTATCAAATCCCCTATCCTATCATCTATCCTATCCTATCCTCTATACTATCCTATCCTCTATCCTATCAAATCCCCTATCCTATCCTGTATCCTATCCTATCCTGTATCCTATCCTATCCTCTATCCTATCCTATCCTCTATCCTATCCTATCCTCTATCCTATCCTATCCTATATCCTATCCTATCCTCTATCCTCTATCCTCTATCCTATCCTATCCTCTATCCTATCCTATCGTCTATACTATTCTATCCTCTATCCTATCCTATCCTCTATCCTATCCTATCCTCTATCCTATCCTATCCTCAATTCCCTATCCTATCCTCTATCCTATCCTATCGTCTATACTATCCTATACTCTATCCTATCCTATCCTCTATCCTATCCAATCCTCTATCCTATCCTATCATCTATCCTCAATCCTATCCTATCTTCTATCCTATCCTATCTTCTATCCTATCCTATGCTCTATCCTATCCTATCCTCTATCCGATCCTCTATCCTCTATCCGATCCTATCCTCTATCCCATCCTATCCTCTATCCTATCCTATCCACTATCCTATCCTATCCTCTATCCTATCCTATCCTCTATCCTATCCTATCCTCTATCCTATCCTATCCTCTATCCTATCCTATCCTCTATCCTATCCTATCCTCTATCCTATCCTATCGTCTATCCTATCCTCTATCCTATCCAATCCTCTATCCTATCCTATCCTCTATCCTATCCTCTATCCTAGCCTATCCTCTATCCTAGCCTATCCTCTATCCTATCCTATCCAATCCCCTAACCTATGCTCTATCCTATCCTACCCACTATAATATCGTATACTCTATCATATCCTATCCTCTATCCTATAATATCATCTATCCGTTCCTACTCTCTATCCTAACCTATTCTCTATCCTATCCTCTATCCTATCCTCTATCCTAAGCTATCATCTATCCTATCAAATCCCCTATCCTATCCTCCATCCTGTCGTATGCTCTATCCTATCCTATCGTCTATCCTATCCTCTATCCTATCCTATCATCTATCCTATCCTATCCTCTATCCTATCCTATCTTCTATCCTATCCTATCCTATATCCTATCCTATCCTCTATCCTATACTATCCTCTATCCTATCCTATCCTCTATCCTATCCTATCCTCTATCCTATCCAATCCTCTATCCTATCCTATCCTCTATCCTATCAAATCCCCTGTCCTATCCTCTATCCTATCCTATCCTCTATCCTATCCTATCCTCTATCCTATCCTATCCTCTATCCTATCCTATCCTATATCCTATCCTATCCTCTATCCTCTATCCTCTATCCTATCCTATCCTCTATCCTATCCTATCGTCTATACTATTCTATCCTCTATCCTATCCTATCCTCTATCCTATCCTATCCTCTATCCTATCCTATCCTCTATCCTATCCTATCCTCAATTCCCTATCCTATCCTCTATCCTATCCTATCGTCTATACTATCCTATACTCTATCATATCCTATCCTCTATCCTATCCAATCCTCTATCCTATCCTATCATCTATCCTCAATCCTATCCTCTATCCTATCCTATCCTCTATCCTATCCTATCCTCTATCCTATCCTAGCCTCTATCCTATCCTATCCTCTATCCTATCCTATCCTCTATCCTATCAAATCCCCTATCCTATCATCTATCCTATCCTATCCTCTATACTATCCTATCCTCTATCCTATCAAATCCCCTGTCCTATCCTGTATCCTATCCTATCCTCTATCCTATCCTATCCTCTATCCTATCCTATCCTCTATCCTATCCTATCCTCTATCCTATCCTATCCTATATCCTATCCTATCCTCTATCCTCTATCCTCTATCCTATCCTATCCTCTATCCTATCCTATCGTCTATACTATTCTATCCTCTATCCTATCCTATCCTCTATCCTATCCTATCCTGTATCCTATCCTATCATCTATCCTCAATCCTATCCTATCTTCTATCCTATCCTATCCTCTATCCTATCCTATCATCTATCCTCAATCCTATCCTATCTTCTATCCTATCCTATCCTCTATCCTATCCTATGCTCTATCCTATCCTATCCTCTATCCGATCCTCTATCCTCTATCCGATCCTATCCTCTATCCCATCCTATCCTCTATCCTATCCTATCCACTATCCTATCCTATCCTCTATCCTATCCTATCCTCTATCCTATCCTATCCTCTATCCTATCCTATCCTCTATCCTATCCTATCCTCTATCCTATCCTATCCTCTATCCTATCCTATCGTCTATCCTATCCTCTATCCTATCCAATCCTCTATCCTATCCTATCCTCTATCCTATCATATCCTCTATCCTATAATATCCTCTATCCTATCCTATCCTCTATTCAATCCTCTATCCTATCCTATCCTCTATCCTATCCTCTATCCTAGCCTATCCTCTATCCTATCCTATCCAATCCCCTAACCTATGCTCTATCCTATCCTACCCACTATAATATCGTATACTCTATCATATCCTATCCTCTATCCTATAATATCATCTATCCGTTCCTACTCTCTATCCTAACCTATTCTCTATCCTATCCTCTATCCTATCCTCTATCCTAAGCTATCATCTATCCTATCAAATCCCCTATCCTATCCTCTATCCTGTCGTATGCTCTATCCTATCCTATCGTCTATCCTATCCTCTATCCTATCCTATCATCTATCCTATCCTATCCTCTATCCTATCCTATCCTCTATCCTATCCTATCCTCTATCCTATCCTATCCTCTATCCTATCCTATCTTCTATCCTATCCTATCCTCTATCCAATCAAATCCCCTATCCTATCCTATCCTCTATATTATCCAATCCTCTATCCTAGCCTATCCTCTATCCTATCCTATCCTCTATCCTATCCTATCGTCTATCCTATCGTCTATCCTATCCTCTATCCTATCCACTATCCTACCCTATCATCTATCCTATCAAAACCCCTATCCTATCCTCTATCCTATCGTATCCTCTACCCTATCCTATCTTCTATCCTATCCTATACTCTATCCTATCAAATCCCCTGTCCCATCCTCTATCCTATCCTATCCTCTATCCTATCCTATCCTCTATCCTATCCTATCTTCTATCCTATCCTATCCAATCACCTATCCTATGCTCTATCCTATCCTACCCACTATAATATCGTATACTCTATCATATCCTATCCTCTATCCTATAATATCATCTATCCGTTCCTACTCTCTATCCTAACCTATTCTCTATCCTATCCTCTATCCTATCCTCTATCCTAAGCTATCATCTATCCTATCAAATCCCCTATCCTATCCTCTATCCTGTCGTATCCTCTATCCTATCCTATCGTCTATCCTATCCTCTATCCTATCCTATCCTCTATCCTATCCTATCCTCTATCCTATCCTATCCTATATCCTATCCTATCCTCTATCCTATACTATCCTCTATCCTATCCTATCCTCTATCCTATCCAATCCTCTATCCTATCCTATCCTCAATCCTATCAAATCCCCTGTCCTATCCTCTATCCTATCCTATCCTCTATCCTATCCTATCTTCTATCCTATCCTATCCAATCACCTATCCTATGCTCTATCCTATCCTACCCTCTATAATATCGTATACTCTATCATATCCTATCCTCTATCCTCGTAATATCATCTATCCGTTCCTACTCTCTATCCTAACCTATTCTCTATCTTATCCTCTATCCTATCCTCTATTCTATCCTCTATCCTACCCTATCATCTATCCTATCAAATCCCCTATCCTATCCTCTATCCTGTCGTATCCTCTATCCTATCCTATCTTCTATCCTATCCTATCCTCTATCCTATCAAATCCCCTATCCTATCCTCTATCCTATCCTATCCTCTATCCTATCCTATCCTCTATCCTATCCTATCCTCTATCCTATCCTATCCTCTATCCTATCCTATCCTCTATCCTATCCTATCCTCTATCCTATCCTATCCTCTATCCTATCTTATCGTCTATCCTATCGTCTATCCTATCCTCTATCCTATCCACTATCCTACCCTATCATCTATCCTATCAAAACCCCTATCCTATCCTCTATCCTATCGTATCCTCTACCCTATCCTATCTTCTATCCTATCCTATACTCTATCCTATCAAATCCCCTATCCTATCCTCTATCCTATCCTATCCTCTATTCTATCCTATCCTATATCCTATCCTATCCTCTATCCTATACTATCCTCTATCCTATCCTATCCTCTATCCTATCCTATCCTCTATCCTATCCAATCCTCTATCCTATCCTATCCTCTATCCTATCAAATCCCCTGTCCTATCCTCTATCCTATCCTATCCTCTATCCTATCCTATCGTCTATCCTATCGTCTATCCTATCCTCTATCCTATCCACTATCCTACCCTATCATCTATCCTATCAAAACCCCTATCCTATCCTCTATCCTATCGTATCCTCTACCCTATCCTATCTTCTATCCTATCCTATACTCTATCCTATCAAATCCCCTGTCCCATCCTCTATCCTATCCTATCCTCTATCCTATCCTATCCTCTATCCTATCCTATCCTCTATCCTATCCTATCCTCTATCCTATCCACTATCCTACCCTATCATCTATCCTATCAAAACCCCTATCCTATCCTCTATCCTATCGTATCCTCTACCCTATCCTATCTTCTATCCTATCCTATACTCTATCCTATCAAATCCCCTATCCTATCCTCTATCCTATCCTATCCTCTATTCTATCCTATCCTATATCCTATCCTATCCTCTATCCTATACTATCCTCTATCCTATCCTATCCTCTATCCTATCCTATCCTCTATCCTATCCAATCCTCTATCCTATCCTATCCTCTATCCTATCAAATCCCCTGTCCTATCCTCTATCCTATCCTATCCTCTATCCTATCCTATCCTCTATCCTATCCTATCTTCTATCCTATCCTATCCAATCACCTATCCTATGCTCTATCCTATCCTATCGTCTATCCTATCCTCTATCCTATCCTATCCTCTATCCTATCCTATCCTCTATCCTATCCTAGCCTCTATCCTATCCTATCCTCTATCCTATCCTATCCTCTATCCTATCAAATCCCCTATCCTATCATCTATCCTATCCTATCCTCTATACTATCCTATCCTCTATCCTATCAAATCCCCTATCCTATCCTGTATCCTATCCTATCCTCTATCCTATCCTATCCTCTATCCTATCCTATCCTCTATCCTATCCTATCCTCTATCCTATCCTATCCTATATCCTATCCTATCCTCTATCCTCTATCCTCTATCCTATCCTATCCTCTATCCTATCCTATCGTCTATACTATTCTATCCTCTATCCTATCCTATCCTCTATCCTATCCTATCCTCTATCCTATCCTATCCTCTATCCTATCCTATCCTCAATTCCCTATCCTATCCTCTATCCTATCCTATCGTCTATCCTATCCTATCATCTATCCTCAATCCTATCCTATCTTCTATCCTATCCTATCCTCTATCCTATCCTATGCTCTATCCTATCCTATCCTCTATCCGATCCTCTATCCTCTATCCGATCCTATCCTCTATCCCATCCTATCCTCTATCCTATCCTATCCACTATCCTATCCTATCCTCTATCCTATCCTATCCTCTATCCTATCCTATCCTCTATCCTATCCTATCCTCTATCCTATCCTATCCTCTATCCTATCCTATCCTCTATCCTATCCTATCGTCTATCCTATCCTCTATCCTATCCTATCCTCTATCGTATCCACTATCCTACCCTATCATCTATCCTATCAAAACCCCTATCCTATCCTCTATCCTATCGTAACCTCTACCCTATCCTATCTTCTATCCTACCCTATACTCTATCCTATCAAATCCCCTATCCTATCCTCTATCCTATCCTATCCTCTATTCTATCCTATCCTATATCCTATCCTATCCTCTATCCTATACTATCCTCTATCCTATACTATCCTCTATCCTATCCTATCCTCTATCCTATCCTATCCTCTATCCTATCCAATCCTCTATCCTATCCTATCCTCAATCCTATCAAATCCCCTGTCCTATCCTCTATCCTATCCTATCCTCTATCCTATCCTATCTTCTATCCTATCCTATCCAATCACCTATCCTATGCTCTATCCTATCCTACCCACTATAATATCGTATACTCTATCATATCCTATCCTCTATCCTATAATATCATCTATCCGTTCCTACTCTCTATCCTAACCTATTCTCTATCCTATCCTCTATCCTATCCTCTATCCTAAGCTATCATCTATCCTATCAAATCCCCTATCCTATCCTCTATCCTGTCGTATCCTCTATCCTATCCTATCGTCTATCCTATCCTCTATCCTATCCTATCCTCTATCCTATCCTATCCTCTATCCTATCCTATCCTATATCCTATCCTATCCTCTATCCTATACTATCCTCTATCCTATCCTATCCTCTATCCTATCCAATCCTCTATCCTATCCTATCCTCAATCCTATCAAATCCCCTGTCCTATCCTCTATCCTATCCTATCCTCTATCCTATCCTATCTTCTATCCTATCCTATCCAATCACCTATCCTATGCTCTATCCTATCCTACCCTCTATAATATCGTATACTCTATCATATCCTATCCTCTATCCTCGTAATATCATCTATCCGTTCCTACTCTCTATCCTAACCTATTCTCTATCTTATCCTCTATCCTATCCTCTATTCTATCCTCTATCCTACCCTATCATCTATCCTATCAAATCCCCTATCCTATCCTCTATCCTGTCGTATCCTCTATCCTATCCTATCTTCTATCCTATCCTATCCTCTATCCTATCAAATCCCCTATCCTATCCTCTATCCTATCCTATCCTCTATCCTATCCTATCCTCTATCCTATCCTATCCTCTATCCTATCCTATCCTCTATCCTATCCTATCCTCTATCCTATCCTATCCTCTATCCTATCCTATCCTCTATCCTATCTTATCGTCTATCCTATCGTCTATCCTATCCTCTATCCTATCCACTATCCTACCCTATCATCTATCCTATCAAAACCCCTATCCTATCCTCTATCCTATCGTATCCTCTACCCTATCCTATCTTCTATCCTATCCTATACTCTATCCTATCAAATCCCCTATCCTATCCTCTATCCTATCCTATCCTCTATTCTATCCTATCCTATATCCTATCCTATCCTCTATCCTATACTATCCTCTATCCTATCCTATCCTCTATCCTATCCTATCCTCTATCCTATCCAATCCTCTATCCTATCCTATCCTCTATCCTATCAAATCCCCTGTCCTATCCTCTATCCTATCCTATCCTCTATCCTATCCTATCGTCTATCCTATCGTCTATCCTATCCTCTATCCTATCCACTATCCTACCCTATCATCTATCCTATCAAAACCCCTATCCTATCCTCTATCCTATCGTATCCTCTACCCTATCCTATCTTCTATCCTATCCTATACTCTATCCTATCAAATCCCCTGTCCCATCCTCTATCCTATCCTATCCTCTATCCTATCCTATCCTCTATCCTATCCTATCCTCTATCCTATCCTATCCTCTATCCTATCCACTATCCTACCCTATCATCTATCCTATCAAAACCCCTATCCTATCCTCTATCCTATCGTATCCTCTACCCTATCCTATCTTCTATCCTATCCTATACTCTATCCTATCAAATCCCCTATCCTATCCTCTATCCTATCCTATCCTCTATTCTATCCTATCCTATATCCTATCCTATCCTCTATCCTATACTATCCTCTATCCTATCCTATCCTCTATCCTATCCTATCCTCTATCCTATCCAATCCTCTATCCTATCCTATCCTCTATCCTATCAAATCCCCTGTCCTATCCTCTATCCTATCCTATCCTCTATCCTATCCTATCCTCTATCCTATCCTATCTTCTATCCTATCCTATCCAATCACCTATCCTATGCTCTATCCTATCCTATCGTCTATCCTATCCTCTATCCTATCCTATCCTCTATCCTATCCTATCCTCTATCCTATCCTAGCCTCTATCCTATCCTATCCTCTATCCTATCCTATCCTCTATCCTATCAAATCCCCTATCCTATCATCTATCCTATCCTATCCTCTATACTATCCTATCCTCTATCCTATCAAATCCCCTATCCTATCCTGTATCCTATCCTATCCTCTATCCTATCCTATCCTCTATCCTATCCTATCCTCTATCCTATCCTATCCTCTATCCTATCCTATCCTATATCCTATCCTATCCTCTATCCTCTATCCTCTATCCTATCCTATCCTCTATCCTATCCTATCGTCTATACTATTCTATCCTCTATCCTATCCTATCCTCTATCCTATCCTATCCTCTATCCTATCCTATCCTCTATCCTATCCTATCCTCAATTCCCTATCCTATCCTCTATCCTATCCTATCGTCTATCCTATCCTATCATCTATCCTCAATCCTATCCTATCTTCTATCCTATCCTATCCTCTATCCTATCCTATGCTCTATCCTATCCTATCCTCTATCCGATCCTCTATCCTCTATCCGATCCTATCCTCTATCCCATCCTATCCTCTATCCTATCCTATCCACTATCCTATCCTATCCTCTATCCTATCCTATCCTCTATCCTATCCTATCCTCTATCCTATCCTATCCTCTATCCTATCCTATCCTCTATCCTATCCTATCCTCTATCCTATCCTATCGTCTATCCTATCCTCTATCCTATCCTATCCTCTATCGTATCCACTATCCTACCCTATCATCTATCCTATCAAAACCCCTATCCTATCCTCTATCCTATCGTAACCTCTACCCTATCCTATCTTCTATCCTACCCTATACTCTATCCTATCAAATCCCCTATCCTATCCTCTATCCTATCCTATCCTCTATTCTATCCTATCCTATATCCTATCCTATCCTCTATCCTATACTATCCTCTATCCTATACTATCCTCTATCCTATCCTATCCTCTATCCTATCCTATCCTCTATCCTATCCAATCCTCTATCCTATCCTATCCTCAATCCTATCAAATCCCCTGTCCTATCCTCTATCCTATCCTATCCTCTATCCTATCCTATCTTCTATCCTATCCTATCCAATCACCTATCCTATGCTCTATCCTATCCTACCCTCTATAATATCGTATACTCTATCATATCCTATCCTCTATCCTCGTAATATCATCTATCCGTTCCTACTCTCTATCCTAACCTATTCTCTATCTTATCCTCTATCCTATCCTCTATCCTATCCTCTATCCTACCCTATCATCTATCCTATCAAATCCCCTATCCTATCCTCTATCCTGTCGTATCCTCTATCCTATCCTATCTTCTATCCTATCCTATCCTCTATCCTATCAAATCCCCTATCCTATCCTCTATCCTATCCTATCCTCTATCCTATCCTATCCTCTATCCTATCCTATCCTCTATCCTATCCTATCCTCTATCCTATCCTATCCTCTATATTATCCAATCCTCTATCCTAGCCTATCCTCTATCCTATCCTATTCTCTATCCTATCCTATCCTCTATCCTATCCTATCCTCTATCCTATCCTATCCCCTATTCTATCCTATCGTCTATCCTATCGTCTATCCTATCCTCTATCCTATCCACTATCCTACCCTATCATCTATCCTTTCAAAACCCCTATCCTATCCTCTATCCTATCCTATCCTCTATCCTATCCTATCCTCTATCCTATCCTATCCTCTATCCTATCCTATCCTATATCCTATCCTATCCTCTATCCTCTATCCTCTATCCTATCCTATCCTCTATCCTATCCTATCGTCTATACTATCCTATCCTCTATCCTATCCTATCATCTATCCTATCCTATCCTCTATCCTATCCTATCCTCAATCCTCTATCCTATCCTATCCTCTATCCTATCCTATCGTCTATGCTATCCTATCCTCAATCCTCTATCCTATCCTATCCTCTATCCTATCCTATCGTCTATACTATCCTATCCTCTATCCTATCCTATCCTCTATCCTATCCAATCCTCTATCCTATCCTATCATCTATCCTCAATCCTATCCTTTCCTGTATCCTATCCAATCCTCTATCCTATCCTGTCCTCTATCCTATCCTATCCTCTATCCTATCCTATGCTCTATCCTATCCAATCCTCTATCCTATCCTGTCCTCTATCCTATCCTATCCTCTATCCTATCCTATGCTCTATCCTATCCTATCGTCTATCCTATCCTCTATCCTATCCTATCATCTATCCTATCCTATCCTCTATCCTATCCTATCCTCTATCCTCTATCCTATCCTATCCTCTATCCTCTATCCTATCCTATCCTCTATCCTATCCTATCCTCTATCCTATCCTATCCTCTATACTATCCTATCCTCTATCCTATCCTATCCTCTCTCCTATCCTATGCTCTATCCTATCCTATCGTCTATCCTATCCTCTATCCTATCCTATCATCTATCCTATCCTATCCTCTAACCTATCCTATAGTCTATCCTATCCTATCCTCTATCCTATCCTATCCTCTATCCTATCCTATCCTATATCCTATCCTATCCTCTATCCTATACTATCCTCTATCCTATCCTATCCTCTATCCTATCAAATCCCCTGTCCTATAGTCTATCCTATCCTATCCTCTATCCTATCCTATCCTCTATCCTATCCTATCTTCTATCCTATCCTATCCAATCACCTATCCTATGCTCTATCCTATCCTATCGTCTATCCTATCCTCTATCCTATCCTATCCTCTATCCTATCCTATCCTCTATCCTATCCTATCGTCTATCCTATCCTCTATCCTATCCAATCCTCTATCCTATCCTATCCTCTATCCTATCATATCCTCTATCCTATAATATCCTCTATCCTATCCTATCCTCTATCCAATCCTCTATCCTATCCTATCCTCTATCCTATCCTCTATCCTAGCCTATCCTCTATCCTATCCTATCCAATCCCCTAACCTATGCTCTATCCTATCCTACCCTCTATAATATCGTATACTCTATCATATCCTATCCTCTATCCTATAATATCATCTATCCGTTCCTACTCTCTATCCTAACCTATTCTCTATCCTATCCTCTATCCTATCCTATCCTCTATCCTATCCTATCCTCTATCCTATCCTATCCTATATCCTATCCTATCCTCTATCCTATCCAATCCTCTATCCTATCCTGTCCTCAATCCTATCAAATCCCCTGTCCTATCCTCTATCCTATCCTATCCTCTATCCTATCCTATCTTCTATCCTATCCTATCCAATCACCTATCCTATGCTCTATCCTATCCTACCCTCTATAATATCGTATACTCTATCATATCCTATCCTGTATCCTCGTAATATCATCTAACCGTTCCTACTCTCTATCCTAACCTATACTCTATCTTATCCTCTATCCTATCCTCTATCCTATCCTCTATCCTACCCTATCATCTATCCTATCAAATCCCCTATCCTATCCTCTATCCTGTCGTATCCTCTATCCTATCCTATCTTCTATCCTATCCTATCCTCTATCCTATCAAATCCCCTATCCTATCCTCTATCCTATCCTATCCTCTATCCTATCCTATCCTCTATCCTATCCTATCCTCTATCCTATCCTATCCTCTATCCTATCCTATCCTCTATATTATCCAATCCTCTATCCTAGCCTATCCTCTGTCCTATCCTATCCTCTATCCTATCCTATCCTCTATCCTATCCTATCCTCTATCCTATCCTATCCTCTATCCTATCCTATCGTCTATCCTATCGTCTATCCTATCCTCTATCCTATCCACTATCCTACCCTATCATCTATCCTATCAAAACCCCTATCCTATCCTCTATCCTATCCTATCCTCTATCCTATCCTATCCTCTATCCTATCCTATCCTCTATCCTATCCTATCCTCTATCCTATCCTATCGTCTATCCTATCGTCTATCCTATCCTCTATCCTCTATCCTCTATCCTATCCTATCCTCTATCCTATCCTATCGTCTATACTATCCTATCCTCTATCCTATCCTATCATCTATCCTATCCTATCCTCTATCCTATCCTATCCTCAATCCTCTATCCTATCCTATCCTCTATCCTATCCTATCGTCTATACTATCCTATCCTCAATCCTCTATCCTATCCTATCCTCTATCCTATCCTATCGTCTATACTATCCTATCCTCTATCCTATCCTATCCTCTATCCTATCCTATGCTCTATCCTATCCTATCGTCTATCCTATCCTCTATCCTATCCTATCATCTATCCTATCCTATCCTCTATCCTATCCTATCCTCTGTCCTCTATCCTATCCTATCCTCTATCCTCTATCCTATCCTATCCTCTATCCTATCCTATCCTCTATCCTATCCTATCCTCTATACTATCCTATCCTCTATCCTATCCTATCCTCTCTCCTATCCTATGCTCTATCCTATCCTATCGTCTATCCTATCCTCTATCCTATCCTATCATCTATCCTATCCTATCCTCTAACCTATCCTATAGTCTATCCTATCCTATCCTCTATCCTATCCTATCCTCTATCCTATCCTATCCTCTATCCTATCCAATCTTCTATCCTATCCTATCCTCTATCCTATCAAATCCCCTATCCTATCCTCTATCCTATCCTATCCTGTATCCTATCCAATCCTCTATCTTATCCTATCATCTATCCTCTATCCTATCCTATCCTCTATACTATCCTATCCTCTATCCTATCCTATCCTCTCTCCTATCCTATGCTCTATCCTATCCTATCGTCTATCCTATCCTCTATCCTATCCTATCATCTATCCTATCCTATCCTCTAACCTATCCTATAGTCTATCCTATCCTATCCTCTATCCTATCCTATCCTCTATCCTATCCTATCCTCTATCCTATCCAATCTTCTATCCTATCCTATCCTCTATCCTATCAAATCCCCTATCCTATCCTCTATCCTATCCTATCCTGTATCCTATCCAATCCTCTATCTTATCCTATCATCTATCCTCTATCCTATCCAATCCTCTATCCTATCCTATCCACTATCCTATCCTATGCTCTATCCTATGCTATTCTCTATCCTATCGTATCCTCTATCCTATCCTATCCTCTATCCTATCCGATCCTCTATCCTCTATCCGATCCTATCCTCTATCCCATCCTATCCTCTATCCTATCCTATCCTCTATCCTATCCTATCCTCTATCCTATCCTATCCTCTATCCTATCCTATCCTCTATCCTATCCTATCGTCTATCCTATCGTCTATCCTATCCTCTATCCTATCCAATCCTCTATCCTATCCTATCCTCTATCCTATCATATCCTCTATTCTATAATATCCTCTATCCTATCCTATCCTCTATCCTATCCTATCCTCTATCCTATCCTATCGTCTATCCTATCGTCTATCCTATCCTCTATCCTATCCAATCCTCTATCCTATCCTATCCTCTATCCTATCATATCCTCTATCCTATAATATCCTCTATCCTATCCTATCCTCTATCCTATCCTATCCAATCCCCTAACCTATGCTCTATCCTATCCTACCCACTATAATATCGTATACTCTATCATATCCTATCCTCTATACCATAATAATATCATCTATCCGTTCCTACTCTCTATCCTAACCTATTCTCTATCCTATCCCCTATCCTATCCTCTATCCTAAGCTATCATCTATCCTATCAAATCCCCTATCCTATCCTCTATCCTGTCGTATCCTCTATCCTATCCTATCGTCTATCCTATCCTCTATCCTATCCTATCATCTATCCTATCCTATCCTCTATCCTATCCTATCCTCTATCCTATCCTATCCTCTATCCTGTCGTATCCTCTATCCTATCCAATCTTCTATCCTATCCTATCCTCTATCCAATCAAATCCCCTATCCTATCCTCTATCCTATCCTATCCTATATCCTATCCTATCCTCTATCCTATACTATCCTCTATCCTATCCTATCCTCTATCCTATCCTATCCTCTATCCTATCCAATCCGCTATCCTATCCTATCCTCTATCCTATCAAATCCCCTGTCCTATCCTCTATCCTATCCTATCCTCTATCCTATCCTATCCTCTATCCTATCCTATCTTCTATCCTATCCTATCCAATCACCTATCCTATGCTCTATCCTATCCTATCGTCTATCCTATCCTCTATCCTATCCTATCCTCAATCCTATCAAATCCCCTGTCCTATCCTCTATCCTATCCTATCCTCTATCCTATCCTATCCTCTATCCTATCCTATCTTCTATCCTATCCTATCCAATCACCTATCCTATGCTCTATCCTATCCTACCCTCTATAATATCGTATACTCTATCATATCCTATCCTCTATCCTCGTAATATCATCTATCCGTTCCTACTCTCTATCCTAACCTATTCTCTATCTTATCGTCTATCCTATCCTCTATCCTATCCTCTATCCTACCCTATCATCTATCCTATCAAATCCCCTATCCTATCCTCTATCCTGTCGTATCCTCTATCCTATCCTATCTTCTATCCTATCCTATCCTCTATCCTATCAAATCCCCTATCCTGTCCTCTATCCTATCCTATCCTCTATCCTATCCTATACTCTATCCTATCCTATCGTCTATCCTATCCTCTATCCTATCCTATCATCTATCCTATCCTATCCTCTATCCTATCCTATCCTCTATCCTCTATCCTATCCTATCCTCTATCCTATCCTATGCTCTATCCTATCCTATCGTCTATCCTATCCTCTATCCTATCCTATCATCTATCCTATCCTATCCTCTAACCTATCCTATAGTCTATCCTATCCTATCCTCTATCCTATCCTATCCTCTATCCTATCCTATCCTCTATCCTATCCAATCTTCTATCCTATCCTATCCTCTATCCTATCAAATCCCCTATCCTATCCTCTATCCTATCCTATCCTGTATCCTATCCAATCCTCTATCTTATCCTATCATCTATCCTCTATCCTATCCAATCCTCTATCCTATCCTATCCACTATCCTATCCTATCCTCTATCCTATCCTATTCTCTATCCTATCCTATCCTCTATCCTATCCTATCCTCTATCCTATCCGATCCTCTATCCTCTATCCGATCCTATCCTCTATCCCATCCTATCCTCTATCCTATCCTTTCCTCTATCCTATCCTATCCTCTATCCTATCCTATCCTCTATCCTATCCTATCCTCTATCCTATCCTATCCTCTATCCTATCCTATCCTCTATCCTATCGTCTATCCTATCCTCTATCCTATCCTCTATCCTACCCTATCATCTATCCTATGAAATCCCCTATCCTATCCTCTATCCTGTCGTATCCTCTATCCTATCCTATCTTCTATCCTATCCTATCCTCTATCCTATCAAATCCCCTATCCTGTCCTCTATCCTATCCTATCCTCTATCCTATCCTATGCTCTATCCTATCCTATCGTCTATCCTATCCTCTATCCTATCCTATCATCTATCCTATCCTATCCTCTATCCTATCCTATCCTCTATCCTCTATCCTATCCTATCCTCTATCCTATCCTATGCTCTATCCTATCCTATCGTCTATCCTATCCTCTATCCTATCCTATCATCTATCCTATCCTATCCTCTAACCTATCCTATAGTCTATCCTATCCTATCCTCTATCCTATCCTATCCTCTATCCTATCCTATCCTCTATCCTATCCAATCTTCTATCCTATCCTATCCTCTATCCTATCAAATCCCCTATCCTATCCTCTATCCTATCCTATCCTGTATCCTATCCAATCCTCTATCTTATCCTATCATCTATCCTCTATCCTATCCAATCCTCTATCCTATCCTATCCACTATCCTATCCTATCCTCTATCCTATCCTATTCTCTATCCTATCCTATCCTCTATCCTATCCTATCCTCTATCCTATCCGATCCTCTATCCTCTATCCGATCCTATCCTCTATCCCATCCTATCCTCTATCCTATCCTTTCCTCTATCCTATCCTATCCTCTATCCTATCCTATCCTCTATCCTATCCTATCCTCTATCCTATCCTATCCTCTATCCTATCATATCCTCTATCCTATAATATCCTCTATGCTATCCTATCCTGTATCCTATCCTATCCAATCCCCTAACCTATGCTCTATCCTATCCTACCCACTATAATATCGTATACTCTATCATATCCTATCCTCTATACCATAATAATATCATCTATCCGTTCCTACTCTCTATCCTAACCTATTCTCTATCCTATCCTCTATCCTATCCTCTATCCTAAGCTATCATCTATCCTATCAAATCCCCTATCCTATCATCTATCCTATCCTATCCTCTATACTATCCTATCCTCTATCCTATCAAATCCCCTATCCTATCCTGTATCCTATCCTATCCTCTATCCTATCCTATCCTCTATCCTATCCTATCCTCTATCCTATCCTATCCTATCCTCTATCCTCTATCCTCTATCCTCTATCCTCTATCCTATCCTATCCTCTATCCTATCCTATCGTCTATACTATCCTATCCTCTATCCTATCCTATCCTCTATCCTATCCTATCCTCTATCCTATCCTATCCTCAATCCTCTATCCTATCCTATCCTCTATCCTATCCTATCGTCTATACTATCCTATCCTCTATCGTATCCTATCCTCTATCCTATCCAATCCTCTATCCTATCCTATCATCTATCCTCAATCATATCCTATCTTCTATCCTATCCTATCCTCTATCCTATCCTATCCTCTATCCTATCCTATCCTCTTTCCGATCCTCTATCCTCTATCCGATCCTATCCTCTATCCCATCCTATCCTCTATCCTATCCTATCCTCTATCCTATCCTATCCTCTATCCTATCCTATCCTCTATCCTATCCTATCCTCTATCCTATCCTATCCTCTATCCTATCCTGTCCTCTATCCTATCCTATCGTCTATCCTATCCTCTATCCTATCCAATCCTCTATCCTATCCTATCCTCTATCCTATCATATCCTCTATCCTATAATATCCTCTATCCTATCCTATCCTCTATCCAATCCTCTATCCTATCCTATCCTCTATCCTATCCTCTATCCTAGCCTATCCTCTATCCTATCCTATCCAATCCCCTAACCTATGCTCTATCCTATCCTACCCACTATAATATCGTATACTCTATCATATCCTATCCTCTATCCTATAATATCATCTATCCGTTCCTACTCTCTATCCTAACCTATTCTCTATCCTATCCTCTATCCTAAGCTATCATCTATCCTATCAAATCCCCTATCCTATCCTCTATCCTGTCGTATCCTCTATCCTATCCTATCGTCTATCCTATCCTCTATCCTATCCTATCCTCTATCCTATCCTATCCTCTATCCTATCCTATCCTATATCCTATCCTATCCTCTATCCTATACTATCCTCTATCCTATCCTATCCTCTATCCTATCCAATCCTCTATCCTATCCTATCCTCAATCCTATCAAATCCCCTGTCCTATCCTCTATCCTATCCTATCCTCTATCCTATCCTATCTTCTATCCTATTCTATCCAATCACCTATCCTATGCTCTATCCTATCCTACTCTCTATAATATCGTATACTCTATCATATCCTATCCTCTATCCTCGTAATATCATCTATCCGTTCCTACTCTCTATCCTAACCTATTCTCTATCTTATCCTCTATCCTATCCTCTATTCTATCCTCTATCCTACCCTATCATCTATCCTATCAAATCCCCTATCCTATCCTCTATCCTGTCGTATCCTCTATCCTATCCTATCTTCTATCCTATCCTATCCTCTATCCTATCAAATCCCCTATCCTATCCTCTATCCTATCCTATCCTCTATCCTATCCTATCCTCTATCCTATCCTATCCTCTATCCTATCCTATCCTCTATCCTATCCTATCCTCTATCCTATCTTATCGTCTATCCTATCGTCTATTCTATCCTCTATCCTATCCACTATCCTACCCTATCATCTATCCTATCAAAACCCCTATCCTATCCTCTATCCTATCGTATCCTCTACCCTATCCTATCTTCTATCCTATCCTATACTCTATCCTATCAAATCCCCTATCCTATCCTCTATCCTATCCTATCCTCTATTCTATCCTATCCTATATCCTATCCTATCCTCTATCCTATACTATCCTCTATCCTATCCTATCCTCTATCCTATCCTATCCTCTATCCTATCCAATCCTCTATCCTATCCTATCCTCTATCCTATCAAATCCCCTGTCCTATCCTCTATCCTATCCTATCCTCTATCCTATCCTATCCTCTATCCTATCCTATCTTCTATCCTATCCTATCCAATCACCTATCCTATGCTCTATCCTATCCTATCGTCTATCCTATCCTCTATCCTATCCTATCCTCTATCCTATCCTATCCTCTATCCTATCCTAGCCTCTATCCTATCCTATCCTCTATCCTATCCTATCCTCTATCCTATCAAATCCCCTATCCTATCATCTATCCTATCCTATCCTCTATACTATCCTATCCTCTATCCTATCAAATCCCCTATCCTATCCTGTATCCTATCCTATCCTCTATCCTATCCTATCCTCTATCCTATCCTATCCTCTATCCTATCCTATCCTCTATCCTATCCTATCCTATATCCTATCCTATCCTCTATCCTCTATCCTCTATCCTATCCTATCCTCTATCCTATCCTATCGTCTATACTATTCTATCCTCTATCCTATCCTATCCTCTATCCTATCCTATCCTCTATCCTATCCTATCCTCTATCCTATCCTATCCTCAATTCCCTATCCTATCCTCTATCCTATCCTATCGTCTATACTATCCTATACTCTATCCTATCCTATCCTCTATCCTATCCAATCCTCTATCCTATCCTATCATCTATCCTCAATCCTATCCTATATTCTATCCTATCCTATCCTCTATCCTATCCTATGCTCTATCCTATCCTATCCTCTATCCGATCCTCTATCCTCTATCCGATCCTATCCTCTATCCCATCCTATCCTCTATCCTATCCTATCCACTATCCTATCCTATCCTCTATCCTATCCTATCCTCTATCCTATCCTATCCTCTATCCTATCCTATCGTCTATCCTATCCTCTATCCTATCCTATCCTCTATCGTATCCACTATCCTACCCTATCATCTATCCTATCAAAACCCCTATCCTATCCTCTATCCTATCGTATCCTCTACCCTATCCTATCTTCTATCCTATCCTATACTCTATCCTATCAAATCCCCTATCCTATCCTCTATCCTATCCTATCCTCTATTCTATCCTATCCTATATCCTATCCTATCCTCTATCCTATACTATCCTCTATCCTATACTATCCTCTATCCTATCCTATCCTCTATCCTATCCTATCCTCTATCCTATCCAATCCTCTATCCTATCCTATCCTCAATCCTATCAAATCCCCTGTCCTATCCTCTATCCTATCCTATCCTCTATCCTATCCTATCTTCTATCCTATCCTATCCAATCACCTATCCTATGCTCTATCCTATCCTACCCTCTATAATATCGTATACTCTATCATATCCTATCCTCTATCCTCGTAATATCATCTATCCGTTCCTACTCTCTATCCTAACCTATTCTGTATCTTATCCTCTATCCTATCCTCTATCCTATCCTCTATCCTACCCTATCATCTATCCTATCAAATCCCCTATCCTATCCTCTATCCTGTCGTATCCTCTATCCTATCCTATCTTCTATCCTATCCTATCCTCTATCCTATCAAATCCCCTATCCTATCCTCTATCATATCCTATCCTCTATCCTATCCTATCCTCTATCCTATCCTATCCTCTATCCTATCCTATCCTCTATCCTATCCTATCCTCTATATTATCCAATCCTCTATCCTAGCCTATCCTCTATCCTATCCTATCCTCTATCCTATCCTATCCTCTATCCTATCCTATCCTCTATCCTATCCTATCCTCTATCCTATCCTATCCTCTATTCTATCCTATCGTCTATCCTATCGTCTATCCTATCCTCTACCCTATCCACTATCCTACCCTATCATCTATCCTTTCAAAACCCCTATCCTATCCTCTATCCTATCCTATCCTCTATCCTATCCTATCCTCTATCCTATCCTATCCTCTATCCTATCCTATCCTATATCCTATCCTATCCTCTATCCTCTATCCTCTATCCTATCCTATCCTCTATCCTATCCTATCGTCTATACTATCCTATCCTCTATCCTATCCTATCATCTATTATATCCTATCCTCTATCCTATCCTATCCTCAATCCTCTATCCTATCCTATCCTCTATCCTATCCTATCGTCTATACTATCCTATCCTCAATCCTCTATCCTATCCTATCCTCTATCCTATCCTATCGTCTATACTATCCTATCCTCTATCCTATCCTATCCTCTATCCTATCCAATCCTCTATCCTATCCTATCATCTATCCTCAATCCTATCCTTTCCTGTATCCTATTCAATCCTCTATCCTATCCTGTCCTCTATCCTATCCTATCCTCTATCCTATCCTATGCTCTATCCTATCCAATCCTCTATCCTATCCTGTCCTCTATCCTATCCTATCCTCTATCCTATCCTATGCTCTATCCTATCCTATCGTCTATCCTATCCTCTATCCTATCCTATCATCTATCCTATCCTATCCTCTATCCTATCCTATCCTCTATCCTCTATCCTATCCTATCCTCTATCCTCTATCCTATCCTATCCTCTATCCTATCCTATCCTCTATCCTATCCTATCCTCTATACTATCCTATCCTCTATCCTATCCTATCCTCTCTCCTATCCTATGCTCTATCCTATCCTATCGTCTATCCTATCCTCTATCCTATCCTATCATCTATCCTATCCTATCCTCTAACCTATCCTATAGTCTATCCTATCCTATCCTCTATCCTATCCTATCCTCTATCCTATCCTATCCTATATCCTATCCTATCCTCTATCCTATACTATCCTCTATCCTATCCTATCCTCTATCCTATCAAATCCCCTGTCCTATAGTCTATCCTATCCTATCCTCTATCCTATCCTATCCTCTATCCTATCCTATCTTCTATCCTATCCTATCCAATCACCTATCCTATGCTCTATCCTATCCTATCGTCTATCCTATCCTCTATCCTATCCTATCCTCTATCCTATCCTATCCTCTATCCTATCCTATCGTCTATCCTATCCTCTATCCTATCCAATCCTCTATCCTATCCTATCCTCTATCCTATCATATCCTCTATCCTATAATATCCTCTATCCTATCCTATCCTCTATCCAATCCTCTATCCTATCCTATCCTCTATCCTATCCTCTATCCTAGCCTATCCTCTATCCTATCCTATCCAATCCCCTAACCTATGCTCTATCCTATCCTACCCACTATAATATCGTATACTCTATCATATCCTATCCTCTATCCTATAATATCATCTATCCGTTCCTACTCTCTATCCTAACCTATTCTCTATCCTATCCTCTATCCTATCCTCTATCCTATCCTATCCTATATCCTATCCTATCCTCTATCCTATCCAATCCTCTATCCTATCCTGTCCTCAATCCTATCAAATCCCCTGTCCTATCCTCTATCCTATCCTATCCTCTATCCTATCCTATCTTCTATCCTATCCTATCCAATCACCTATCCTATGCTCTATCCTATCCTACCCTCTATAATATCGTATACTCTATCATATCCTATCCTGTATCCTCGTAATATCATCTAACCGTTCCTACTCTCTATCCTAACCTATTCTCTATCTTATCCTCTATCCTATCCTCTATCCTATCCTCTATCCTACCCTATCATCTATCCTATCAAATCCCCTATCCTATCCTCTATCCTGTCGTATCCTCTATCCTATCCTATCTTCTATCCTATCCTATCCTCTATCCTATCAAATCCCCTATCCTATCCTCTATCCTATCCTATCCTCTATCCTATCCTATCCTCTATCCTATCCTATCCTCTATCCTATCCTATCCTCTATCCTATCCTATCCTCTATCCTATCCTATCCTCTATATTATCCAATCCTCTATCCTAGCCTATCCTCTATCCTATCCTATCCTCTATCCTATCCTATCCTCTATCCTATCCTATCCTCTATCCTATCCTATCCTCTATCCTATCCTATCGTCTATCCTATCGTCTATCCTATCCTCTATCCTATCCACTATCCTACCCTATCATCTATCCTATCAAAACCCCTATCCTATCCTCTATCCTATCCTATCCTCTATCCTATCCTATCCTCTATCCTATCCTATCCTCTATCCTATCCTATCCTCTATCCTATCCTATCCTCTATCCTATCCTATCCTATATCCTATCCTATCCTATCCTCTATCCTCTATCCTCTATCCTATCCTATCCTCTATCCTATCCTATCGTCTATACTATCCTATCCTCTATCCTATCCTATCATCTATCCTATCCTATCCTCTATCCTATCCTATCCTCTATCCTATCCAATCCTCTATCCTATCCTATCATCTATCCTCAATCCTATCCTTTCCTGTATCCTATTCAATCCTCTATCCTATCCTGTCCTCTATCCTATCCTATCCTCTATCCTATCCTATGCTCTATCCTATCCAATCCTCTATCCTATCCTGTCCTCTATCCTATCCTATCCTCTATCCTATCCTATGCTCTATCCTATCCTATCGTCTATCCTATCCTCTATCCTATCCTATCATCTATCCTATCCTATCCTCTATCCTATCCTATCCTCTATCCTCTATCCTATCCTATCCTCTATCCTCTATCCTATCCTATCCTCTATCCTATCCTATCCTCTATCCTATCCTATCCTCTATACTATCCTATCCTCTATCCTATCCTATCCTCTCTCCTATCCTATGCTCTATCCTATCCTATCGTCTATCCTATCCTCTATCCTATCCTATCATCTATCCTATCCTATCCTCTAACCTATCCTATAGTCTATCCTATCCTATCCTCTATCCTATCCTATCCTCTATCCTATCCTATCCTATATCCTATCCTATCCTCTATCCTATACTATCCTCTATCCTATCCTATCCTCTATCCTATCAAATCCCCTGTCCTATAGTCTATCCTATCCTATCCTCTATCCTATCCTATCCTCTATCCTATCCTATCTTCTATCCTATCCTATCCAATCACCTATCCTATGCTCTATCCTATCCTATCGTCTATCCTATCCTCTATCCTATCCTATCCTCTATCCTATCCTATCCTCTATCCTATCCTATCGTCTATCCTATCCTCTATCCTATCCAATCCTCTATCCTATCCTATCCTCTATCCTATCATATCCTCTATCCTATAATATCCTCTATCCTATCCTATCCTCTATCCAATCCTCTATCCTATCCTATCCTCTATCCTATCCTCTATCCTAGCCTATCCTCTATCCTATCCTATCCAATCCCCTAACCTATGCTCTATCCTATCCTACCCACTATAATATCGTATACTCTATCATATCCTATCCTCTATCCTATAATATCATCTATCCGTTCCTACTCTCTATCCTAACCTATTCTCTATCCTATCCTCTATCCTATCCTCTATCCTATCCTATCCTATATCCTATCCTATCCTCTATCCTATCCAATCCTCTATCCTATCCTGTCCTCAATCCTATCAAATCCCCTGTCCTATCCTCTATCCTATCCTATCCTCTATCCTATCCTATCTTCTATCCTATCCTATCCAATCACCTATCCTATGCTCTATCCTATCCTACCCTCTATAATATCGTATACTCTATCATATCCTATCCTGTATCCTCGTAATATCATCTAACCGTTCCTACTCTCTATCCTAACCTATTCTCTATCTTATCCTCTATCCTATCCTCTATCCTATCCTCTATCCTACCCTATCATCTATCCTATCAAATCCCCTATCCTATCCTCTATCCTGTCGTATCCTCTATCCTATCCTATCTTCTATCCTATCCTATCCTCTATCCTATCAAATCCCCTATCCTATCCTCTATCCTATCCTATCCTCTATCCTATCCTATCCTCTATCCTATCCTATCCTCTATCCTATCCTATCCTCTATCCTATCCTATCCTCTATCCTATCCTATCCTCTATATTATCCAATCCTCTATCCTAGCCTATCCTCTATCCTATCCTATCCTCTATCCTATCCTATCCTCTATCCTATCCTATCCTCTATCCTATCCTATCCTCTATCCTATCCTATCGTCTATCCTATCGTCTATCCTATCCTCTATCCTATCCACTATCCTACCCTATCATCTATCCTATCAAAACCCCTATCCTATCCTCTATCCTATCCTATCCTCTATCCTATCCTATCCTCTATCCTATCCTATCCTCTATCCTATCCTATCCTCTATCCTATCCTATCCTCTATCCTATCCTATCCTATATCCTATCCTATCCTATCCTCTATCCTCTATCCTCTATCCTATCCTATCCTCTATCCTATCCTATCGTCTATACTATCCTATCCTCTATCCTATCCTATCATCTATCCTATCCTATCCTCTATCCTATCCTATCCTCAATCCTCTATCCTATCCTATCCTCTATCCTATCCTATCGTCTATACTATCCTATCCTCAATCCTCTATCCTATCCTATCCTCTATCCTATCCTATCGTCTATACTATCCTATCCTCTATCCTATCCTATCCTCTATCCTATCCAATCCTCTATCCTATCCTATCATCTATGCTCAATCCTATCCTTTCCTGTATCCTATCCAATCCTCTATCCTATCCTATCCTCTATCCTATCCTATGCTCTATCCTATCCTATCGTCTATCCTATCCTCTATCCTATCCTATCATCTATCCTATCCTATCCTCTATCCTATCCTATCCTCTATCCTCTATCCTATCCTATCCTCTATCCTCTATCCTATCCTATCCTCTATCCTATCCTATCCTCTATCCTATCCTATCCTCTATACTATCCTATCCTCTATCCTATCCTATCCTCTCTCCTATCCTATGCTCTATCCTATCCTATCGTCTATCCTATCCTCTATCCTATCCTATCATCTATCCTATCCTATCCTCTAACCTATCCTATAGACTATCCTATCCTATCCTCTATCCTATCCTATCCTCTATCCTATCCTATCCTCTATCCTATCCAATCTTCTATCCTATCCTATCCTCTATCCTATCAAATCCCCTATCCTATCCTCTATCCTATCCTATCCTGTATCCTATCCAATCCTCTATCTTATCCTATCATCTATCCTCTATCCTATCCTATCCTCTATACTATCCTATCCTCTATCCTATCCTATCCTCTCTCCTATCCTATGCTCTATCCTATCCTATCGTCTATCCTATCCTCTATCCTATCCTATCCTCTATCCTATCCTATCCTCTATCCTATCAAATCCCCTATCCTATCCTCTATCCTATCCTATCCTGTATCCTATCCAATCCTCTATCTTATCCTATCATCTATCCTCTATCCTATCCAATCCTCTATCCTATCCTATCCACTATCCTATCCTATGCTCTATCCTATGCTATTCTCTATCCTATCGTATCCTCTATCCTATCCTATCCTCTATCCTATCCGATCCTCTATCCTCTATCCGATCCTATCCTCTATCCCATCCTATCCTCTATCCTATCCTATCCTCTATCCTATCCTATCCTCTATCCTATCCTATCCTCTATCCTATCCTATCCTCTATCCTATCCTATCGTCTATCCTATCGTCTATCCTATCCTCTATCCTATCCAATCCTCTATCCTATCCTATCCTCTATCCTATCATATCCTCTATTCTATAATATCCTCTATCCTATCCTATCCTCTATCCTATCCTATCCTCTATCCTATCCTATCCTCTATCCTATCCTATCGTCTATCCTATCGTCTATCCTATCCTCTATCCTATCCAATCCTCTATCCTATCCTATCCTCTATCCTATCATATCCTCTATCCTATAATATCCTCTATCCTATCCTATCCTCTATCCTATCCTATCCAATCCCCTAACCTATGCTCTATCCTATCCTACCCACTATAATATCGTATACTCTATCATATCCTATCCTCTATACCATAATAATATCATCTATCCGTTCCTACTCTCTATCCTAACCTATTCTCTATCCTATCCCCTATCCTATCCTCTATCCTAAGCTATCATCTATCCTATCAAATCCCCTATCCTATCCTCTATCCTGTCGTATCCTCTATCCTATCCTATCGTCTATCCTATCCTCTATCCTATCCTATCATCTATCCTATCCTATCCTCTATCCTATCCTATCCTCTATCCTATCCTATCCTCTATCCTGTCGTATCCTCTATCCTATCCAATCTTCTATCCTATCCTATCCTCTATCCAATCAAATCCCCTATCCTATCCTCTATCCTATCCTATCCTATATCCTATCCTATCCTCTATCCTATACTATCCTCTATCCTATCCTATCCTCTATCCTATCCTATCCTCTATCCTATCCAATCCGCTATCCTATCCTATCCTCTATCCTATCAAATCCCCTGTCCTATCCTCTATCCTATCCTATCCTCTATCCTATCCTATCCTCTATCCTATCCTATCTTCTATCCTATCCTATCCAATCACCTATCCTATGCTCTATCCTATCCTTTCGTCTATCCTATCCTCTATCCTATCCTATCCTCAATCCTATCAAATCCCCTGTCCTATCCTCTATCCTATCCTATCCTCTATCCTATCCTATCCTCTATCCTATCCTATCTTCTATCCTATCCTATCCAATCACCTATCCTATGCTCTATCCTATCCTATCGTCTATCCTATCCTCTATCCTATCCTATCCTCAATCCTATCAAATCCCCTGTCCTATCCTCTATCCTATCCTATCCTCTATCCTATCCTATCCTCTATCCTATACTATCCTCTATCCTATCCTATCCTCTATCCTATCCTATCCTCTATCCTATCCAATCCGCTATCCTATCCTATCCTCTATCCTATCAAATCCCCTGTCCTATCCTCTATCCTATCCTATCCTCTATCCTATCCTATCCTCTATCCTATCCTATCTTCTATCCTATCCTATCCAATCACCTATCCTATGCTCTATCCTATCCTATCGTCTATCCTATCCTCTATCCTATCCTATCCTCAATCCTATCAAATCCCCTGTCCTATCTTCTATCCTATCCTATCCTCAATCCTATCAAATCCCCTGTCCTATCCTCTATCCTATCCTATCCTCTATCCTATCCTATCCTCTATCCTATCCAATCTTCTATCCTATCCTATCCTCTATCCTATCAAATCCCCTATCCTATCCTCTATCCTATCCTATCCTGTATCCTATCCAATCCTCTATCTTATCCTATCATCTATCCTCTATCCTATCCAATCCTCTATCCTATCCTATCCACTATCCTATCCTATCCTCTATCCTATCCTATTCTCTATCCTATCCTATCCTCTATCCTATCCTATCCTCTATCCTATCCGATCCTCTATCCTCTATCCGATCCTATCCTCTATCCCATCCTATCCTCTATCCTATCCTTTCCTCTATCCTATCCTATCCTCTATCCTATCCTATCCTCTATCCTATCCTATCCTCTATCCTATCCTATCCTCTATCCTATCCTATCCTCTATCCTATCGTCTATCCTATCCTCTATCCTATCCAATCCTCTATCCTATCCTATCCTCTATCCTATCATATCCTCTATCCTATAATATCCTCTATGCTATCCTATCCTCTATCCTATCCTATCTTCTATCCTATCCTATCCAATCACCTATCCTATGCTCTATCCTATCCTACCCTCTATAATATCGTATACTCTATCATATCCTATCCTCTATCCTCGTAATATCATCTATCCGTTCCTACTCTCTATCCTAACCTATTCTCTATCTTATCGTCTATCCTATCCTCTATCCTATCCTCTATCCTACCCTATCATCTATCCTATCAAATCCCCTATCCTATCCTCTATCCTGTCGTATCCTCTATCCTATCCTATCTTCTATCCTATCCTATCCTCTATCCTATCAAATCCCCTATCCTGTCCTCTATCCTATCCTATCCTCTATCCTATCCTATGCTCTATCCTATCCTATCGTCTATCCTATCCTCTATCCTATCCTATCATCTATCCTATCCTATCCTCTATCCTATCCTATCCTCTATCCTCTATCCTATCCTATCCTCTATCCTATCCTATGCTCTATCCTATCCTATCGTCTATCCTATCCTCTATCATATCCTATCATCTATCCTATCCTATCCTCTAACCTATCCTATAGTCTATCCTATCCTATCCTCTATCCTATCCTATCCTCTATCCTATCCTATCCTCTATCCTATCCAATCTTCTATCCTATCCTATCCTCTATCCTATCAAATCCCCTATCCTATCCTCTATCCTATCCTATCCTGTATCCTATCCAATCCTCTATTTTATCCTATCATCTATCCTCTATCCTATCCAATCCTCTATCCTATCCTATCCACTATCCTATCCTATCCTCTATCCTATCCTATTCTCTATCCTATCCTATCCTCTATCCTATCCTATCCTCTATCCTATCCGATCCTCTATCCTCTATCCGATCCTATCCTCTATCCCATCCTATCCTCTATCCTATCCTTTCCTCTATCCTATCCTATCCTCTATCCTATCCTATCCTCTATCCTATCCTATCCTCTATCCTATCCTATCCTCTATCCTATCATATCCTCTATCCTATAATATCCTCTATGCTATCCTATCCTCTATCCTATCCTATCCAATCCCCTAACCTATGCTCTATCCTATCCTACCCACTATAATATCGTATACTCTATCATATCCTATCCTCTATACCATAATAATATCATCTATCCGTTCCTACTCTCTATCCTAACCTATTCTCTATCCTATCCTCTATCCTATCCTCTATCCTAAGCTATCATCTATCCTATCAAATCCCCTATCCTATCATCTATCCTATCCTATCCTCTATACTATCCTATCCTCTATCCTATCAAATCCCCTATCCTATCCTGTATCCTATCCTATCCTCTATCCTATCCTATCCTCTATCCTATCCTATCCTATCCTCTATCCTATCCTATCCTATATCCTATCCTATCCTATCCTCTATCCTCTATCCTCTATCCTCTATCCTATCCTATCCTCTATCCTATCCTATCGTCTATACTATCCTATCCTCTATCCTATCCTATCCTCTATCCTATCCTATCCTCTATCCTATCCTATCCTCAATCCTCTATCCTATCCTATCCTCTATCCTATCCTATCGTCTATACTATCCTATCCTCTATCCTATCCTATCCTCTATCCTATCCAATCCTCTATCCTATCCTATCATCTATCCTCAATCCTATCCTATCTTCTATCCTATCCTATCCTCTATCCTATCCTATCCTCTATCCTATCCTATCCTCTTTCCGATCCTCTATCCTCTATCCGATCCTATCCTCTATCCCATCCTATCCTCTATCCTATCCTATCCTCTATCCTATCCTATCCTCTATCCTATCCTATCCTCTATCCTATCCTATCCTCTATCCTATCCTATCCTCTATCCTATCCTGTCCTCTATCCTATCCTATCGTCTATCCTATCCTCTATCCTATCCAATCCTCTATCCTATCCTATCCTCTATCCTATCATATCCTCTATCCTATAATATCCTCTATCCTATCCTATCCTCTATCCAATCCTCTATCCTATCCTATCCTCTATCCTATCCTCTATCCTAGCCTATCCTCTATCCTATCCTATCCAATCCCCTAACCTATGCTCTATCCTATCCTACCCACTATAATATCGTATACTCTATCATATCCTATCCTCTATCCTATAATATCATCTATCCGTTCCTACTCTCTATCCTAACCTATTCTCTATCCTATCCTCTATCCTAAGCTATCATCTATCCTATCAAATCCCCTATCCTATCCTCTATCCTGTCGTATCCTCTATCCTATCCTATCGTCTATCCTATCCTCTATCCTATCCTATCCTCTATCCTATCCTATCCTCTATCCTATCCTATCCTATATCCTATCCTATCCTCTATCCTATACTATCCTCTATCCTATCCTATCCTCTATCCTATCCTATCCTCTATCCTATCCAATCCTCTATCCTATCCTATCCTCAATCCTATCAAATCCCCTGTCCTATCCTCTATCCTATCCTATCCTCTATCCTATCCTATCTTCTATCCTATCCTATCCAATCACCTATCCTATGCTCTATCCTATCCTACCCTCTATAATATCGTATACTCTATCATATCCTATCCTCTATCCTCGTAATATCATCTATCCGTTCCTACTCTCTATCTTATCCTCTATCCTATCCTCTATCCTATCCTCTATCCTACCCTATCATCTATCCTATCAAATCCCCTATCCTATCCTCTATCCTGTCGTATCCTCTATCCTATCCTATCTTCTATCCTATCCTATCCTCTATCCTATCAAATCCCCTATCCTATCCTCTATCCTATCCTATCCTCTATCCTATCCTATCCTCTATCCTATCCTATCCTCTATCCTATCCTATCCTCTATCCTATCCTATCCTCTATCCTATCCTATCCTCTATCCTATCCTATCCTCTATCCTATCCTATCCTCTATCGTATCCTATCCTCTATATTATCCAATCCTCTATCCTAGCCTATCCTCTATCCTATCCTATCCTCTATCCTATCCTATGCTCTCTCCTATCCTATCGTCTATCCTATCCTCTATCCTATCCTATCATCTATCCTATCCTATCCTCTATCCAATCCTATCCTCTATCCTCTATCCTATCCTATCCTCTATCCTCTATCCTATCCTATCCTCTATCCTATCCTATCCTCTATCCTATCCTATCCTCTATACTATCCTATCCTCTATCCTATCCTATCCTCTCTCCTATCCTATGCTCTATCCTATCCTATCGTCTATCCTATCCTCTATCCTATCCTATCATCTATCCTATCCTATCCTCTAACCTATCCTATAGTCTATCCTATCCTATCCTCTATCCTATCCTATCCTCTATCCTATCCTATCCTCTATCCTATCCTATCCTCTATCCTATCCTATCCTCTATCCTATCCAATCTTCTATCCTATCCTATCCTCTATCCTATCAAATCCCCTATCCTATCCTCTATCCTATCCTATCCTGTATCCTATCCAATCCTCTATCTTATCCTATCATCTATCCTCTATCCTATCCAATCCTCTATCCTATCCTATCCACTATCCTATCCTATGCTCTATCCTATGCTATTCTCTATCCTATCCTATCCTCTATCCTATCCTATCCTCTATCCTATCCGATCCTCTATCCTCTATCCGATCCTATCCTCTATCCCATCCTATCCTCTATCCTATCCTATCCTCTATCCTATCCTATCCTATCCTCTATCCTATCCTATCCTCTATCCTATCCTATCCTCTATCCTATCCTATCGTCTATCCTATCGTCTATCCTATCCTCTATCCTATCCTATCCTCTATCCTATCAAATCCCCTATCCTATCCTCTATCCTATCCTATCCTGTATCCTATCCAATCCTCTATCTTATCCTATCATCTATCCTCTATCCTATCCAATCCTCTATCCTATCCTATCCACTATCCTATCCTATGCTCTATCCTATGCTATTCTCTATCCTATCCTATGCTCTATCCTATCCTATCGTCTATCCTATCGTCTATCCTATCCTCTATCCTATCCAATCCTCTATCCTATCCTATCCTCTATCCTATCATATCCTCTATTCTATAATATCCTCTATCCTATCCTATCCTCTATCCTATCCTATCCTCTATCCTATCCTATCCTCTATCCTATCCTATCGTCTATCCTATCGTCTATCCTATCCTCTATCCTATCCAATCCTCTATCCTATCCTATCCTCTATCCTATCATATCCTCTATCCTATAATATCCTCTATCCTATCCTATCCTCTATCCTATCCTATCCAATCCCCTAACCTATGCTCTATCCTATCCTACCCACTATAATATCGTATACTCTATCATATCCTATCCTCTATACCATAATAATATCATCTATCCGTTCCTACTCTCTATCCTAACCTATTCTCTATCCTATCCTCTATCCTATCCTCTATCCTAAGCTATCATCTATCCTATCAAATCCCCTATCCTATGCTCTATCCTGTCGTATCCTCTATCCTATCCTATCGTCTATCCTATCCTCTATCCTATCCTATCCTCTATCCTATCCTATGCTCTCTCCTATCCTATCGTCTATCCTATCCTCTATCCTATCCTATCATCTATCCTATCCTATCCTCTATCCAATCCTATCCTCTATCCTCTATCCTATCCTATCCTCTATCCTCTATCCTATCCTATCCTCTATCCTATCCTATCCTCTATCCTATCCTATCCTCTATACTATCCTATCCTCTATCCTATCCTATCCTCTCTCCTATCCTATGCTCTATCCTATCCTATCGTCTATCCTATCCTCTATCCTATCCTATCCTCTATCCTATCCTATCATCTATCCTATCCTATCATCTATCCTATCCTATCCTCTAACCTATCCTATAGTCTATCCTATCCAATCCTCTATCCTATCCTATCCTCTATCCTATCCTATCCTCTATCCTATCCAATCTTCTATCCTATCCTATCCTCTATCCTATCAAATCCCCTATCCTATCCTCTATCCTATCCTCTCCTGTATCCTATCCAATCCTCTATCTTATCCTATCATCTATCCTCTATCCTATCCAATCCTCTATCCTATCCTATCCACTATCCTATCCTATGCTCTATCCTATGCTATTCTCTATCCTATCCTATCCTCTATCCTATCCTATCCTCTATCCTATCCGATCCTCTATCCTCTATCCGATCCTATCCTCTATCCCATCCTATCCTCTATCCTATCCTATCCTCTATCCTATCCTATCCTCTATCCTATCCTATCCTCTATCCTATCCTATCCTCTATCCTATCCTATCGTCTATCCTATCGTCTATCCTATCCTCTATCCTATCCAATCCTCTATCCTATCCTATCCTCTATCCTATCATATCCTCTATTCTATAATATCCTCTATCCTATCCTATCCTCTATCCTATCCTATCCTCTATCCTATCCTATCCTCTATCCTATCCTATCCTCTATCCTATCCTATCGTCTATCCTATCGTCTATCCTATCCTCTATCCTATCCAATCCTCTATCCTATCCTATCCTCTATCCTATCATATCCTCTATCCTATAATATCCTCTATCCTATCCTATCCTCTATCCTATCCTATCCAATCCCCTAACCTATGCTCTATCCTATCCTACCCACTATAATATCGTATACTCTATCATATCCTATCCTCTATACCATAATAATATCATCTATCCGTTCCTACTCTCTATCCTAACCTATTCTCTATCCTATCCTCTATCCTATCCTCTATCCTAAGCTATCATCTATCCTATCAAATCCCCTATCCTATCCTCTATCCTGTCGTATCCTCTATCCTATCCTATCGTCTATCCTATCCTCTATCCTATCCTATCATCTATCCTATCCTATCCTCTATCCTATCCTATCCTCTATCCTATCCTATCCTCTATCCTGTCGTATCCTCTATCCTATCCAATCTTCTATCCTATCCTATCCTCTATCCAATCAAATCCCCTATCCTATCCTCTATCCTATACTATCCTCTATCCTATCCTATCCTATATCCTATCCTATCCTCTATCCTATACTATCCTCTATCCTATCCTATCCTCTATCCTATCCTATCCTCTATCCTATCCAATCCTCTATCCTATCCTATCCTCTATCCTATCAAATCCCCTATCCTATCCTCTATACTATCCTATCCTCTATCCTATCCTATCCTCTCTCCTATCCTATGCTCTATCCTATCCTATCGTCTATCCTATCCTCTATCCTATCCTATCCTCTATCCTATCCTATCATCTATCCTATCCTATCATCTATCCTATCCTATCCTCTAACCTATCCTATAGTCTATCCTATCCAATCCTCTATCCTATCCTATCCTCTATCCTATCCTATCCTCTATCCTATCCAATCTTCTATCCTATCCTATCCTCTATCCTATCAAATCCCCTATCCTATCCTCTATCCTATCCTATCCTGTATCCTATCCAATCCTCTATCTTATCCTATCATCTATCCTCTATCCTATCCAATCCTCTATCCTATCCTATCCACTATCCTATCCTATGCTCTATCCTATGCTATTCTCTATCCTATCCTATCCTCTATCCTATCCTATCCTCTATCCTATCCGATCCTCTATCCTCTATCCGATCCTATCCTCTATCCCATCCTATCCTCTATCCTATCCTATCCTCTATCCTATCCTATCCTCTATCCTATCCTATCCTCTATCCTATCCTATCGTCTATCCTATCGTCTATCCTATCCTCTATCCTATCCAATCCTCTATCCTATCCTATCCTCTATCCTATCATATCCTCTATTCTATAATATCCTCTATCCTATCCTATCCTCTATCCTATCCTATCCTCTATCCTATCCTATCCTCTATCCTATCCTATCGTCTATCCTATCGTCTATCCTATCCTCTATCCTATCCAATCCTCTATCCTATCCTATCCTCTATCCTATCATATCCTCTATCCTATAATATCCTCTATCCTATCCTATCCTCTATCCTATCCAATCCAATCCCCTAACCTATGCTCTATCCTATCCTACCCACTATAATATCGTATACTCTATCATATCCTATCCTCTATACCATAATAATATCATCTATCCGTTCCTACTCTCTATCCTAACCTATTCTCTATCCTATCCTCTATCCTATCCTCTATCCTAAGCTATCATCTATCCTATCAAATCCCCTATCCTATCCTCTATCCTGTCGTATCCTCTATCCTATCCTATCGTCTATCCTATCCTCTATCCTATCCTATCATCTATCCTATCCTATCCTCTATCCTATCCTATCCTCTATCCTATCCTATCCTCTATCCTGTCGTATCCTCTATCCTATCCAATCTTCTATCCTATCCTATCCTCTATCCAATCAAATCCCCTATCCTATCCTCTATCCTATACTATCCTCTATCCTATCCTATCCTATATCCTATCCTATCCTCTATCCTATACTATCCTCTATCCTATCCTATCCTCTATCCTATCCTATCCTCTATCCTATCCAATCCTCTATCCTATCCTATCCTCTATCCTATCAAATCCCCTGTCCTATCCTCTATCCTATCCTATCCTCTATCCTATCCTATCTTCTATCCTATCCTATCCAATCACCTATCCTATGCTCTATCCTATCCTATCGTCTATCCTATCCTCTATCCTATCCTATCCTCAATCCTATCAAATCCCCTGTCCTATCCTCTATCCTATCCTATCCTCTATCCTATCCTATCCTCTATCCTATCCTATCTTCTATCCTATCCTATCCAATCACCTATCCTATGCTCTATCCTATCCTACCCTCTATAATATCGTATACTCTATCATATCCTATCCTCTATCCTCGTAATATCATCTATCCGTTCCTACTCTCTATCCTAACCTATTCTCTATCTTATCGTCTATCCTATCCTCTATCCTATCCTCTATCCTACCCTATCATCTATCCTATCAAATCCCCTATCCTATCCTCTATCCTGTCGTATCCTCTATCCTATCCTATGCTCTATCCTATCCTATCGTCTATCCTATCCTCTATCCTATCCTATCATCTATCCTATCCTATCCTCTAACCTATCCTATAGTCTATCCTATCCTATCCTCTATCCTATCCTATCCTCTATCCTATCCTATCCTCTATCCTATCCAATCTTCTATCCTATCCTATCCTCTATCCTATCAAATCCCCTATCCTATCCTCTATCCTATCCTATCCTGTATCCTATCCAATCCTCTATCTTATCCTATCATCTATCCTCTATCCTATCCAATCCTCTATCCTATCCTATCCACTATCCTATCCTATCCTCTATCCTATCCTATTCTCTATCCTATCCTATCCTCTATCCTATCCTATCCTCTATCCTATCCGATCCTCTATCCTCTATCCGATCCTATCCTCTATCCCATCCTATCCTCTATCCTATCCTTTCCTCTATCCTATCCTATCCTCTATCCTATCCTATCCTCTATCCTATCCTATCCTCTATCCTATCCTATCCTCTATCCTATCATATCCTCTATCCTATAATATCCTCTATGCTATCCTATCCTCTATCCTATCCTATCCAATCCCCTAACCTATGCTCTATCCTATCCTACCCACTATAATATCGTATACTCTATCATATCCTATCCTCTATACCATAATAATATCATCTATCCGTTCCTACTCTCTATCCTAACCTATTCTCTATCCTATCCTCTATCCTATCCTCTATCCTAAGCTATCATCTATCCTATCAAATCCCCTATCCTATCATCTATCCTATCCTATCCTCTATACTATCCTATCCTCTATCCTATCAAATCCCCTATCCTATCCTGTATCCTATCCTATCCTCTATCCTATCCTATCCTCTATCCTATCCTATCCTCTATCCTATCCTATCCTCTATCCTATCCTATCCTATATCCTATCCTATCCTATCCTCTATCCTCTATCCTCTATCCTATCCTATCCTCTACCCTATCCTATCCTCTATCCTATCCTATCCTCAATCCTCTATCCTATCCTATCCTATCCTCTATCCTATCCTATCGTCTATACTATCCTATCCTCTATCCTCTATCCTCTATCCTATCCTATCCTCTATCCTATCCTATCCTCTATCCTATCCAATCCTCTATCCTATCCTATCCTCTATCCTATCATATCCTCTATCCTATAATATCCTCTATCCTATCCTATCCTCTATCCTATCCTATCCAATCCCCTAACCTATGCTCTATCCTATCCTACCCACTATAATATCGTATACTCTATCATATCCTATCCTCTATACCATAATAATATCATCTATCCGTTCCTACTCTCTATCCTAACCTATTCTCTATCCTATCCTCTATCCTATCCTCTATCCTAAGCTATCATCTATCCTATCAAATCCCCTATCCTATCCTCTATCCTGTCGTATCCTCTATCCTATCCTATCGTCTATCCTATCCTCTATCCTATCCTATCATCTATCCTATCCTATCCTCTATCCTATCCTATCCTCTATCCTATCCTATCCTCTATCCTGTCGTATCCTCTATCCTATCCAATCTTCTATCCTATCCTATCCTCTATCCAATCAAATCCCCTATCCTATCCTCTATCCTATACTATCCTCTATCCTATCCTATCCTATATCCTATCCTATCCTCTATCCTATACTATCCTCTATCCTATCCTATCCTCTATCCTATCCTATCCTCTATCCTATCCAATCCTCTATCCTATCCTATCCTCTATCCTATCAAATCCCCTGTCCTATCCTCTATCCTATCCTATCCTCTATCCTATCCTATCTTCTATCCTATCCTATCCAATCACCTATCCTATGCTCTATCCTATCCTATCGTCTATCCTATCCTCTATCCTATCCTATCCTCAATCCTATCAAATCCCCTGTCCTATCCTCTATCCTATCCTATCCTCTATCCTATCCTATCCTCTATCCTATCCTATCTTCTATCCTATCCTATCCAATCACCTATCCTATGCTCTATCCTATCCTACCCTCTATAATATCGTATACTCTATCATATCCTATCCTCTATCCTCGTAATATCATCTATCCGTTCCTACTCTCTATCCTAACCTATTCTCTATCTTATCGTCTATCCTATCCTCTATCCTATCCTCTATCCTACCCTATCATCTATCCTATCAAATCCCCTATCCTATCCTCTATCCTGTCGTATCCTCTATCCTATCCTATCTTCTATCCTATCCTATCCTATATCCTATCAAATCCCCTATCCTGTCCTCTATCCTATCCTATCCTCTATCCTATCCTATGCTCTATCCTATCCTATCGTCTATCCTATCCTCTATCCTATCCTATCATCTATCCTATCCTATCCTCTATCCTATCCTATCCTCTATCCTCTATCCTATCCTATCCTCTATCCTATCCTATGCTCTATCCTATCCTATCGTCTATCCTATCCTCTATCCTATCCTATCATCTATCCTATCCTATCCTCTAACCTATCCTATAGTCTATCCTATCCTATCCTCTATCCTATCCTATCCTCTATCCTATCCTATCCTCTATCCTATCCAATCTTCTATCCTATCCTATCCTCTATCCTATCAAATCCCCTATCCTATCCTCTATCCTATCCTATCCTGTATCCTATCCAATCCTCTATCTTATCCTATCATCTATCCTCTATCCTATCCAATCCTCTATCCTATCCTATCCACTATCCTATCCTATCCTCTATCCTATCCTATTCTCTATCCTATCCTATCCTCTATCCTATCCTATCCTCTATCCTATCCGATCCTCTATCCTCTATCCGATCCTATCCTCTATCCCATCCTATCCTCTATCCTATCCTTTCCTCTATCCTATCCTATCCTCTATCCTATCCTATCCTCTATCCTATCCTATCCTCTATCCTATCCTATCCTCTATCCTATCATATCCTCTATCCTATAATATCCTCTATGCTATCCTATCCTCTATCCTATCCTATCCAATCCCCTAACCTATGCTCTATCCTATCCTACCCACTATAATATCGTATACTCTATCATATCCTATCCTCTATACCATAATAATATCATCTATCCGTTCCTACTCTCTATCCTATCCTCTATCCTATCCTCTATCCTAAGCTATCATCTATCCTATCAAATCCCCTATCCTATCATCTATCCTATCCTATCCTCTATACTATCCTATCCTCTATCCTATCAAATCCCCTATCCTATCCTGTATCCTATCCTATCCTCTATCCTATCCTATCCTCTATCCTATCCTATCCTCTATCCTATCCTATCCTCTATCCTATCCTATCCTATATCCTATCCTATCCTATCCTCTATCCTCTATCCTCTATCCTATCCTATCCTCTATCCTATCCTATCCTCTATCCTATCCTATCCTCTATCCTATCCAATCTTCTATCCTATCCTATCCTCTATCCTATCAAATCCCCTATCCTATCCTCTATCCTATCCTATCCTGTATCCTATCCAATCCTCTATCTTATCCTATCATCTATCCTCTATCCTATCCAATCCTCTATCCTATCCTATCCACTATCCTATCCTATCCTCTATCCTATCCTATTCTCTATCCTATCCTATCCTCTATCCTATCCTATCCTCTATCCTATCCGATCCTCTATCCTCTATCCGATCCTATCCTCTATCCCATCCTATCCTCTATCCTATCCTTTCCTCTATCCTATCCTATCCTCTATCCTATCCTATCCTCTATCCTATCCTATCCTCTATCCTATCCTATCCTCTATCCTATCATATCCTCTATCCTATAATATCCTCTATGCTATCCTATCCTCTATCCTATCCTATCCAATCCCCTAACCTATGCTCTATCCTATCCTACCCACTATAATATCGTATACTCTATCGTATCCTATCCTCTATACCATAATAATATCATCTATCCGTTCCTACTCTCTATCCTAACCTATTCTCTATCCTATCCTCTATCCTATCCTCTATCCTAAGCTATCATCTATCCTATCAAATCCCCTATCCTATCATCTATCCTGTCGTATCCTCTATCCTATCCTATCGTCTATCCTATCCTCTATCCTATCCTATCATCTATCCTATCCTATCCTCTATCCTATCCTATCCTCTATCCTATCCTATCCTCTATCCTGTCGTATCCTCTATCCTATCCAATCTTCTATCCTATCCTATCCTCTATCCAATCAAATCCCCTATCCTATCCTCTATCCTATACTATCCTCTATCCTATCCTATCCTATATCCTATCCTATCCTCTATCCTATACTATCCTCTATCCTATCCTATCCTCTATCCTATCCTATCCTCTATCCTATCCAATCCTCTATCCTATCCTATCCTCTATCCTATCAAATCCCCTGTCCTATCCTCTATCCTATCCTATCCTCTATCCTATCCTATCTTCTATCCTATCCTATCCAATCACCTATCCTATGCTCTATCCTATCCTATCGTCTATCCTATCCTCTATCCTATCCTATCCTCAATCCTATCAAATCCCCTGTCCTATCCTCTATCCTATCCTATCCTCTATCCTATCCTATCCTCTATCCTATCCTATCTTCTATCCTATCCTATCCAATCACCTATCCTATGCTCTATCCTATCCTACCCTCTATAATATCGTATACTCTATCATATCCTATCCTCTATCCTCGTAATATCATCTATCCGTTCCTACTCTCTATCCTAACCTATTCTCTATCTTATCGTCTATCCTATCCTCTATCCTATCCTCTATCCTACCCTATCATCTATCCTATCAAATCCCCTATCCTATCCTCTATCCTGTCGTATCCTCTATCCTATCCTATCTTCTATCCTATCCTATCCTATATCCTATCAAATCCCCTATCCTGTCCTCTATCCTATCCTATCCTCTATCCTATCCTATGCTCTATCCTATCCTATCGTCTATCCTATCCTCTATCCTATCCTATCATCTATCCTATCCTATCCTCTATCCTATCCTATCCTCTATCCTCTATCCTATCCTATCCTCTATCCTATCCTATGCTCTATCCTATCCTATCGTCTATCCTATCCTCTATCCTATCCTATCATCTATCCTATCCTATCCTCTAACCTATCCTATAGTCTATCCTATCCTATCCTCTATCCTATCCTATCCTCTATCCTATCCTATCCTCTATCCTATCCAATCTTCTATCCTATCCTATCCTCTATCCTATCAAATCCCCTATCCTATCCTCTATCCTATCCTATCCTGTATCCTATCCAATCCTCTATCTTATCCTATCATCTATCCTCTATCCTATCCAATCCTCTATCCTATCCTATCCACTATCCTATCCTATCCTCTATCCTATCCTATTCTCTATCCTATCCTATCCTCTATCCTATCCTATCCTCTATCCTATCCGATCCTCTATCCTCTATCCGATCCTATCCTCTATCCCATCCTATCCTCTATCCTATCCTTTCCTCTATCCTATCCTATCCTCTATCCTATCCTATCCTCTATCCTATCCTATCCTCTATCCTATCCTATCCTCTATCCTATCATATCCTCTATCCTATAATATCCTCTATGCTATCCTATCCTCTATCCTATCCTATCCAATCCCCTAACCTATGCTCTATCCTATCCTACCCACTATAATATCGTATACTCTATCATATCCTATCCTCTATACCATAATAATATCATCTATCCGTTCCTACTCTCTATCCTATCCTCTATCCTATCCTCTATCCTAAGCTATCATCTATCCTATCAAATCCCCTATCCTATCATCTATCCTATCCTATCCTCTATACTATCCTATCCTCTATCCTATCAAATCCCCTATCCTATCCTGTATCCTATCCTATCCTCTATCCTATCCTATCCTCTATCCTATCCTATCCTCTATCCTATCCTATCCTCTATCCTATCCTATCCTATATCCTATCCTATCCTATCCTCTATCCTCTATCCTCTATCCTATCCTATCCTCTATCCTATCCTATCGTCTATACTATCCTATCCTCTATCCTATCCTATCCTCTACCCTATCCTATCCTCTATCCTATCCTATCCTCAATCCTCTATCCTATCCTATCCTCTATCCTATCCTATCGTCTATACTATCCTATCCTCTATCCTCTATCCTCTATCCTATCCTATCCTCTATCCTATCCTATCCTCTATCCTATCCTATCCTCTATCCTATCCTATCCTCTATCCTATCCTATCCTCTATCCTATCCTATCCTCTATCCTATCCTATCCTCTATCCTATCCTATCCTCTATCCTATCCTATCCTATCCTCTATCCTCTATCCTATCCTATCCTCTATCCTATCCTATCCTCTATCCTATCCTATCCTCTATCCTATCTTATCCTCTATCCTATCCATTCCTCTATCCTATCCTATCCTCTATCCAATCCTCTATCCTATCCTATCCTCTATCCTATCCTATCCTCTATCCTATCCTATCCTCTATCCTATCCTATCCTGTATCCTATCCAATCCTCAATCCTATCCTATCATCTATCCTCTATCCTATCCAATCCTCTACCCTATCCATTCCTCTATCCTATCATATCCTCTATCCTATAATATCCTCTATCCTATCCTATCCTCTATCCAATCCTCTAACCTATCCTATCCTCTATCCTATCAAATCCCCTATCCTATCAACTATCCTATCCTATCCTGTATCCTATCCAATCCTTAATCCTATCCGATCATCTATCCTCTATCCTATCCAATCCTCTATCCTATCCATTCCTCTATCCGATCCTATCCTCTATCCTATCCTATCCTCTATCCTATCCTATCCTCTATCCTATCCTATCCTCTATTCTATCCTATCCACTATCCTATCCTATCCTCTATCCTGTCCTATGCTCTATCCTATCCTATCGTCTATCCTATCCTCTATCCTATCCTCTACCCTATCCTCTATCCTATCCTATCCTCTATCCTATCCTATCCTCTATCCTATCCTATCCTCTATGCTATCCTATCCTCTATCCTGTCCCATCCTCTATCCTATCCTATCCTCTATCCTATCCTATCCTCTATCCTATCCTATCCTCTATCCTATCCGATCCTCTATGCTATCCTATCCTCTATCCTAGCCTATCCCCTATCCTATCCTATCCTCTATCCTATCCTATCCTCTATCCTATCCTATCTTCTATCCTATCCTATCCTCTAACCTCTCAAATCACCTATCCTATCCTCTATCCTATCCTATCCTATCCTCTATCCTCTATCCTATCCTATCCTCTATCCTATCCTCTATCCGATCCTATCCTCTATCCTATCCTATCCTCTATCCTATCCTCTATCCTATCCTCTATCCTATCCTCTATCCTATCCTTTCCTCTATCCTATCCTATCCTCTATCCTATCCTATCCTCTATGCTATCCTATCCTCTATCCTATCCTATCCTCTATCCTATCCAATCCTCTATCCTATCCATTCCTCTGTCCTATCATATCCTCTATCCTATCCTATCCTCTATCCTATCCTATCCTCTATCCTATCCTATCCTCTATCCTATCTTATCCTCTATCCTATCCATTCCTCTATCCTATCCTATCCTCTATCCAATCCTCTATCCTATCCTATCCTCTATCCTATCCTATCCTCTATCCTATCCTATCCTCTATCCTATCCTATCCTGTATCCTATCCAATCCTCAATCCTATCCTATCATCTATCCTCTATCCTATCCAATCCTCTACCCTATCCATTCCTCTATCCTATCATATCCTCTATCCTATAATATCCTCTATCCTATCCTATCCTCTATCCAATCCTCTAACCTATCCTATCCTCTATCCTATCAAATCCCCTATCCTATCAACTATCCTATCCTATCCTGTATCCTATCCAATCCTTAATCCTATCCGATCATCTATCCTCTATCCTATGCAACCCTCTATCCTATCCATTCCTCTATCCGATCCTATCCTATCCTCTATCCTATCCTATCCTCTATCCTATCCTATCGTCTATACTATCCTATCCTCTATCCTATCCTATCCTCTATCCTATCCTATCCTCTATCCTATCCTATCCTCAATCCTCTATCCTATCCTATCATCTATCCTATCCTATCGTCTATACTATCCTATCCTCTATCCTATCCTATCCTCTATCCTATCCAATCCTCTATCCTATCCTATCATCTATCCTCAATCCTATCCTATCTTCTATCCTATCCTATCCTCTATGCTATCCTATCCTCTATCCTATCCTATCCTCTTTCCGATCCTCTATCCTCTATCCGATCCTATCCTCTATCCCATCCTATCCTCTATCCTATCCTATCCTCTATCCTATCCTATCCTCTATCCTATCCTATCCTCTATCCTATCCTATCCTCTATCCTATCCTATCCTCTATCCTATCCTATCCTCTATCCTATCCTATCCTCTATCCTATCCTATCGTCTATCCTATCCTCTATCCTATCCAATCCTCTATCCTATCCTATCCTCTATCCTATCATATCCTCTATCTTATAATATCCTCTATCCTATCCTATCCTCTATCCAATCCTCTATCCTATCCTATCCTCTATCCTATCCTCTATCCTAGCCTATCCTCTATCCTATCCTATCCAATCCCCTAACCTATGCTCTATCCTATCCTACCCACTATAATATCGTATACTCTATCATATCCTATCCTCTATCCTATAATATCATCTATCCGTTCCTACTCTCTATCCTAACCTATTCTCTATCCTATCCTCTATCCTAAGCTATCATCTATCCTATCAAATCCCCTATCCTATCCTCTATCCTGTCGTATCCTCTATCCTATCCTATCGTCTATCCTATCCTCTATCCTATCCTATCCTCTATCCTATCCTATCCTCTATCCTATCCTATCCTATATCCTATCCTATCCTCTATCCTATACTATCCTCTATCCTATCCTATCCTCTATCCTATCCTATCCTCTATCCTATCCAATCCTCTATCCTATCCTATCCTCAATCCTATCAAATCCCCTGTCCTATCCTCTATCCTATCCTATCCTCTATCCTATCCTATCTTCTATCCTATCCTATCCAATCACCTATCCTATGCTCTATCCTATCCTACCCTCTATAATATCGTATACTCTATCATATCCTATCCTCTATCCTCGTAATATCATCTATCCGTTCCTACTCTCTATCTTATCCTCTATCCTATCCTCTATCCTATCCTCTATCCTACCCTATCATCTATCCTATCAAATCCCCTATCCTATCGTCTATCCTGTCGTATCCTCTATCCTATCCTATCTTCTATCCTATCCTATCCTCTATCCTATCAAATCCCCTATCCTATCCTCTATCCTATCCTATCCTCTATCCTATCCTATCCTCTATCCTATCCTATCCTCTATCCTATCCTATCCTCTATCCTATCCTATCCTCTATCCTATCCTATCCTCTATCCTATCCTAGCCTCTATCCTATCCTATCCTCTATCGTATCCTATCCTCTATATTATCCAATCCTCTATCCTAGCCTATCCTCTATCCTATCCTATCCTCTATCCTATCCTATCCTCTATCCTATCCTATCCTCTATCCTATCCTATCCTCTATCCTATCCTATCGTCTATCCTATCGTCTATCCTATCCTCTATCCTATCCACTATCCTACCCTATCATCTATCCTATCAAAACCCCTATCCTATCCTCTATCCTATCCTATCCTCTATCCTATCCTATCCTCTATCCTATCCTATCCTCTATCCTATCCTATCCTCTATCCTATCCTATCCTATATCCTGTCCTATCCTCTATCCTCTATCCTCTATCCTATCCTATCCTCTATCCTATCCTATCGTCTATACTATCCTATCCTCTATCCTATCCTACCATCTATCCTATCCTATCCTCTATCCTATCCTATCCTCAATCCTCTAGCCTATCCTATCCTCTATCCTATCCTATCGTCTATACTATCCTATCCTCAATCCTCTATCCTATCCTATCCTCTATCCTATCCTATCGTCTATACTATCCTATCCTCTATCCTATCCTATCCTCTATCCTATCCAATCCTCTATCCTATCCTATCATCTATCCTCAATCCTATCCTTTCCTGTATCCTATCCAATCCTCTATCCTATCCTGTCCTCTATCCTATCCTATCCTCTATCCTATCCTATGCTCTCTCCTATCCTATCGTCTATCCTATCCTCTATCCTATCCTATCATCTATCCTATCCTATCCTCTATCCAATCCTATCCTCTATCCTATCCTCTATCCTATCCTATCATCTATCCTATCCTATCCTCTAACCTATCCTATAGTCTATCCTATCCTATCCTCTATCCTATCCTATCCTCTATCCTATCCTATCCTCTATCCTATCCAATCTTCTATCCTATCCTATCCTCTATCCTATCAAATCCCCTATCCTATCCTCTATCCTATCCTATCCTGTATCCTATCCAATCCTCTATCTTATCCTATCATCTATCCTCTATCCTATCCAATCCTCTATCCTATCCTATCCACTATCCTATCCTATGCTCTATCCTACGCTATTCTCTATCCTATCCTATCCTCTATCCTATCCTATCCTCTATCCTATCCGACCCTCTATCCTCTATCCGATCCTATCCTCTATCCCATCCTATCCTCTATCCTATCCTATCCTCTATCCTATCCTATCCTATCCTCTATCCTATCCTATCCTCTATCCTATCCTATCCTCTATCCTATCCTATCCTCTATCCTATCCTATCGTCTATCCTATCGTCTATCCTATCCTCTATCCTATCCAATCCTCTATCCTATCCTATCCTCTATCCTATCATATCCTCTATTCTATAATATCCTCTATCCTATCCTATCCTCTATCCTATCCTATCCTCTATCCTATCCTATCCTCTATCCTATCCTCTATCCTATCCTATCGTCTATCCTATCGTCTATCCTATCCTCTATCCTATCCAATCCTCTATCCTATCCTATCCTCTATCCTATCATATCCTCTATCCTATAATATCCTCTATCCTATCCTATCCTCTATCCTATCCTATCCAATCCCCTAACCTATGCTCTATCCTATCCTACCCACTATAATATCGTATACTCTATCATATCCTATCCTCTATACCATAATAATATCATCTATCCGTTCCTACTCTCTATCCTAACCTATTCTCTATCCTATCCTCTATCCTATCCTCTATCCTAAGCTATCATCTATCCTATCAAACCCCCTATCCTATCCTCTATCCTGTCGTATCCTCTATCCTATCCTATCGTCTATCCTATCCTCTATCCTATCCTATCCTCTATCCTATCCTATGCTCTCTCCTATCCTATCGTCTATCCTATCCTCTATCCTATCCTATCATCTATCCTATCCTATCCTCTATCCAATCCTATCCTCTATCCTCTATCCTATCCTATCCTCTATCCTATCCTATCCTCTATCCTATCCTATCCTCTATACTATCCTATCCTCTATCCTATCCTATCCTCTCTCCTATCCTATGCTCTATCCTATCCTATCGTCTATCCTATCCTCTATCCTATCCTATCATCTATCCTATCCTATCCTCTATATTATCCAATCCTTTATCCAATCCTCTATCCTATACTATCCTCTATCCTATCCTATCCTCTATCCTATCCTATCCTCTATCCTATCCTATGCTCTATCCTATCCTATCGTCTATCCTATCCTCTATCCTATCCTATCCTCTATCCTATCCTATCCTCTATCCTATCCTATCCTCTATCCTATCCTATCCTCTATCCTATCCTATCCTCTATCCTATCCTATCCTCTATCCTATCCTATCCTCTATCCTATCCTATCCTCTATCCTATCCTATCCTCTATCCTCTATCCTCTATCCTATCCTATCCTCTATCCTATCCTATCGTCTATACTATCCTATCCTCTATCCTATCCTATCCTCTATCCTATCCTATGCTCTATCCTATCCTATGCTCTATCCTATCCTATCGTCTATCCTATCCTCTATCCTATCCTATCCTCTATCCTATCCTATCCTCTATCCTATCCTATCCTCTATCCTATCCTATCCTCTATCCTATCCTATCCTCTATCCTCTATCCTATCCTCTATCCTATCCTATCATCTATCCTATCCTATCCTCTATCCTATCCTATAGTCTATCCTATCCTATCCTCTATCCTATCCTATCCTCTATCCTATCCTATCCTGTATCCTATCCAATCCTCTATCTTATCCTATCATCTATCCTCTATCCTATCCAATCCTCTATCCTATCCTATCCAGTATCCTATCCTATCCTCTATCCTATCCTATTCTCTATCCTATCCTATCCTCTATCCTATCCTATCCTCTATCCTATCCTATCCTCTATCCTATCCTCTCCTCTATCCTATCCTATCCTATCGTCTATCCTATCGTCTATCCTATCCTCTATCCTATCCAATCCTCTATCCCATCCTATCCTCTATCCTATCCTATCCTCTATCCTATCCTATCCTCTATCCTATCCTATCCTCTATCCTATCCTATCCTCTATCCTATCCTATCGTCTATCCTATCGTCTATCCTATCCTCTATCCTATCCAATCCTCTATCCTATCCTATCCTCTATCCTATCATATCCTCTATTCTATAATATCCTCTATCCTATCCTATCCTCTATCCTATCCTATCCTCTATCCTATCCTATCCTCTATCCTATCCTATCGTCTATCCTATCGTCTATCCTATCCTCTATCCTATCCAATCCTCTATCCTATCCTATCCTCTATCCTATCATATCCTCTATCCTATAATATCCTCTATCCTATCCTATCCAATCCCCTAACCTATGCTCTATCCTATCCTACCCACTATAATATCGTATACTCTATCATATCCTATCCTCTATACCATAATAATATCATCTATCCGTTCCTACTCTCTATCCTAACCTATTCTCTATCCTATCCTCTATCCTATCCTCTATCCTAAGCTATCATCTATCCTATCAAATCCCCTATCCTATCCTCTATCCTGTCGTATCCTCTATCCAATCAAATCCCCTATCCTATCCTCTATCCTATACTATCCTCTATCCTATCCTATCCTATATCCTATCCTATCCTCTATCCTATACTATCCTCTATCCTATCCTATCCTCTATCCTATCCTATCCTCTATCCTATCCAATCCTCTATCCTATCCTATCCTCTATCCTATCAAATCCCCTGTCCTATCCTCTATCCTATCCTATCCTCTATCCTATCCTATCCTCTATCCTATCCTATCTTCTATCCTATCCTATCCAATCACCTATCCTATGCTCTATCCTATCCTACCCTCTATAATATCGTATACTCTATCATATCCTATCCTCTATCCTCGTAATATCATCTATCCGTTCCTACTCTCTATCCTAACCTATTCTCTATCTTATCGTCTATCCTATCCTCTATCCTATCCTCTATCCTACCCTATCATCTATCCTATCAAATCCCCTATCCTATCCTCTATCCTGTCGTATCCTCTATCCTATCCTATCTTCTATCCTATCCTATCCTCTATCCTACCAAATCCCCTATCCTGTCCTCTATCCTATCCTATCCTCTATCCTATCCTATGCTCTATCCTATCCTATCGTCTATCCTATCCTCTAACCTATCCTATAGTCTATCCTATCCTATCCTCTATCCTATCCTATCCTCTATCCTATCCTATCCTGTATCCTATCCAATCCTCTATCTTATCCTATCATCTATCCTCTATCCTATCCAATCCTCTATCCTATCCTATCCACTATCCTATCCTATCCTCTATCCTATCCTATTCTCTATCCTATCCTATCCTCTATCCTATCCTATCCTCTATCCTATCCGATCCTCTATCCTCTATCCGATCCTATCCTCTATCCCATCCTATCCTCTATCCTATCCTTTCCTCTATCCTATCCTATCCTCTATCCTATCCTATCCTCTATCCTATCCTATCCTCTATCCTATCCTATCCTCTATCCTATCCTATCCTCTATCCTATCCTATCCTCTATCCTATCGTCTACCCTATCCTCTATCCTATCCAATCGTCTATCCTATCCTATCCTCTATCCTATCATATCCTCTATCCTATAATATCCTCTATGCTATCCTATCCTCTATCCTATCCTATCCAATCCCCTAACCTATGCTCTATCCTATCCTACCCACTATAATATCGTATACTCTATCATATCCTATCCTCTATACCATAATAATATCATCTATCCGTTCCTACTCTCTATCCTAACCTATTCTCTATCCTATCCTCTATCCTATCCTCTATCCTAAGCTATCATCTATCCTATCAAATCCCCTATCCTATCCTCTATCCTGTCGTATCCTCTATCGTATCCTATCGTCTATCCTATCCTATCATCTATCCTATCCTATCCTCTATCCTATCCTATCCTCTATCCTCTATCCTATCCTATCCTCTATCCTATCCTATCCTCTATCCTATCCTATCCTCTATCCTATCCAATCTTCTATCCTATCCTATCCTCTATCCTATCAAATCCCCTATCCTATCCTCTATCCTATCCTATCCTGTATCCTATCCAATCCTCTATCTTATCCTATCATCTATCCTCTATCCTATCCAATCCTCTATCCTATCCTATCCACTATCCTATCAAATCCCCTATCCTATCCTGTATCCTATCCTATCCTCTATCCTATCCTATCCTCTATCCTATCCTATCCTTTATCCTATCCTATCCTATCCTCTATCCTATCCTATCCTCTATCCTATTCTATCCTCTATCCTATCCTATCCTCTATCCTATCCTATCCTCTATCCTATCCTATCGTCTATACTATCCTATCCTCTATCCTATCCTATCCTCTATCCTATCCAATCCTCTATCCTATACTATCATCTATCCTCAATCCTATCCTTTTCTGTATCCTATCCAATCCTCTATCCTATCCTGTCCTCTATCCTATCCTATCCTCTATCCTATCCTATGCTCTATCCTATCCTATCCTCTATCCTATCCTATCATCTATCCTATCCTATCCTCTATCCTATCCTATCCTCTATCCTCTATCCTATCCTATCCTCTATCCTATCCTATCCTCTATCCTATCCTATCCTCTATACTATCCTATCCTCTATCCTATCCTATCCTCTATCCTATCCTATGCTCTATCCTATCCTATCGTCTATCCTATCCTCTATCCTATCCTATCCTCAATCCTATCAAATCCCCTGTCCTATCCTCTATCCTATCCTATCCTCTATCCTATCCTATCCTCTATCCTATCCTATCTTCTATCCTATCCTATCCAATCACCTATCCTATGCTCTATCCTATCCTACCCTCTATAATATCGTATACTCTATCATATCCTATCCTCTATCCTCGTAATATCATCTATCCGTTCCTACTCTCTATCCTAACCTATTCTCTATCTTATCGTCTATCCTATCCTCTATCCTATCCTCTATCCTACCCTATCATCTATCCTATCAAATCCCCTATCCTATCCTCTATCCTGTCGTATCCTCTATCCTATCCTATCTTCTATCCTACCCTATCATCTATCCTATCAAATCCCCTATCCTATCCTCTATCCTGTCGTATCCTCTATCCTATCCTATCCTCTATCCTATCCTATCCTCTATCCTATCCTATCCTCTATCCTATCCAATCTTCTATCCTATCCTATCCTCTATCCTATCAAATCCCCTATCCTATCCTCTATCCTATCCTATCCTGTATCCTATCCAATCCTCTATCTTATCCTATCATCTATCCCATCCTATCCTCTATCCTATCCAATCCTCTATCCCATCCTATCCACTATCCTATCCTATCCTCTATCCTATCCTATTCTCTATCCTATCCTATCCTCTATCCTATCCTATCCTCTATCCTATCCGATCCTCTATCCTCTATCCGATCCTATCCTCTATCCCATCCTATCCTCTATCCTATCCTTTCCTCTATCCTATCCTATCCTCTATCCTATCCTATCCTCTATCCTATCCTATCCTCTATCCTATCCTACCCTCTATCCAATCCTATCCTCTATCCTATCGTCTATCCTATCCTCTATCCTATCCAATCCTCTATCCTATCCTATCCTCTATCCTATCATATCCTCTATCCTATAATATCCTCTATGCTATCCTATCCTCTATCCTATCCTATCCAATCCCCTAACCTATGCTCTATCCTATCCTACCCACTATAATATCGTATACTCTATCCTATCCTATCCTCTATCCTATCCTATCCTCTATCCTATCCTATCCTCTATCCTGTCGTATCCTCTATCCTATCCTATCTTCTATCCTATCCTATCCTCTATCCAATCAAATCCCCTATCCTATCCTCTATCCTATCCTATCCTCTATCCTATCCTATCCCCTATCCTATCCTATCCTCTATCCTATCCTATCGTCTATCCTATCGTCTATCCTATCCTCTATCCTATCCACTATCCTACCCTATCATCTATCCTATCAAAACCCCTATCCTATCCTCTATCCTATCGTATCCTCTACCCTATCCTATCTTCTATCCTATCCTATACTCTATCCTATCAAATCCCCTATCCTATCCTCTATCCTATCCTATCCTCTATCCTATCCTATCCTATATCCTATCCTATCCTCTATCCTATACTATCCTCTATCCTATCCTATCCTCTATCCTATCCTATCCTCTATCCTATCCAATCCTCTATCCTATCCTATCCTCTATCCTATCAAATCCCCTGTCCTATCCTCTATCCTACCCTATCTTCTATCCTATCCTATCCTCTATCCTATCCTATCTTCTATCCTATCCTATCCAATCACCTATCCTATGCTCTATCCTATCCTACCGTCTATCCTATCCTCTATCCTATCCTATCCTCTATCCTAACCTATCCTCTATCCTATCCTAGCCTCTATCCTATCCTATCCTCTATCCTATCCTATCCTCTATCCTATCAAATCCCCTATCCTATCCTCTATCCTATCCTATCCTCTATACTATCCTATCCTCTATCCTATCAAATCCCCCATCCTATCCTGTATCCTATCCTATCCTCTATCCTATCCTATCCTCTATCCTATCCTATCCACTATCCTATCCTATCCTATCCTCTATCCTATCCTATCATCTATCCTCAATCCTATCCTTTCCTGTATCCTATCCAATCCTCTATCCTATCCTGTCATCTATCCTATCCTATCCTCTATCCTATCCTATGCTCTATCCTATCCTATCGTCTATCCTATCCTCTATCCTATCCAATCCTCTATCCTATCCTATCCTCTATCCTATCATATCCTCTATCCTATAATATCCTCTATGCTATCCTATCCTCTATCCTATCCTATCCAATCCCCTAACCTATGCTCTATCCTATCCTACCCACTATAATATCGTATACTCTATCCTATCCTATCCTCTATCCTATCCTATCCTCTATCCTATCCTATCCTCTATCCTGTCGTATCCTCTATCCTATCCTATCTTCTATCCTATCCTATCCTCTATCCAATCAAATCCCCTATCCTATCCTCTATCCTATCCTATCCTCTATCCTATCCTATCCCCTATCCTATCCTATCCTCTATCCTATCCTATCGTCTATCCTATCGTCTATCCTATCCTCTATCCTATCCACTATCCTACCCTATCATCTATCCTATCAAAACCCCTATCCTATCCTCTATCCTATCGTATCCTCTACCCTATCCTATCTTCTATCCTATCCTATACTCTATCCTATCAAATCCCCTATCCTATCCTCTATCCTATCCTATCCTCTATCCTATCCTATCCTATATCCTATCCTATCCTCTATCCTATACTATCCTCTATCCTATCCTATCCTCTATCCTATCCTATCCTCTATCCTATCCAATCCTCTATCCTATCCTATCCTCTATCCTATCAAATCCCCTGTCCTATCCTCTATCCTACCCTATCCTCTATCCTATCCTATCCTCTATCCTATCCTATCTTCTATCCTATCCTATCCAATCACCTATCCTATGCTCTATCCTATCCTACCGTCTATCCTATCCTCTATCCTATCCTATCCTCTATCCTAACCTATCCTCTATCCTATCCTAGCCTCTATCCTATCCTATCCTCTATCCTATCCTATCCTCTATCCTATCAAATCCCCTATCCTATCCTCTATCCTATCCTATCCTCTATACTATCCTATCCTCTATCCTATCAAATCCCCCATCCTATCCTGTATCCTATCCTATCCTCTATCCTATCCTATCCTCTATCCTATCCTATCCACTATCCTATCCTATCCTATCCTCTATCCTATCCTATCCTCTATCCTATTCTATCCTCTATCCTATCCTATCCTCTATCCTATACTATCCTCTATCCTATCCTATCCTATATGCTATCCTATCCTCTATCCTCTATCCTATCCTATCCTCTATCCTATCCTATCCTCTATCCTATCCTATCCTCTATCCTATCCTATCCTCAATCCTCTATCCTATCCTATCCTCTATCCTATCCTATCGTCTATACTATCCTATCCACTATCCTATCCTATCCTCTATCCTATCCAATCCTCTATCCTATCCTATCATCTATCCTCAATCCTATCCTTTCCTGTATCCTATCCAATCCTCTATCCTATCCTGTCATCTATCCTATCCTATCCTCTATCCTATCCTATGCTCTATCCTATCCTATCGTCTATCCTATCCTCTATCCTCTCCTATCATCTATCCTATCCTATCCTCTATCCTATCCTATCCTCTATCCTCTATCCTATCCTATCCTCTATCCTATCCTATCCTCTATCCTATCCTATCCTCTATACTATCCTATCCTCTATCCTATCCTATCCTCTATCCTATCCTATGCTCTATCCAATCCGATCGTCTATCCTATCCTCTATCCTATCCTATCATCTATCCTATCCTATCCTCTAACCTATCCTATAGTCTATCCTATCCTATCCTCTATCCTATCCTATCCTCTATCCTATCCTATCCTCTATCCTATCCAATCTTCTATCCTATCCTATCCTCTATCCTATCAAATCACCTATCCTATCCTCTATCCTATTCTATCCTGTATCCTATCCAATCCTCTATCTTATCCTATCATCTATCCTCTATCCTATCCAATCCTCTATCCTATCCTATCCACTATCCTATCCTATCCTCTATCCTATCCTATTCTCTATCCTATCCTATCCTCTATCCTATCCTATCCTCTATCCTATCCGATCCTCTATCCTCTATCCGATCCTATCCTCTATCCCATCCTATCCTCTATCCTATCCTATCCTCTATCCTATCCTATCCTCTATCCTATCCTATCCTCTATCCTATACTATCCTCTATCCTATCCTATCGTCTATCCTATCGTCTATCCTATCCTCCATCCTATCCAATCCTCTATCCTATCCTATCCTCTATCCTATCATATCCTCTATCCTATAATATCCTCTATCCTATCCTATCCTCTATCCTATCCTATCCAATCCCCTAACCTATGCTCTATCCTATCCTATCCTCTATCCTGTCGTATCCTCTATCCTATCCTATCTTCTATCCTATCCTATCCTCTATCCAATCAAATCCCCTATCCTATCCTCTATCCTATCCTATACTCTATCCTATCCTATCCTCTATCCTATCCTATCATCTATCCTATCATATCCTCTATCCTATCCTATCCTCTATCCAATCCTATCCTCTATCCTATCCTATCCTCTATCCTATCCTATCCTCTATCCTATCCTATCCTCTATCCTATCCTATCCTCTATCCTCTATCCTATCCTATCCTCTATCCTATCCTATCGTCTATACTATCCTATCCTCTATCCTATCCTATCCTCTATCCTATCCTATGCTCTATCCTATCCTATCGTCTATCCTATCCTCTATCCTATCCTATCCTCTATCCTATCCTATCCTATCGTCTATCCTATCCTCTATCCTATCCTATCCTCTATCCTATCCTATCCTCTATCCTATCCTATCCTCTATCCTATCCTATCTTCTATCCTATCCTATCCTCTATCCTATCCTATCGTCCATCTTATCGTCTATCCTATCCTCTATCCTATCCACTATCATACCCTATCATCTATCCTATCAAATCCCCTATCCTATCCTCTATCCTATCGTGTCCTCTACCCTATCCTATCTTCTATCCTATCCTATCCTCTATCCTATCAAATCCCCTATCCTATCCTGTATCCTATCCTATCCTCTATCCTATCCTATCCTCTATCCTATCCTATCCTCTATCCTATCCTATCCTCTATCCTATCCTATCCTCTATACTATCCTATCCTCTATCCTATCCAATCCTCTATCCTATCCTATCCACTATCCTATCCTATCCTCTATCCTATCCTATTCTCTATCCTATCCTATCCTCTATCCTATCCTATCCTCTATCCTATCCGATCCTCTATCCTCTATCCGATCCTATCCTCTATCCCATCCTATCCTCTATCCTATCCTATCCTCTATCCAATCAAATCCCCTATCCTATCCTCTATCCTATCCTATCGTCTATCCTATCCTATACTCTATCCTATCCTATCCTCTATCCTATCCTATCATCTATCCTATCATATCCTCTATCCTATCCTATCCTCTATCCTATCCTATCATCTATCCTATCATATCCTCTATCCTATCCTATCCTCTATCCAATCCTATCCTCTATCCTATCCTATCCTCTATCCTATCCTATCCTCTATCCTATCCTATCCTCTATCCTATCCTATCCTCTATCCTCTATCCTATCCTATCCTCTATCCTATCCTATCGTCTATCCTATCCTATCCTCTATCCTATCCTATCATCTATCCTATCATATCCTCTATCCTATCCTATCCTCTATCCTATCCTATCTTCTATCCTATCCTATCCAATCACCTATCCTATGCTCTATCCTATCCTACCTCTATAATATCGTATACTCTATCATATCCTATCCTCTATCCTCGTAATATCATCTATCCGTTCCTACTCTCTATCCTAACCTATTCTCTATCTTATCGTCTATCCTATCCTCTATCCTATCCTCTATCCTACCCTATCATCTATCCTATCAAATCCCCTATCCTATCCTCTATCCTGTCGTATCCTCTATCCTATCCTATCTTCTATCCTACCCTATCATCTATCCTATCAAATCCCCTATCCTATCCTCTATCCTGTCGTATCCTCTATCCTATCCTATCCTCTATCCTATCCTATCCTCTATCCTATCCTATCCTCTATCCTATCCAATCTTCTATCCTATCCTATCCTCTATCCTATCAAATCCCCTATCCTATCCTCTATCCTATCCTATCCTGTATCCTATCCAATCCTCTATCTTATCCTATCATCTATCCCATCCTATCCTCTATCCTATCCAATCCTCTATCCCATCCTATCCACTATCCTATCCTATCCTCTATCCTATCCTATTCTCTATCCTATCCTATCCTCTATCCTATCCTATCCTCTATCCTATCCGATCCTCTATCCTCTATCCGATCCTATCCTCTATCCCATCCTATCCTCTATCCTATCCTTTCCTCTATCCTATCCTATCCTCTATCCTATCCTATCCTCTATCCTATCCTATCCTCTATCCTATCCTACCCTCTATCCAATCCTATCCTCTATCCTATCGTCTATCCTATCCTCTATCCTATCCAATCCTCTATCCTATCCTATCCTCTATCCTATCATATCCTCTATCCTATAATATCCTCTATGCTATCCTATCCTCTATCCTATCCTATCCAATCCCCTAACCTATGCTCTATCCTATCCTACCCACTATAATATCGTATACTCTATCCTATCCTATCCTCTATCCTATCCTATCCTCTATCCTATCCTATCCTCTATCCTGTCGTATCCTCTATCCTATCCTATCTTCTATCCTATCCTATCCTCTATCCAATCAAATCCCCTATCCTATCCTCTATCCTATCCTATCCTCTATCCTATCCTATCCCCTATCCTATCCTATCCTCTATCCTATCCTATCGTCTATCCTATCGTCTATCCTATCCTCTATCCTATCCACTATCCTACCCTATCATCTATCCTATCAAAACCCCTATCCTATCCTCTATCCTATCGTATCCTCTACCCTATCCTATCTTCTATCCTATCCTATACTCTATCCTATCAAATCCCCTATCCTATCCTCTATCCTATCCTATCCTCTATCCTATCCTATCCTATATCCTATCCTATCCTCTATCCTATACTATCCTCTATCCTATCCTATCCTCTATCCTATCCTATCCTCTATCCTATCCAATCCTCTATCCTATCCTATCCTCTATCCTATCAAATCCCCTGTCCTATCCTCTATCCTACCCTATCTTCTATCCTATCCTATCCTCTATCCTATCCTATCTTCTATCCTATCCTATCCAATCACCTATCCTATGCTCTATCCTATCCTACCGTCTATCCTATCCTCTATCCTATCCTATCCTCTATCCTAACCTATCCTCTATCCTATCCTAGCCTCTATCCTATCCTATCCTCTATCCTATCCTATCCTCTATCCTATCAAATCCCCTATCCTATCCTCTATCCTATCCTATCCTCTATACTATCCTATCCTCTATCCTATCAAATCCCCCATCCTATCCTGTATCCTATCCTATCCTCTATCCTATCCTATCCTCTATCCTATCCTATCCACTATCCTATCCTATCCTATCCTCTATCCTATCCTATCCTCTATCCTATTCTATCCTCTATCCTATCCTATCCTCTATCCTATACTATCCTCTATCCTATCCTATCCTATATGCTATCCTATCCTCTATCCTCTATCCTATCCTATCCTCTATCCTATCCTATCCTCTATCCTATCCTATCCTCTATCCTATCCTATCCTCAATCCTCTATCCTATCCTATCCTCTATCCTATCCTATCGTCTATACTATCCTATCCACTATCCTATCCTATCCTCTATCCTATCCAATCCTCTATCCTATCCTATCATCTATCCTCAATCCTATCCTTTCCTGTATCCTATCCAATCCTCTATCCTATCCTGTCATCTATCCTATCCTATCCTCTATCCTATCCTATGCTCTATCCTATCCTATCGTCTATCCTATCCTCTATCCTATCCAATCCTCTATCCTATCCTATCCTCTATCCTATCATATCCTCTATCCTATAATATCCTCTATGCTATCCTATCCTCTATCCTATCCTATCCAATACCCCTAACCTATGCTCTATCCTATCCTACCCACTATAATATCGTATACTCTATCCTATCCTATCCTCTATCCTATCCTATCCTCTATCCTATCCTATCCTCTATCCTGTCGTATCCTCTATCCTATCCTATCTTCTATCCTATCCTATCCTCTATCCAATCAAATCCCCTATCCTATCCTCTATCCTATCCTATCCTCTATCCTATCCTATCCCCTATCCTATCCTATCCTCTATCCTATCCTATCGTCTATCCTATCGTCTATCCTATCCTCTATCCTATCCACTATCCTACCCTATCATCTATCCTATCAAAACCCCTATCCTATCCTCTATCCTATCGTATCCTCTACCCTATCCTATCTTCTATCCTATCCTATACTCTATCCTATCAAATCCCCTATCCTATCCTCTATCCTATCCTATCCTCTATCCTATCCTATCCTATATCCTATCCTATCCTCTATCCTATACTATCCTCTATCCTATCCTATCCTCTATCCTATCCTATCCTCTATCCTATCCAATCCTCTATCCTATCCTATCCTCTATCCTATCAAATCCCCTGTCCTATCCTCTATCCTACCCTATCCTCTATCCTATCCTATCCTCTATCCTATCCTATCTTCTATCCTATCCTATCCAATCACCTATCCTATGCTCTATCCTATCCTACCGTCTATCCTATCCTCTATCCTATCCTATCCTCTATCCTAACCTATCCTCTATCCTATCCTAGCCTCTATCCTATCCTATCCTCTATCCTATCCTATCCTCTATCCTATCAAATCCCCTATCCTATCCTCTATCCTATCCTATCCTCTATACTATCCTATCCTCTATCCTATCAAATCCCCCATCCTATCCTGTATCCTATCCTATCCTCTATCCTATCCTATCCTCTATCCTATCCTATCCACTATCCTATCCTATCCTATCCTCTATCCTATCCTATCCTCTATCCTATTCTATCCTCTATCCTATCCTATCCTCTATCCTATACTATCCTCTATCCTATCCTATCCTATATGCTATCCTATCCTCTATCCTCTATCCTATCCTATCCTCTATCCTATCCTATCCTCTATCCTATCCTATCCTCTATCCTATCCTATCCTCAATCCTCTATCCTATCCTATCCTCTATCCTATCCTATCGTCTATACTATCCTATCCACTATCCTATCCTATCCTCTATCCTATCCAATCCTCTATCCTATCCTATCATCTATCCTCAATCCTATCCTTTCCTGTATCCTATCCAATCCTCTATCCTATCCTGTCATCTATCCTATCCTATCCTCTATCCTATCCTATGCTCTATCCTATCCTATCGTCTATCCTATCCTCTATCCTCTCCTATCATCTATCCTATCCTATCCTCTATCCTATCCTATCCTCTATCCTCTATCCTATCCTATCCTCTATCCTATCCTATCCTCTATCCTATCCTATCCTCTATACTATCCTATCCTCTATCCTATCCTATCCTCTATCCTATCCTATGCTCTATCCAATCCGATCGTCTATCCTATCCTCTATCCTATCCTATCATCTATCCTATCCTATCCTCTAACCTATCCTATAGTCTATCCTATCCTATCCTCTATCCTATCCTATCCTCTATCCTATCCTATCCTCTATCCTATCCAATCTTCTATCCTATCCTATCCTCTATCCTATCAAATCACCTATCCTATCCTCTATCCTATTCTATCCTGTATCCTATCCAATCCTCTATCTTATCCTATCATCTATCCTCTATCCTATCCAATCCTCTATCCTATCCTATCCACTATCCTATCCTATCCTCTATCCTATCCTATTCTCTATCCTATCCTATCCTCTATCCTATCCTATCCTCTATCCTATCCGATCCTCTATCCTCTATCCGATCCTATCCTCTATCCCATCCTATCCTCTATCCTATCCTATCCTCTATCCTATCCTATCCTCTATCCTATCCTATCCTCTATCCTATACTATCCTCTATCCTATCCTATCGTCTATCCTATCGTCTATCCTATCCTCCATCCTATCCAATCCTCTATCCTATCCTATCCTCTATCCTATCATATCCTCTATCCTATAATATCCTCTATCCTATCCTATCCTCTATCCTATCCTATCCAATCCCCTAACCTATGCTCTATCCTATCCTATCCTCTATCCTGTCGTATCCTCTATCCTATCCTATCTTCTATCCTATCCTATCCTCTATCCAATCAAATCCCCTATCCTATCCTCTATCCTATCCTATACTCTATCCTATCCTATCCTCTATCCTATCCTATCATCTATCCTATCATATCCTCTATCCTATCCTATCCTCTATCCAATCCTATCCTCTATCCTATCCTATCCTCTATCCTATCCTATCCTCTATCCTATCCTATCCTCTATCCTATCCTATCCTCTATCCTCTATCCTATCCTATCCTCTATCCTATCCTATCGTCTATACTATCCTATCCTCTATCCTATCCTATCCTCTATCCTATCCTATGCTCTATCCTATCCTATCGTCTATCCTATCCTCTATCCTATCCTATCCTCTATCCTATCCTATCCTATCGTCTATCCTATCCTCTATCCTATCCTATCCTCTATCCTATCCTATCCTCTATCCTATCCTATCCTCTATCCTATCCTATCTTCTATCCTATCCTATCCTCTATCCTATCCTATCGTCCATCTTATCGTCTATCCTATCCTCTATCCTATCCACTATCATACCCTATCATCTATCCTATCAAATCCCCTATCCTATCCTCTATCCTATCGTGTCCTCTACCCTATCCTATCTTCTATCCTATCCTATCCTCTATCCTATCAAATCCCCTATCCTATCCTGTATCCTATCCTATCCTCTATCCTATCCTATCCTCTATCCTATCCTATCCTCTATCCTATCCTATCCTCTATCCTATCCTATCCTCTATACTATCCTATCCTCTATCCTATCCAATCCTCTATCCTATCCTATCCACTATCCTATCCTATCCTCTATCCTATCCTATTCTCTATCCTATCCTATCCTCTATCCTATCCTATCCTCTATCCTATCCGATCCTCTATCCTCTATCCGATCCTATCCTCTATCCCATCCTATCCTCTATCCTATCCTATCCTCTATCCAATCAAATCCCCTATCCTATCCTCTATCCTATCCTATCGTCTATCCTATCCTATACTCTATCCTATCCTATCCTCTATCCTATCCTATCATCTATCCTATCATATCCTCTATCCTATCCTATCCTCTATCCAATCCTATCCTCTATCCTATCCTATCCTCTATCCTATCCTATCCTCTATCCTATCCTATCCTCTATCCTATCCTATCCTCTATCCTCTATCCTATCCTATCCTCTATCCTATCCTATCGTCTATACTATCCTATCCTCTATCCTATCCTATCCTCTATCCTATCCTATGCTCTATCCTATCCTATCGTCTATCCTATCCTCTATCCTATCCTATCCTCTATCCTATCCTATCCTATCGTCTATCCTATCCTCTATCCTATCCTATCCTCTATCCTATCCTATCTTCTATCCTATCCTATCCTCTATCCTATCCTATCGTCTATCTTATCGTCTATCCTATCCTCTATCCTATCCACTATCATACCCTATCATCTATCCTATCAAATCCCCTATCCTATCCTCTATCCTATCGTGTCCTCTACCCTATCCTATCTTCTATCCTATCCTATCCTCTATCCTATCAAATCCCCTATCCTATCCTGTATCCTATCCTATCCTCTATCCTATCCTATCCTCTATCCTATCCTATCCTCTATCCTATCCTATCCTCTATACTATCCTATCCTCTATCCTATCCTATCCTCTATCCTATCCTATCCTCTATCCTATCCTATCCTCTATCCTATCCGATCCTCTATCCTCTATCCGATCCTATCCTCTATCCCATCCTATCCTCTATCCTATCCTATCCTCTATCCAATCAAATCCCCTATCCTATCCTCTATCCTATCCTATCGTCTATCCTATCCTATACTGTATCCTATCCTATCCTCTATCCTATCCTATCATCTATCCTATCATATCCTCTATCCTATCCTATCCTCTATCCAATCCTATCCTCTATCCTATCCTATCCTCTATCCTATCCTATCCTCTATCCTATCCTATCCTCTATCCTATCCTATCCTCTATCCTCTATCCTATCCTATCCTCTATCCTATCCTATCGTCTATACTATCCTATCCTCTATCCTATCCTATCCTCTATCCTATACTATGCTCTATCCTATCCTATCGTCTATCCTATCCTCTATCCTATCCTATCCTCTATCCTATCCTATCCTATCGTCTATCCTATCCTCTATCCTATCCTATCCTCTATCCTATCCTATCTTCTATCCTATCCTATCCTCTATCCTATCCTATCGTCTATCTTATCGTCTATCCTATCCTCTATCCTATCCACTATCATACCCTATCATCTATCCTATCAAATCCCCTATCCTATCCTCTATCCTATCGTGTCCTCTACCCTATCCTATCTTCTATCCTATCCTATCCTCTATCCTATCAAATCCCCTATCCTATCCTGTATCCTATCCTATCCTCTATCCTATCCTATCCTCTATCCTATCCTATCCTCTATCCTATCCTATCCTCTATACTATCCTATCCTCTATCCTATCCTATCCTCTATCCTATCCTATGCTCTATCCAATCCTATCGTCTATCCTATCCACTATCCTATCCTATCATCTATCCTATCCTATCCTCTAACCTATCCTATAGTCTATCCTATCCTATCCTCTATCCTATCCTATCCTCTATCCTATCCTATCCTCTACCCTATCCTATCTTCTATCCTATCCTATCCTCTATCCTATCAAATCCCCTATCCTATCCTGTATCCTATCCTATCCTCTATCCTATCCTATCCTCTATCCTATCCTATCCTCTATCCTATCCTATCCTCTATACTATCCTATCCTCTATCCTATCCTATCCTCTATCCTATCCTATGCTCTATCCAATCCTATCGTCTATCCTATCCACTATCCTATCCTATCATCTATCCTATCCTATCCTCTAACCTATCCTATAGTCTATCCTATCCTATCCTCTATCCTATCCTATCATCTATCCTATCCTATCCTCTAACCTATCCTATAGTCTATCCTATCCTATCCTCTATCCTATCCTATCCTCTATCCTATCCTATCCTCTATCCTATCCTATCGTCTATACTATCCTATCCTCTATCCTATCCTATCCTCTATCCTATCCTATGCTCTATCCTATCCTATCGTCTATCCTATCCTCTATCCTATCCTATCCTCTATCCTATCCTATCCTATCCTATCCTATCCTCTATCCTATCCTATCCTCTATCCTATCCTATCCTCTATCCTATCCTATCCTCTATCCTATCCTATCTTCTATCCTATCCTATCCTCTATCCTATCCTATCGTCTATCTTATCGTCTATCCTATCCTCTATCCTATCCACTATCCTATCCTATCATCTATCCTATCAAATCCCCTATCCTATCCTCTATCCTATCGTGTCCTCTACCCTATCCTATCTTCTATCCTATCCTATCCTCTATCCTATCAAATCCCCTATCCTATCCTGTATCCTATCCTATCCTCTATCCTATCCTATCCTCTATCCTATCCTATCCTCTATCCTATCCTATCCTATATCCTATCCTATCCTCTATCCTATACTATTCTCTATCCTATCCTATCCTCTATCCTATCCTATCCTCTATCCTATCCAATCCTCTATCCTATCATATACTCTATCCTATCAAATCCCCTGTCCTATCCTCTATCCTATCCTATCCTCTACCCTATCCTATCCTGTATCCTATCCTATCTTCTATCCTATCCTATCCAATCACCTATCCTATGCTCTATCCTATCCTACCCTCTATAATATCGTATACTCTATCGTATCCTATCCTCTATCCTCGTAATATCATCTATCCGTTCCTACTCTCTATCCTAACCTATTCTCTATCCTATCTTCTATCCTATCCTCTATCCTATCCACTATCCTACCCTATCATCTATCCTATCAAAACCCCTATCCTATCCTCTATCCTATCGTATCCTCTACCCTATCCTATCTTCTATCCTGTCCTATAATCTATCCTATCAAATCCCCTATCCTATCCTCTATCCTATCCTATCCTCTATCCTATCCTATCCTATATCCTATCCTATCCTCTATCCTATAGTATCCTCTATCCTATCCTATCCTCTATCCTATCCTATCCTCTATCCTATCCTATCCTCTATCCTATCCTATCCTCTATCCTATCCTATCCTCTATCCTATCCTATCCTCTATCCTATCCTATCCTCTATCCTATCCTATCCTCTATCCTATCCTATCCTCTATCCTATCCTATCCTCTATCCTATCCTATCCTCTATCCTCTATCCTATCCTGTCCTCTATCCTATCCTATCCTCTATCCTATCCTATCCTCTATAATATCATATCCTCTATCCTATCCTATCCTCTATCCTCTATCCTATCCTATCCTCTATCCTATCTTATCCTCTATCCTATCCTATCCTCTATACTATCCTATCCTCTATCCTATCCTATCCTCTATCCTATCCTATCGTCTATCCTATCCTCTATCCTATCCTATCATCTATCCTATCCTATCCTCTATCCTATCCTATAGTCTATCCTATCCTATCCTCTATCCTATCCTATAGTCTATCCTATCCTATCCTCTATCCTATCCTATCCTCTATCCTATCCTATCCTCTATCCTATGAAATCTTCTATCCTATCCTATCCTCTATCCTATCAAATCCCCTATCCTATCCTCTATCCTATCCTATCCTGTATCCTATCCAATCCTCTATCTTATCCTATCATCTATCCTCTATCCTATCCAATCCTCTATCCTATCCTATCCTCTATCCTATCCTATCCTCTATCCTATCCTATCCTCTATCCTATCCTATCCTCTATAATATCCTATCCTCTATCCTATCCTATCCTCTATCCTATCCTATCCTCTATCCTATCCTATCCTCTATCCTATCCTATCCTCTATCCTATCCTATCCTCTATCCTATCCTATCCTCTATCCTATCCTATTCTCTATCCTATCCTATCCTCTATCCTATCCTATCCTCTATCCTATCCTATCCTCTATCCTATCCTATCCTCTATCCTATCCTATCCTCTATCCTATCCTATCCTATCCTCTATCCTATCCTATCCTCTATCCTATCCTATCCTCTATCCTATCCTATCCTCTATCCTATCCTATCCTCTATCCTATCCTATCCTCTATCCTATCCTATCCTCTATCCTATCCTATCCTCTATCCTATCCTATCCTCTATCCTATCCTATCCTCTATCCTATCCTATCCTCTATCCTATCCTATCCTCTATCCTATCCTATCGTCTATCCTATCGTCTATCCTATCCTCTATCCTATCCACTATCATACCCTATCATCTATCCTATCAAATCCCCTATCCTATCCTCTATCCTATCGTATCCTCTACCCTATCCTATGTTCTATCCTATCCTATCCTCTATCCTATCCTATCCTCTATCCTATCCTATCCTCTATAATATCCTATCCTCTATCCTATCCTATCCTCTATCCTATCCTATCCTCTATCCTATCCTATCCTCTATCCTATCCTATCCTCTATCCTATCCTATCCTCTATCCTATCCTATCCTCTATCCTATCCTATCCTCTATCCTATCCTATCCTCTATCCTATCCTATCCTCTATCCTATCCTATCCTCTATCCTATCCTATCCTCTATCCTATCTTATCCTCTATCCTATCCTATCCTCTATCCTATCCTATCCTCTATCCTCTATCCTATCCTATCCTCTATCCTATCCTATCCTCTATCCTATCCTATCCTCTATCTTATCCTATCGTCTATCCTATCGTCTATCCTATCCTCTATCCTATCCACTATCATACCCTATCATCTATCCTATCAAATCCCCTATCCTATCCTCTATCCTATCGTATCCTCTACCCTATCCTATGTTCTATCCTATCCTATTCTCTATCCTATCAAATCCCCTATCCTATCCTGTATCCTATCCTATCCTCTATCCTATCCTATCCACTATACTACCCTATCATCTATCCTATCAAAACCCCTATCCTATCCTCTATCCTATCGTATCCTCTACCCTATCCTATCTTCTATCATATCCTATACTCTATCCTATCAAATCCCCTATCCTATCCTCTATCCTATCCTATCCTCTATCCTATCCTATCCTATATCCTATCCTATCCTCTATCCTATACTATCCTCTATCCTATCCTATCCTCTATCCTATCCTATCCTCTATCCTATCCAATCCTCTATCCTATCCTATCCTCTATCCTATCAAATCCCCTGTCCTATCCTCTATCCTATCCTATCCTCTATCCTATCAAATCCCCTATCCTATCCTCTATCCTATCCTATCCTCTATACTATCCTATCCTCTATCCTATCCTATCCTCTATACTATCCTATCCTCTATCCTATCAAATCCCCTATCCTATCCTCTATCCTATCCTATCCTCTATCCTATCCTATCCTATATCCTATCCTATCCTCTATCCTATCCTATCCTCTATCCTATTCTATCCTCTATCCTATCCTATCCTCTATATTATCCAATCCTTTATCCTAGCCTATCCTCTATCCTATACTATCCTCTATCCTATCCTATCCTCTATCCTATCCTATCCTCTATCCTATCCTATGCTCTATCCTATCCTATCGTCTATCCTATCCTCTATCCTATCCTATCCTCTATCCTATCCTATCCTCTATCCTATCCTATCCTCTATCCTATCCTATCCTCTATCCTATCCTATCCTCTATCCTATCCTATCCTCTATCCTATCCTATCCTCTATCCTATCCTATCCTCTATCCTATCCTATCCTCTATCCTATCCTATCCTCTATCCTATCCTATCCTCTATCCTATCCTATCCTCTATCCTCTATCCTATCCTCTATCCTATCCTATCCTCTATCCTCTATCCTATCCTATCCTCTATCCTATCCTATCGTCTATACTATCCTATCCTCTATCCTATCCTATACTCTATCCTATCCTATCCTCTATCCTATCCTATCATCTATCCTATCATATCCTCTATCCTATCCTATCCTCTATCCAATCCTATCCTCTATGCTATCCTATCCTCTATCCTATCCTATCCTCTATCCTCTATCCTCTATCCTATCCTATCCTCTATCCTATCCTATCGTCTATACTATCCTATCCTCTATCCTATCCTATCCTCTATCCTATCCTATGCTCTATCCTATCCTATCGTCTATCCTATCCTCTATCCTATCCTATCCTCTATCCTATCCTATCCTCTATCCTATCCTATCCTCTATCCTATCCTATCCTCTATCCTCTATCCTATCCTGTCCTCTATCCTATCCTATCCTCTATCCTATCCTATCCTCTATAATATCCTATCCTCTATCCTATCCTATCCTCTATCCTCTATCCTATCCTCTATCCTATCCTATCCTCTATCCTATCCTATCCTCTATCCTATCCTATCCTCTATACTATCCTATCCTCTATCCTATCCTATCCTCTATCCTATCCTATGCTCTATCCTATCCTATCGTCTATCCTATCCTCTATCCTATCCTATCATCTATCCTATCCTATCCTCTATCCTATCCTATAGTCTATCCTATCCTATCCTCTATCCTATCCTATAGTCTATCCTATCCTATCCTCTATCCTATCCTATCCTCTATCCTATCCTATCCTGTATCCTATCCAATCCTCTATCTTATCCTATCATCTATCCTCTATCCTATCCTATCCAGTATCCTATCCTATCCTCTATCCTATCCTATTCTCTATCCTATCCTATCCTCTATCCTATCCTATCCTCTATCCTATCCTATCCTCTATCCTATCCTATCCTCTATCCTCTATCCGATCCTATCCTCTATCCCATCCTATCCTCTATCCTATCCTATCCTCTATCCTATCCTATCCTCTATCCTATCCTCTCCTCTATCCTATCCTATCCTATCGTCTATCCTATCGTCTATCCTATCCTCTATCCTATCCAATCCTCTATCCTATCCTATCCTCTATCCTATCATATCCTCTATCCTATAATATCCTCTATCCTATCCTATCCTCTATCCAATCCTCTATCCTATCCTATCCTCGATCCTAGCCTATCCTCTATCCTATCCTATCCAATCCCCTAACCTATGCTCTATCCTATCCTACCCACTATAATATCGTATACTCTATCATATCCTATCCTCTATCCTATAATATCATCTATCCTATTCTATACTCTATCCTATCAAATCCCCTATCCTATCCTCTATCCTAACCTATCCTCTATCCTATCCTATCCTCTATCCTATCCTATCCTCTATCCTATCCTATCCTCTATCCTATCCTATCCTCCATCCTATCCTATCCTCTATCCTATCCTATCCTCTATCCTATCCTATCCTCTATCCTATCCTATCCTCTATCCTATCCTATCCTTTATCCTATCCTATCCTCTATCCTATCCTATCCTCTATCCTATCCAATCCTCTATCCTATCCTATCCTCTATCCTATCAAATCCCCTGTCCTATCCTCTATCCTACCCTATCATCTATCCTATCAAATCCCCTATCCTATCCTCTATCCTATCCTATCCTCTATCCTCTATCCTATCCTATCCTCTATCCTATCCTATCGTCTATACTATCCTATCCTCTATCCTATCCTATCCTCTATCCTATCCTATCCTCTATCCTATCCTATCATCTATCCTATCATATCCTCTATCCTATCCTATCCTCTATCCAATCCTATCCTCTATCCTATCCTATCCTCTATCCTATCCTATCCTCTATCCTCTATCCTCTATCCTATCCTATCCTCTATCCTATCCTATCGTCTATACTATCCTATCCTCTATCCTATCCTATCCTCTATCCTATCCTATGCTCTATCCTATCCTATCGTCTATCCTATCCTCTATCCTATCCTATCCTCTATCCTATCCTATCCTCTATCCTATCCTATCCTCTATCCTATCCTATCCTCTATCCTCTATCCTATCCTGTCCTCTATCCTATCCTATCCTCTATCCTATCCTATCCTCTATAATATCCTATCCTCTATCCTATCCTATCCTCTATCCTCTATCCTATCCTCTATCCTATCCTATCCTCTATCCTCTATCCTATCCTATCCTCTATCCTATCCTATCCTCTATCCTATCCTATCCTCTATACTATCCTATCCTCTATCCTATCCTATCCTCTATCCTATCCTATGCTCTATCCTATCCTATCGTCTATCCTATCCTCTATCCTATCCTATCATCTATCCTATCCTATCCTCTATCCTATCCTATAGTCTATCCTATCCTATCCTCTATCCTATCCTATAGTCTATCCTATCCTATCCTCTATCCTATCCTATCCTCTATCCTATCCTATCCTCTATCCAATCCTCTATCCTATCCTATCCTCGATCCTAGCCTATCCTCTATCCTATCCTATCCAATCCCCTAACCTATGCTCTATCCTATCCTACCCACTATAATATCGTATACTCTATCATATCCTATCCTCTATCCTATAATATCATCTATCCTATTCTATACTCTATCCTATCAAATCCCCTATCCTATCCTCTATCCTAACCTATCCTCTATCCTATCCTATCCTCTATCCTATCCTATCCTCTATCCTATCCTATCCTCTATCCTATCCTATCCTCCATCCTATCCTATCCTCTATCCTATCCTATCCTCTATCCTATCCTATCCTCTATCCTATCCTATCCTCTATCCTATCCTATCCTTTATCCTATCCTATCCTCTATCCTATCCTATCCTCTATCCTATCCAATCCTCTATCCTATCCTATCCTCTATCCTATCAAATCCCCTGTCCTATCCTCTATCCTACCCTATCATCTATCCTATCAAATCCCCTATCCTATCCTCTATCCTATCCTATCCTCTATCCTCTATCCTATCCTATCCTCTATCCTATCCTATCGTCTATACTATCCTATCCTCTATCCTATCCTATCCTCTATCCTATCCTATCCTCTATCCTATCCTATCATCTATCCTATCATATCCTCTATCCTATCCTATCCTCTATCCAATCCTATCCTCTATCCTATCCTATCCTCTATCCTATCCTATCCTCTATCCTCTATCCTCTATCCTATCCTATCCTCTATCCTATCCTATCGTCTATACTATCCTATCCTCTATCCTATCCTATCCTCTATCCTATCCTATGCTCTATCCTATCCTATCGTCTATCCTATCCTCTATCCTATCCTATCCTCTATCCTATCCTATCCTCTATCCTATCCTATCCTCTATCCTCTATCCTATCCTGTCCTCTATCCTATCCTATCCTCTATCCTATCCTATCCTCTATAATATCCTATCCTCTATCCTATCCTATCCTCTATCCTCTATCCTATCCTCTATCCTATCCTATCCTCTATCCTCTATCCTATCCTATCCTCTATCCTATCCTATCCTCTATCCTATCCTATCCTCTATACTATCCTATCCTCTATCCTATCCTATCCTCTATCCTATCCTATGCTCTATCCTATCCTATCGTCTATCCTATCCTCTATCCTATCCTATCATCTATCCTATCCTATCCTCTATCCTATCCTATAGTCTATCCTATCCTATCCTCTATCCTATCCTATAGTCTATCCTATCCTATCCTCTATCCTATCCTATCCTCTATCCTATCCTATCCTGTATCCTATCCAATCCTCTATCTTATCCTATCATCTATCCTCTATCCTATCCTATCCAGTATCCTATCCTATCCTCTATCCTATCCTATTCTCTATCCTATCCTATCCTCTATCCTATCCTATCCTCTATCCTATCCTATCCTCTATCCTATCCTATCCTCTATCCTCTATCCGATCCTATCCTCTATCCCATCCTATCCTCTATCCTATCCTATCCTCTATCCTATCCTATCCTCTATCCTATCCTCTCCTCTATCCTATCCTATCCTATCGTCTATCCTATCGTCTATCCTATCCTCTATCCTATCCAATCCTCTATCCTATCCTATCCTCTATCCTATCATATCCTCTATCCTATAATATCCTCTATCCTATCCTATCCTCTATCCAATCCTCTATCCTATCCTATCCTCTATCCTAGCCTATCCTCTATCCTATCCTATCCAATCCCCTAACCTATGCTCTATCCTATCCTACCCACTATAATATCGTATACTCTATCATATCCTATCCTCTATCCTATAATATCATCTATCCTATTCTATACTCTATCCTATCAAATCCCCTATCCTATCCTCTATCCTAACCTATCCTCTATCCTATCCTATCCTCTATCCTATACTATCCTCTATCCTATCCTATCCTCTATCCTATCCTATCCTCCATCCTATCCTATCCTCTATCCTATCCTATCCTCTATCCTATCCTATCCTCTATCCTATCCTATCCTCTATCCTATCCTATCCTTTATCCTATCCTATCCTCTATCCTATCCTATCCTCTATCCTATCCAATCCTCTATCCTATCCTATCCTCTATCCTATCAAATCCCCTGTCCTATCCTCTATCCTACCCTATCATCTATCCTATCAAATCCCCTATCCTGTCGTATCCTCTATCCTATCCTATCTTCTATCCTATCCTATCCTCTATCCTATCAAATCCCCTATCCTATCCTCTATCCTATCCTATCCTCTATCCTATTCTATCCTCTATCCTATCCTATCCTCTATATTATCCAATCCTTTATCCTAGCCTATCCTCTATCCTATACTATCCTCTATCCTATCCTATCCTCTATCCTATCCTATCCTCTATCCTATCCTATGCTCTATCCTATCCTATCGTCTATCCTATCCTCTATCCTATCCTATCCTCTATCCTATCCTATCCTCTATCCTATCCTATCCTCTATCCTATCCTATCCTCTATCCTATCCTATCCTCTATCCTATCCTATCCTCTATCCTATCCTATCCTCTATCCTATCCTATCCTCTATCCTATCCTATCCTCTATCCTATCCTATCCTCTATCCTATCCTATCCTCTATCCTATCCTATCCTCTATCCTCTATCCTCTATCCTATCCTATCCTCTATCCTATCCTATCGTCTATACTATCCTATCCTCTATCCTATCCTATCCTCTATCCTATCCTATGCTCTATCCTATCCTATGCTCTATCCTATCCTATCGTCTATCCTATCCTCTATCCTATCCTATCCTCTATCCTATCCTATCCTCTATCCTATCCTATCCTCTATCCTATCCTATCCTCTATCCTCTATCCTATCCTCTATCCTATCCTATCATCTATCCTATCCTATCCTCTATCCTATCCTATAGTCTATCCTATCCTATCCTCTATCCTATCCTATCCTCTATCCTATCCTATCCTGTATCCTATCCAATCCTCTATCTTATCCTATCATCTATCCTCTATCCTATCCAATCCTCTATCCTATCCTATCCAGTATCCTATCCTATCCTCTATCCTATCCTATTCTCTATCCTATCCTATCCTCTATCCTATCCTATCCTCTATCCTATCCTATCCTCTATCCTATCCTCTCCTCTATCCTATCCTATCCTATCGTCTATCCTATCGTCTATCCTATCCTCTATCCTATCCAATCCTCTATCCTATCCTATCCTCTATCCTATCATATCCTCTATCCTATAATATCCTCTATCCTATCCTATCCTCTATCCAATCCTCTATCCTATCCTATCCTCTATCCTATCCTATCCTCTATCCTATCCTATCCTATATCCTATCCTATCCTCTATCCTATCATATCCTCTATCCTTTCCTATCCTCTATCCTATCCTATCCTCTATCCTATCCTATCCTCTATCCTATCCTATCCTCTATCCTATACTATCCTCTATCCTATCCTATCCTCTATCCTATCCTATCCTCTATTCTATCCTATCCTCTATCCTATCCTATCCTCTATCCTATCCTATCCTCTATCCTCTATCCTATCCTATCCTCTATCCTATCCTATCGTATATACTATCCTATCCTCTATCCTATCCTATCCTCTATCCTATCCTATGCTCTATCCTATCCTATCGTCTATCCTATCCTCTATCCTATCCTATCCTCTATCCTATCAAATCCCCTATCCTATCCTCTATCCTATCCTCTCCTCTATCCTATCCTATCCTATCGTCTATCCTATCGTCTATCCTATCCTCTATCCTATCCTATCCTCTATCCTATCCTATCCTCTATCCTATACTATCCTCTATCCTATCCTATCCTCTATCCTATCCTATCCTCTATTCTATCCTATCCTCTATCCTATCCTATCCTCTATCCTATCCTATCCTCTATCCTCTATCCTATCCTATCCTCTATCCTATCCTATCGTATATACTATCCTATCCTCTATCCTATCCTATCCTCTATCCTATCCTATGCTCTATCCTATCCTATCGTCTATCCTATCCTCTATCCTATCCTATCCTCTATCCTATCAAATCCCCTATCCTATCCTCTATCCTATCCTATCCTCTATCCTATCCTATCCTCTATCCTGGCCTATCCACTATCCTATCATATCCTCTATCCTATAATATCCTCTATCCTATCCTATCCTCTATCCAATCCTCTATCCTATCCTATCCTCTATCCTATCCTATCCTCTATCCTATCCTATCCTCTATCCTATCCTATCCTCTATCCTATCCTATCCTCTATCCTATACTATCCTCTATCCTATCCTATCCTCTATCCTATCCTATCCTCTATCCTATCCTATCCTCTATCCTATCCTATCGTCTATACTATCCTATCCTCTATCCTATCCTATCCTCTATCCTATCCTATGCTCTATCCTATCCTATCGTCTATCCTATCCTCTATCCTATCCTATCCTCTATCCTATCCTATCCTCTATCCTATCCTAGCCTCTATCCTATCCTATCCTCTATCCTATCCTATCCTCTATCCTATCAAATCCCCTATCCTATCCTCTATCCTATCCTATCCTCTATCCTATCCTATCCGGTATCCTATCCAATCCTCTATCCTATCCTATCATCTATCCTCAATCCTATCCTTTCCTGTATCCTATCCAATCCTCTATCCTATCCTGTCCTCTATCCTATCCTATCCTCTATCCTATCCTATGCTCTATCCTATCCTATCGTCTATCCTATCCTCTATCCTATCCTATCATCTATCCTATCCTATCCTCTATCCTATCCTATCCTCTATCCTATCCTATCCTCTATCCTATCCTATCCTCTATACTATCCTATCCTCTATCCTATCCTATCCTCTATCCTATCTTATGCTCTATCCTATCCTATCCTCTATCCTATCCTATCTTCTATCCTATCCTATCCAATCACCTATCCTATGCTCTATCCTATCCTATCCTCTATCCTATCAAATCCCCTATCCTATCCTCTATCCTATCCTATCCTCTATACTATCCTATCCTCTATCGTATCAAATCCCCTATCCTATCCTCTATCCTATCCTATCCTCTATCCTATCCTATCCTATATCCTATCCTATCCTCTATCCTATCCTATCCTATATCCTATCCTATCCTCTATCCTATCCTATCCTCTATCCTATACTATCCTCTATCCTATCCTATCCTCTATCCTATCCTATCCTCTATCCTATCCTATCCTCTATCCTATCCTATCCTCTATCCTATCCTATCCTCTATCCTATCCTATCCTCTATCCTATCCTATCGTCTATCATATCGTCTATCCTATCCTCTATCCTATCCACTATCCTACCCTATCATCTATCCTATCAAAACCCCTATCCTATCCTCTATCCTATCCTATCCTCTATACTATCCTATCCTCTATCCTATCAAATCCCCTATCCTATCCTCTATCCTATCCTATCCTCTATCCTATCCTATCCTATATCCTATCCTATCCTCTATCCTATCCTATCCTATATCCTATCCTATCCTCTATCCTATCCTATCCTCTATCCTATACTATCCTCTATCCTATCCTATCCTCTATCCTATCCTATCCTCTATCCTATCGTATCCTCTACCCTATCCTATCTTCTATCCTACCCTATCATCTATCCTATAAAATCCCCTATCCTATCCTCTATCCTGTCGTATCCTCTATCCTATCCTATCTTCTATCCTATCCTATCCTCTATCCTATCAAATCCCCTATCCTATCCTCTATCCTATCCTATCCTCTATCCTATTCTATCCTCTATCCTATCCTATCCTCTATATTATCCAATCCTTTATCCTAGCCTATCCTCTATCCTATACTATCCTCTATCCTATCCTATCCTCTATCCTATCCTATCCTCTATCCTATCCTATCCTCTATCCTATCCTAGCCTCTATCCTATCCTATCCTCTATCCTATCCTATCCTCTATCCTATCAAATCCCCTATCCTATCCTCTATCCTATCCTGTCCTCTATCCTATCCTATCCTCTATCCTATCCTATCCACTATCCTATCATATCCTCTATCCTATAATATCCTCTATCCTATCCTATCCTCTATCCAATCCTCTATCATATCCTATCCTCTATCCTATCCTATCCTCTATCCAATCCTCTATCCTATCCTATCCTCTAACCTATAATATCCTCTATCCTATCCTATCCTCTATCCAATCCTCTATCCTATCCTATCCTCTATCCTAGCCTATCCTCTATCCTATCCTATCCAATCCCCTAACCTATGCTCTATCCTATCCTACCCACTATAATATCGTATACTCTATCATATCCTATCCTCTATCCTATAATATCATCTATCCTATCCTATCCTCTATCCTATCCTATCCTCTATCCTATCCTATCCTCTATCCTATCCTATCCTCTATCCTATCCTATCCTCTATCCTATCCTATCCTCTATCCTATCCTATCCTCTATCCTATCCTATCCTCTATCCTATCCTATCCTCTATCTTATCCTATCGTCTATCCTATCGTCTATCCTATCCTCTATCCTATCCACTATCATACCCTATCATCTATCCTATCAAATCCCCTATCCTATCCTGTATCCTATCCTATCCTCTATCCTATCCTATCCTCTATCCTATCCTATCCTCTATCCTATCCTATCCTATATCCTATCCTATCCTCTATCCTATCATATCCTCTATCCTATCCTATCCTCTATCCTATCCTATCCTCTATCCTATCCTATCCTCTATCCTATCCTATCCCCTATCCTATACTATCCTCTATCCTATCCTATCCTCTATCCTATCCTATCCTCTATCCTATCCTATCCTCTATCCTATCCTATCCTCTATCCTCTATCCTATCCTATCCTCTATCCTATCCTATCCTCTATCCTCTATCCTATCCTATCCTCTATCCTATCCTATCCTCTATCCTATCCTATCCTCTATCCTATCCTATCCTCTATCTTATCCTATCGTCTATCCTATCGTCTATCCTATCCTCTATCCTACCCACTATCATACCCTATCATCTATCCTATCAAATCCCCTATCCTATCCTTTATCCTATCGTATCCTCTACCCTATCCTATGTTCTATCCTATCCTATTCTCTATCCTATCAAATCCCCTATCCTATCCTGTATCCTATCCTATCCTCTATCCTATCCTATCCTCTATCCTATCCTATCCTCTATCCTATCCTATCCTCTATCCTATCCTATCCTCTATCATATCCTATCCTCTATCCTATCCTATCCTCTATCCTATCCTATCCTCTATCCTATCCTATCCTCTATCCTATCCTATCCTCTATCCTATCCTATCCTCTATCCTATCCTATCCTCTATCCTATCCTATCCTATCCTCTATCCTATCCTATCCTCTATCCTATCCTATCCTCTATCCTATACTATCCTCTATCCTATCCTATCCTCTATCCTATCCTATCGTCTATCCTATCGTCTATCCTATCCTCTATCCTATCCACTATCATACCCTATCATCTATCCTATCAAATCCCCTATCCTATCCTGTATCCTATCCTATCCTCTATCCTATCCTATCGTCTATCCTATCCTCTATCCTGTCCACTATCATACCCTATCATCTATCCTATCAAATCCCCTATCCTATCCTCTATCCTATCGTATCCTCTACCCTATCCTATGTTCTATCCTATCCTATCCTCTATCCTATCAAATCCCCTATCCTATCCTGTATCCTATCCTATCCTCTATCCTATCCTATCCTCTATCCTATCCTCTATCCTATCCTATCCTCTATCCTATCCTATCCTATATCCTATCCTATCCTATATCCTATCCTAACCTCTATCCTATCATATCCTCTATCCTATCCTATCCTCTATCCTATCCTATCCTCTATCCTATCCTATCCTCTATCCTATCCTATCCTCTATCCTATCCTATCCTCTATCCTATCCTATCCTCTATCCTATCCTATCCTCTATCCTATCCTATCCTCTATCCTATCCTATCCTCTATCCTATCCAATCCTCTATCCTATCCTATCCTCTATCCTATCCTATCCTCTATCGTATCCTATCCTCTATCCTATCCTATCCTCTATCCTATCCTATCGTCTATCCTATCGTCTATCCTATCCTCTATCCTATCCACTATCATACCCTATCATCTATCCTATCAAATCCCCTATCCTATCCTCTATCCTATCGTATCCTCTACCCTATCCTATGTTCTATCCTATCCTATCCTCTATCCTATCAAATCCCCTATCCTATCCTGTATCCTATCCTATCCTCTATCCTATCCTATCCTCTATCCTATCCTATCCTATATCCTATCCTATCCTCTATCCTATCATATCCTCTATCCTATCCTATCCTCTATCCTATCAAATCCCCTATCCTATCCTGTATCCTATCCTATCCTCTATCCTATCCTATCCTCTATCCTATCCTCTATCCTATCCTATCCTCTATCCTATCCTATCCTATATCCTATCCTATCCTATATCCTATCCTAGCCTCTATCCTATCATATCCTCTATCCTATCCTATCCTCTATCCTATCCTATCCTCTATCCTATCCTATCCTCTATCCTATCCTATCCTCTATCCTATCCTATCCTCTATCCTATCCTATCCTCTATCCTATCCTATCCTCTATCCTATCCTATCCTCTATCCTATCCAATCCTCTATCCTATCCTATCCTCTATCCTATCCTATCCTCTATCGTATCCTATCCTCTATCCTATCCTATCCTCTATCCTATCCTATCGTCTATCCTATCGTCTATCCTATCCTCTATCCTATCCACTATCATACCCTATCATCTATCCTATCAAATCCCCTATCCTATCCTCTATCCTATCGTATCCTCTACCCTATCCTATGTTCTATCCTATCCTATCCTCTATCCTATCAAATCCCCTATCCTATCCTGTATCCTATCCTATCCTCTATCCTATCCTATCCTCTATCCTATCCTATCCTATATCCTATCCTATCCTCTATCCTATCATATCCTCTATCCTATCCTATCCTCTATCCTATCCTATCCTCTATCCTATCCTATCCTCTATCCTATCCTATCCTCTATCCTATCCTATCCTCTATCCTATCCTATCCTCTATCCTCTATCCTCTATCCTATCCTATCCTCTATCCTATCCTATCGTCTATACTATCCTATCCTCTATCCTATCCTACCCTCTATCATATCCTATGCTCTATCCTATCCTATCGTCTATCCTATCCTCTATCCTATCCTATCCTCTATCCTATCCTATCCTCTATCGTATCCTAGCCTCTATCCTATCCTATCCGCTATCCTATCCTATCCTCTATCCTATCAAATCCCCTATCCTATCCTCTATCCTATCCTATCCTCTATCCTATCCTATCCTCTATCCTATCCTATCCACTATCCTATCATATCCTCTATCCTATAATATCCTCTATCCTATCCTATCCTCTATCCAATCCTCTATCCTATCCTATCCTCTATCCAATCCTCTATCCTATCCTATCCTCTATCCTATCCTATCCTCTATCCTATCCTATCTTCTATACTATTCTATCCTCTATCCTATCAAATCCCCTATCCTATCCTCTATCCTATTCGATTCCGGTATCCTATCCAATCCTCTATCCTATCCTATCATCTATCCTCAATCCTATCCTTTCCTGTATCCTATCCAATCCTCTATCCTATCCTGTCCTCTATCCTATCCTATCCTCTATCCTATCCTATGCTCTATCCTATCCTATCGTCTATCCTATCCTCTATCCTATCCTAGCATCTATCCTATCCTATCCTCTATCCTATCCTATCCTCTATCCTATCCTATCCTCTATACTATCCTATCCTCTATCCTATCCTATCGTCTATCCTATCCTATGCTCTATCCTATCCTATCGTCTATCCTATCCTCTATTCTATCCTATCCTGTATCCTATCCAATCCTCTATCTTATCCTATCATCTATCCTCTATCCTATCCAATCCTCTATCCTATCCTATCCAGTATCCCAACCCAGCCTCTATCCTATCCTATTCTCTATCCTATCCTATCCTCTATCCTATCCTATCCTCTATCCTATCCAATCCTCTATCCTATCCTATCCTCTATCCTATCCTATCCTCTATCCTATCCTATCGTCTATCCTATCCTATCCTCTATCCTATCATCTATCCTCTATCCTATCCAATCCTCTATCCTATCCTATCCAGTATCCCAACCCAGCCTCTATCCTATCCTATTCTCTATCCTATCCTATCCTCTATCCTATCCTATCCTCTATCCTATCCTATCATCTATCCTATCATATCCTCTATCCTATCCTATCCTCTATCCTATCCTATCCTCTATCCTATCCTATCCTCTATCCTATCCTATCCTCTATCCTATCCTATCCTCTATCCTATCCTCTATCCTATCCTATCCTCTATCCTATCCTATCCTCTATCCTATGCTATCCTCTATCCTATCCTCTATCCTATCCCATCCTCTATCCTATCCTATCGTCTATCCTATCGTCTATCCTATCCTCTATCCTATCCACTATCATACCCTATCATCTATCCTATCAAATCCCCTATCCTATCCTCTATCCTATCGTATCCTCTACCCTATCCTATGTTCTATCCTATCCTATCCTCTATCCTATCAAATCCCCTATCCTATCCTGTATCCTATCCTATCCTCTATCCTATCCTATCCTCTATCCTATCCTATCCTCTATCCTATCCTATCCTATCCTCTATCCTATCCTATCCTCTATCCTATCCTATCCTCTATCCTATCCTATCCTATCCTCTATCCTATCCTATCCTCTATCCTATCCTATCCTCTATCCTATCCTATCCTCTATCCTATCCTATCCTCTATCCTATCCTACCCTCTATCCTATACTATCCTCTATCCTATCCTATCCTCTATCCTATCCTATCCTCTATCCTATCCTATCCTCTATCCTATCCTATCCTCTATCCTATCCTATCCTATCCTCTATCCTATCCTATCCTCTATCCTATCCTATCCTCTATCCTATCCTATCCTCTATCCTATCCTATCCTATCCTCTATCCTATCCTATCCTCTATCCTATCCTATCCTCTATCCTATCCTATCATCTATCCTATCCTATCCTCTATCCTATCCTATCCTCTATCCTATCCTATCCTCTATCCTATCAAATCCCCTATCCTATCCTCTATCCTATCCTATCCTCTATCCTATCCTATCCTATATCCTATCCTATCCTCTATCCTATCCTATCCTATATCCTATCCTATCCTCTATCCTATCCTATCCTCTATCCTATACTATCCTCTATCCTATCCTATCCTCTATCCTATCCTATCCTCTATCCTATCGTATCCTCTACCCTATCCTATCTTCTATCCTACCCTATCATCTATCCTATAAAATCCCCTATCCTATCCTCTATCCTGTCGTATCCTCTATCCTATCCTATCTTCTATCCTATCCTATCCTCTATCCTATCAAATCCCCTATCCTATCCTCTATCCTATCCTATCCTCTATCCTATTCTATCCTCTATCCTATCCTATCCTCTATATTATCCAATCCTTTATCCTAGCCTATCCTCTATCCTATACTATCCTCTATCCTATCCTATCCTCTATCCTATCCTATCCTCTATCCTATCCTATCCTCTATCCTATCCTAGCCTCTATCCTATCCTATCCTCTATCCTATCCTATCCTCTATCCTATCAAATCCCCTATCCTATCCTCTATCCTATCCTGTCCTCTATCCTATCCTATCCTCTATCCTATCCTATCCACTATCCTATCATATCCTCTATCCTATAATATCCTCTATCCTATCCTATCCTCTATCCAATCCTCTATCATATCCTATCCTCTATCCTATCCTATCCTCTATCCAATCCTCTATCCTATCCTATCCTCTAACCTATAATATCCTCTATCCTATCCTATCCTCTATCCAATCCTCTATCCTATCCTATCCTCTATCCTAGCCTATCCTCTATCCTATCCTATCCAATCCCCTAACCTATGCTCTATCCTATCCTACCCACTATAATATCGTATACTCTATCATATCCTATCCTCTATCCTATAATATCATCTATCCTATCCTATCCTCTATCCTATCCTATCCTCTATCCTATCCTATCCTCTATCCTATCCTATCCTCTATCCTATCCTATCCTCTATCCTATCCTATCCTCTATCCTATCCTATCCTCTATCCTATCCTATCCTCTATCCTATCCTATCCTCTATCCTATCCTATCCTCTATCTTATCCTATCGTCTATCCTATCGTCTATCCTATCCTCTATCCTATCCACTATCATACCCTATCATCTATCCTATCAAATCCCCTATCCTATCCTGTATCCTATCCTATCCTCTATCCTATCCTATCCTCTATCCTATCCTATCCTCTATCCTATCCTATCCTATATCCTATCCTATCCTCTATCCTATCATATCCTCTATCCTATCCTATCCTCTATCCTATCCTATCCTCTATCCTATCCTATCCTCTATCCTATCCTATCCCCTATCCTATACTATCCTCTATCCTATCCTATCCTCTATCCTATCCTATCCTCTATCCTATCCTATCCTCTATCCTATCCTATCCTCTATCCTCTATCCTATCCTATCCTCTATCCTATCCTATCCTCTATCCTATCCTATCCTCTATCCTATCCTATCCTCTATCTTATCCTATCGTCTATCCTATCGTCTATCCTATCCTCTATCCTATCCACTATCATACCCTATCATCTATCCTATCAAATCCCCTATCCTATCCTGTATCCTATCCTATCCTCTATCCTATCCTATCGTCTATCCTATCCTCTATCCTGTCCACTATCATACCCTATCATCTATCCTATCAAATCCCCTATCCTATCCTCTATCCTATCGTATCCTCTACCCTATCCTATGTTCTATCCTATCCTATCCTCTATCCTATCAAATCCCCTATCCTATCCTGTATCCTATCCTATCCTCTATCCTATCCTATCCTCTATCCTATCCTCTATCCTATCCTATCCTCTATCCTATCCTATCCTATATCCTATCCTATCCTATATCCTATCCTAACCTCTATCCTATCATATCCTCTATCCTATCCTATCCTCTATCCTATCCTATCCTCTATCCTATCCTATCCTCTATCCTATCCTATCCTCTATCCTATCCTATCCTCTATCCTATCCTATCCTCTATCCTATCCTATCCTCTATCCTATCCTATCCTCTATCCTATCCTATCCTCTATCCTATCCAATCCTCTATCCTATCCTATCCTCTATCCTATCCTATCCTCTATCGTATCCTATCCTCTATCCTATCCTATCCTCTATCCTATCCTATCGTCTATCCTATCGTCTATCCTATCCTCTATCCTATCCACTATCATACCCTATCATCTATCCTATCAAATCCCCTATCCTATCCTCTATCCTATCGTATCCTCTACCCTATCCTATGTTCTATCCTATCCTATCCTCTATCCTATCAAATCCCCTATCCTATCCTGTATCCTATCCTATCCTCTATCCTATCCTATCCTCTATCCTATCCTATCCTATATCCTATCCTATCCTCTATCCTATCATATCCTCTATCCTATCCTATCCTCTATCCTATCAAATCCCCTATCCTATCCTGTATCCTATCCTATCCTCTATCCTATCCTATCCTCTATCCTATCCTCTATCCTATCCTATCCTCTATCCTATCCTATCCTATATCCTATCCTATCCTATATCCTATCCTAGCCTCTATCCTATCATATCCTCTATCCTATCCTATCCTCTATCCTATCCTATCCTCTATCCTATCCTATCCTCTATCCTATCCTATCCTCTATCCTATCCTATCCTCTATCCTATCCTATCCTCTATCCTATCCTATCCTCTATCCTATCCTATCCTCTATCCTATCCTATCCTCTATCCTATCCAATCCTCTATCCTATCCTATCCTCTATCCTATCCTATCCTCTATCGTATCCTATCCTCTATCCTATCCTATCCTCTATCCTATCCTATCGTCTATCCTATCGTCTATCCTATCCTCTATCCTATCCACTATCATACCCTATCATCTATCCTATCAAATCCCCTATCCTATCCTCTATCCTATCGTATCCTCTACCCTATCCTATGTTCTATCCTATCCTATCCTCTATCCTATCAAATCCCCTATCCTATCCTGTATCCTATCCTATCCTCTATCCTATCCTATCCTCTATCCTATCCTATCCTATATCCTATCCTATCCTCTATCCTATCATATCCTCTATCCTATCCTATCCTCTATCCTATCCTATCCTCTATCCTATCCTATCCTCTATCCTATCCTATCCTCTATCCTATCCTATCCTCTATCCTATCCTATCCTCTATCCTCTATCCTATCCTATCCTCTATCCTATCCTATCGTCTATACTATCCTATCCTCTATCCTATCCTACCCTCTATCATATCCTATGCTCTATCCTATCCTATCGTCTATCCTATCCTCTATCCTATCCTATCCTCTATCCTATCCTATCCTCTATCGTATCCTAGCCTCTATCCTATCCTATCCGCTATCCTATCCTATCCTCTATCCTATCAAATCCCCTATCCTATCCTCTATCCTATCCTATCCTCTATCCTATCCTATCCTCTATCCTATCCTATCCACTATCCTATCATATCCTCTATCCTATAATATCCTCTATCCTATCCTATCCTCTATCCAATCCTCTATCCTATCCTATCCTCTATCCAATCCTCTATCCTATCCTATCCTCTATCCTATCCTATCCTCTATCCTATCCTATCTTCTATACTATTCTATCCTCTATCCTATCAAATCCCCTATCCTATCCTCTATCCTATTCGATTCCGGTATCCTATCCAAATCCTCTATCCTATCCTATCATCTATCCTCAATCCTATCCTTTCCTGTATCCTATCCAATCCTCTATCCTATCCTGTCCTCTATCCTATCCTATCCTCTATCCTATCCTATGCTCTATCCTATCCTATCGTCTATCCTATCCTCTATCCTATCCTAGCATCTATCCTATCCTATCCTCTATCCTATCCTATCCTCTATCCTATCCTATCCTCTATACTATCCTATCCTCTATCCTATCCTATCGTCTATCCTATCCTATGCTCTATCCTATCCTATCGTCTATCCTATCCTCTATTCTATCCTATCCTGTATCCTATCCAATCCTCTATCTTATCCTATCATCTATCCTCTATCCTATCCAATCCTCTATCCTATCCTATCCAGTATCCCAACCCAGCCTCTATCCTATCCTATTCTCTATCCTATCCTATCCTCTATCCTATCCTATCCTCTATCCTATCCAATCCTCTATCCTATCCTATCCTCTATCCTATCCTATCCTCTATCCTATCCTATCGTCTATCCTATCCTATCCTCTATCCTATCATCTATCCTCTATCCTATCCAATCCTCTATCCTATCCTATCCAGTATCCCAACCCAGCCTCTATCCTATCCTATTCTCTATCCTATCCTATCCTCTATCCTATCCTATCCTCTATCCTATCCTATCATCTATCCTATCATATCCTCTATCCTATCCTATCCTCTATCCTATCCTATCCTCTATCCTATCCTATCCTCTATCCTATCCTATCCTCTATCCTATCCTATCCTCTATCCTATCCTCTATCCTATCCTATCCTCTATCCTATCCTATCCTCTATCCTATGCTATCCTCTATCCTATCCTCTATCCTATCCCATCCTCTATCCTATCCTATCGTCTATCCTATCGTCTATCCTATCCTCTATCCTATCCAGTATCATACCCTATCATCTATCCTATCAAATCCCCTATCCTATCCTCTATCCTATCGTATCCTCTACCCTATCCTATGTTCTATCCTATCCTATCCTCTATCCTATCAAATCCCCTATCCTATCCTGTATCCTATCCTATCCTCTATCCTATCCTATCCTCTATCCTATCCTATCCTCTATCCTATCCTATCCTATCCTCTATCCTATCCTATCCTCTATCCTATCCTATCCTCTATCCTATCCTATCCTATCCTCTATCCTATCCTATCCTCTATCCTATCCTATCCTCTATCCTATCCTATCCTCTATCCTATCCTATCCTCTATCCTATCCTATCCTCTATCCTATCCTATCCTCTATCCTATCCTATCCTCTATCCTATCCTATCCTCTATCCTATCCTATCCTCTATCCTATCCTATCCTCTATCCTATCCTATCCTATCCTCTATCCTATCCTATCCTCTATCCTATCCTATCCTCTATCCTATCCTATCATCTATCCTATCCTATCCTCTATCCTATCCTATCCTCTATCCTATCCTATCCTCTATCCTATCCTATCCTCTATCCTATCCTATCCTCTATCCTCTATCCTATCCTCTATCCTATCCTATCATCTATCCTATCCTATCCTCTATCCTATCCTATAGTCTATCCTATCCTATCCTCTATCCTATCCTATCCTCTATCCTATCCTATCCTGTATCCTATCCAATCCTCTATCTTATCCTATCATCTATCCTCTATCCTATCCAATCCTCTATCCTATCCTATCCAGTATCCTATCCTATCCTCTATCCTATCCTATTCTCTATCCTATCCTATCCTCTATCCTATCCTATCCTCTATCCTATCCTAT